>NC_056480.1:5277913-5624788 GCF_008729295.1 Plectropomus leopardus
TAACCTTGAATGTCAAATAACAAAATAGCAACGGTATTTTTTTTTTAAAAAAAGAGCAAAATTTGAATGTCTTCTTGAAGTTTTTCTCAAATGCAATCCCAATGAATTCAAAAACGGCCTGGTTTTCAGCTTTACTATCACTGATTTTACCGTATTCATTAGAATTTAAGTATTCATAAAGTCATACTGTTGCATGAAGTGAGTTTACTTTTCAGTGGAGATGCAAAAAAAAAACGTTGCAGGGAACTAGCTGTATATGATGTTGAGCATTTCAGTTTTGATTAAACATTTACTAACAGCATTTAAAGAAAGCTTCGTGTCGGAGTTTGTTATATTACAAATTTTAAATATTGACAGAAAGATTTTCATTTTTATTGTAAAGCATATCGGTTTCAAATATTGATTTTCAGTCTCATTAATCAGTATCTGCCCTGAAAAAAACAATATCAGTTAACCCCTATCAGCAAGGTTACACATCAAGATCTCTAAAGAAAACTTCCCTCCCAGTCTTCACGTTAAAGGTGAAATCTTATTTGACACGTTGCTGAAATAATTTTCCTTCCATCAGCTCTCTGGCTCCAGGGACTCAGCCGCCCACGCCTCTGCACAGCCTCCACAGTGGGGAGGACGTCCTGGCCTCCTACATCAGATCTTTCTATCCCACAGCTCCTCTGTGAGTCCTCGCACTGTCACATGCTGTCAGCTAATAATTTTCCATAACATATTTTGATAAACTCTTCTCTCTGTATTCGCTCTCTCAGGGCTCTGCAGTTGGTGTCTGCGCCCAGTAAGCTGACGCCACCTTTCCCTCAGATCTTCAGTCAGTCCCTCGGTGCTGACGGCTTCCTGCAGAGCCAGCCTCCTCCACCTGGCTGTAAGCTTATTCTTATTTTTACTTTTCTCTTTTTGTAGCCTAAAAGGACAGCTCACTCTAAAATCAAAAATACATATTTTAGCTCTTACCTGCAGTGTGATATAACAATCTAGATTTTTTTGGTGTGAGGAGCCCAGCGTTCGGAGAGATGTTCGTCTTCTCTCCAATATAACAGAACTAGATGGCACTCGGCTTGTGGTGCTCAAAGCGGCAAAATAAATACATTTAAAAAACTCGACACACAGCAGCTCATATCAAAACTTTTCTACAAATGAGATTGGGTGATTTTATAAAATTATCCTTCACTAAAACTAAAAAGTAATTTCTTCATGTTAGCACTTAGCTCCGACTTAACTGCTCTGTATTTTGCTTCACTCATACACACAGCTGTACCTCTTTAAAATATTGTATTTTCCTTAATTTTATACATTCTATTTTTAACTTAATTTTTATCATCTCAACGAGTTTTATTTTCCATATTATGTTATACATTATATTTTTTATTCTTATTTTTATCTTAATTTTACTACTATTATCAAGTGGATTTTATTATTTTTATTCCAACTTATTTTTACATCCAGGTTTTATTATGTCGTCATGTCTTTTCATTTTTAGCACTTGGTGCGTGTAATTTCTTTGATGTAAAGTATGCTGGGCTGCATTTCTAGTATGAAAGATGCCATACAAATGAAGTTTATAATTATTATTCCTTCTCTCTGCAGCTCTGCCCCCTGTGGTCTCCTCTGCACCCGTCATGACGTCCCTCCAGTCAGGGCCCGCGCTCGGCCCGTGGCTGTCCGACCTGCATCGTGGCGTCAGCACTTTAGACATCCGCCGCGTGGCCCCCAGCTTCCTCTCCCAGGGACCCGAGATGGCCGACTACCAGGAGGCCCTTGAGCAGCTGCGCCTACTGGCCCGGTGTTACCGTGACGACAGCGGCGGGGTGATGCGCTCCTCTTCAGAGGAGGATGATGATGACTGACAGTGGCAGTCTTCAGGGCCACCGTCAGTCATCATCATCCTCGTCATCGGCTCTGCTAACCTGACCGGCATCGGCCGGTCTGCTTCGTTTACCAGCCTGCATGCTGCATACGGACACAGAGCGACGAAGAGGAGTTCTGCTGCGTGAAGGACCACGACTGAACTACGAGGCAACAGAAGGAGGTAAACTGTTTCTCGAATAGACACGAATGAGGGAATATGAGTGTAGTCCTCAGAGAGGGGATGGATGTAGCGTCGTGTACGGATTGTAGTTACCTCTTTAAATGACTGTTTACTGTAATTAACTGTTTTTATACTACATTACGAAACGATTGTATTTACATTGAGATGTAGGTGTCACCTGTTTTTGGCACAGGTTGCCCCGACCTTGAATTCACTTTAAAGAGTTTCAGCACAGATGTTTACTGACGTATTACAAACCACTTACATAATCTCATCGCCCGAGCTGAAAGTGACCAGCAGGCAGAAAAAGCAAAATGCCACTTTTATATTAAACAATTAAAAATTAGCAACCTCAAATGCCTTGTATGTTTAATTACTTGGAAAATTGGTGTGTTTTTGTAGACATTTAACCAAGGTATTCCATTGGATAGTAGGTAGTTAAAACAATTAGACCGACATTATTCTGTATTCTTATTTTCTTTTTACTTTATTTCATACAAAAAACCTGTCTTCAGCCTGCGTTGGATAGTTAGGGGAGGAGACAGTGGGAATGAAAAGAGAACTGTCACAAAAATAAGATTTCTCACTAAAATAAGTGCCGGTTCATGAATCAGAAACATGCCAAATTACAGACGTGTTCACTCTGCCAGTTTCTCGTCTTTCCACTGAATAAGAAAACTGCGACATGTTCCCACACAAATTTAATGGACAAAATTTCCAAACTTTACCATGACTTTTCAAGGACCCTTAGAAGTTTTTTCTTGCCTGGCATTTTTTTCAAACATGTCAGATTCAAGATTAAAGTAAAATTAAGAAATGTGCATGATGGTAAAACGTTGTGACACATGGACACATACTAAAGCTGCGTTAACTCGTCAGCTAAAGAAAGATCATTTGGAGGTTTAGAAGTGGAAGATCATTTTAAGAATTTCATTACTCACCACGAAATTTAATGACTTCCAGTTTTCTTTGACTGTGGGAACCCTGACGTTCTTGCCTCCGTGGAGCTCCTCAATGTTTCTACTTTTACTTTTTCTTATTTAGGGCTGCAGAGTGCAGGTATTTTCAGTATTTGCTAAGACATAATAACTTATAAACATGTTTGATTTTGTTGTAACAGCGAGTCAAGAAAAAGACCTTTTTTTGACCAACTTTCACAAAATGATCGAGATCACAGGAACACAAATCAGCTGAGGTAAAACTTGTTATTTTCCTCCAACTTTGGAAATTTGTCTTCAACAGTGAAATACAATGAAAACTTGATGTAAGGACAGAAAAGCAGGTAAATAGTTCATTTATTATATGCAGATGGACATTGGCCCTAAAGCAATATTCAAATCTTGCAAAATTTTGAATGAATCCCTTCCTCTTCTCAATGACCAACATGAAAAAGAATCCAATGACAAAAAGTACATCAGGCATTTTTTTCTTTTAATCTGAAATAAAACGATACAAGGATTTCACAAAAAGGTGAGGAGACATTAGAACACTTTCCCACCACAGTATGCTTTTACGTTTGATTAAAAAAAGGCTAAGACACATAACATACCATCAATCAAACTTATAAAACTGAGATTGCACCCTGATATTTTACAAACACCCCCATACGAGACAGCTCTAATGAAAAAATATGTGGAGTAAAAGTCAAATGAAATGGATAAAAGACATCGAGCACGGGTGCCTGGTATTTATTCTACAGCTACTTATCAAAAAACGGGAGGCAGGGGTCGTGTTGTGGGGTTTGGGGAATGTAAATGGAGGGCAGAGGGAGACACGGGGAGAAGGGCTCGTGACAGACAGTCCAAAATCTGAACTAAGAGCGGGAACGGGAGCGAGAACGAGACTGGGAGCGGGATTTGGAGCGGGATTCTGAACGAGAGGCGGAGCGGGAGTGGGAGCGGGAGCGGGCTTTGGCGGGTGAGGGGGAGCGTGATTTAGACTTTGATTTAGACCTGGCTCTGGATTTGGAGTCGGCGGGGGAGCATGAACGGGAGCGGGAGCCCCTCTCGGGTTCGCCGCCCTCGTCGTCGCTCTTGGGCTGCTCGCGGCCCTTTGAGCCCGATTTCCTAGAGCGATCCTTGATTCCTGACCTTGAACGAGACCTGGAGCGGGAGCGAGATCTGGACCTGGAATCTTCCTTCTTGACCTTCTTCCCGTCCTTCTTGCTCTTTTTGCTCTTAGGGCTGCGACTCCTGCTGCGGTCCTTGTTCTTCTGAGCGCCGTTGCTGCGCTCTTCTTCCTCCTTCTTGACCTTGAGCTTGTTCTTCTTACTGCGAGATCGGCTGCGAGAGCGGGACGCAGCTCTGTAGAAGATAAAAAACAGAACTTGGTGTTTGATTCATTGCAGTGCTAAAACTTTAAAAAAAAGAACTGCAAATATAAAGTACTGGACGCACTTCTTTCCTTTTTTGGCTCTTAGTTACATGATACTATGGCCATGTGCTTGTTGGTAGGAACTGGCTCCCTCGGGGATGATGCAGCAGGCGCTACAAAAGGTGTTATTGCATCGCATAACTCTTCAAAAGCTGAGCGAATCATCCGCAAGTTCTGAACCAACAGTTCCTTTGTGAAATCGTGGACTATCACCTACCAGAAATCCCTCATACGTGGTCACTTGCCTTTCCATTATCACTCACATAACAGGCCTATGTCGCCATGGATTAAAAATGATGACGGTTAGTGCGGTGGCTGCAATAGAAATAAACCTGCTAATGTTTTGAACATCCGTTGCTGTGTTTCCTGGTATCGCAATAGAAACGCGGTGATCTCGTTATTGTGTTATCGACATTTTTTGAGATCATTTTGATCTCACTTAAGTCTTGTGCAAATCTGTAATCGAATATCTTCTAATGTTTCAGAGTAAAATCCCTCGTGTCAACAACAGCCCTGCATACTGATAATGTCGTATACCGTATACACCAGTGAAATTCTAGGAAGGTACGGAGAAAAAAAAAAAAAAAAGATACCACCCAAACCCTATTATGGAAGCAAATGTTCCATCAGTGGACAGAGAGACCAGGCTGTGCAGCCTTGACCTGCTCAGATTAAACAGCTGTAGATATCAGGCTACTTTTTCCTGTCAGCAGCTACCGGCTACATGCTCACAAGTGCATGCACCTGTGCACTTTAATGGACTTGTAAAAATCTTTTTATAGAAACATGTGCTCTCATCTTTCTGCTGCTAACTGGTTATGAAGTGCCAAAATCTTGATGTGGATTTTAGAGGCAGCTGCTGAGATGCTTGAGATGTAGCATGCAGGGGATTTTGGGAGATTGCATGCACAAAGATGTGTGTGTGTGCAGCTTCAAGTTACTTTACCCTTACCATTTACTGTTGGCTCTTCACCACAGAAATGCCATGCATTTAGCGTAATGTCCCTGCTGATAGTTTCAGTTACTCACCTGGAGTGGGAGCGGCTGCGACTGCTGCTATCACTGCGGCTGCGGCTCTTGCGTGACCTGCGGCTCCTGGAGCGGGACCTGAAAAACACAATGAGCAGCAGTCACATCACCTGCACGCCAACTGCAATGGTGCACGTTATGATTGTTTAACGGTTTCTATATTTACACAGCATCTTTCACCAATGTCGGTTGAAATCCAGGTGCATTATAAGGCCATTTTGTTATGCGCATCTGAATGTCCTTATGACTTTACTTAGATGATACGGCAATATGCATGAAGGCCATGTAATTAGAGCGACGTGTCTAACCTGGAACGGCTGCGACTGCGCGAATAGGAGCGCCTGCGTCGGGCCCCGGGGCGGTCCTCGATGAGCCGGATCTTTCTTCCGTTCACTTCTGTGCCATCCAGCTTCTCCAGAGCCCTCTTCATGTCCGAGTAGAGCCTGAACTCGATGACCCCCTCGTTCCTCCGGCCCTTGTGGGTGTCAGCGTAAGTCACCTCCCCTGCCTGCCTCATGTAGTCCTTCAGAGAAATGGAAACACGCACGGTGATCAAAGGGAGAGCGGTGATTTAATGCTCTGCAGCAAGAAAATTCTAAGAAGTGTTGGCAAAGTCCACGGGGAAAGGTGCCGGCACATGGTTGCGGATTGGCCGTTGGTGCTCTGTGATCCAGTTTTGCAAATATACAAACTATATATTTAAAGTTCAAGGCAAGGCATCAGACAAATAACACTTGATGTAAAATTCCTTAAAACTTAAAATCTGATAATTTGTACAAGAAAGAAAAAAAAAACAATGCATACCTTCAAGTCTTGCCAGCTGCAGCGGCTGGAAAGATTCTCAACAATGAGCCGATAATCTGTTCTTATAGGTGGACCGTATCTGTCTCTTCCCCAGCGTCCATATCCACCTTTTAAAGGTAACAAGGAAAGAACAGGAACGATGAGGGCCAAAAATAAACCGAGATGGTGCATTTATACTAAACTCCAAACTACATGCTAGAAAATATATCAATATTCACTTGGGAAAAGGGGAATTAAGAAGGGGAAAAGCAAAGGCGAAAAAAAAAAGAAATTCATTAAATCCTTAAAAAAAAAAAAAAAAAAAAAAAAAAAACCTCATTTATTTCTACAAAATAAATTGAAAGCCTAGACTCATACAACACATTTGTATCTTATTGAATTTTGGTTAAAAAAAATTTCAATAGGCATAATTTCTAAATAAGAAACGGAAAAAAATCAAATTCAAAAACATAACTGATCGAGGAAGTACTTACGGTGAACTAAAGCAAGTTTCTAAGCTATCCTATCTAAAAACATTTCACTGTTACAAAACATGTTCTTTTTTTCAGGCACCTATAAGAGCTGAACCCACATCTGTTCCTAACCCCATGGCATCCTCACCACCCGGCCTGGGCCTAATGGGAAAAGCGGTCTTCATTCACAATGGCTCCCTTTTTTGGTCTGCCCAGGGGCCCAGAATGGTCAAACCACACTCTTGGAAAGGGGGGACACCATGGCCAGCAATAGGGGCAGGCAGTCAGCAAAGGACTCTTTCAATTAAAACATTGAGGTTCTTTGTTAAATCTTTACCTTTAAATTGACAATCATTTTAAATAAAATAAAAGACGGTATAAGACATCAATAGATTACAAGATATTTACAATCAAATAGTTATTTTACAGTATTTAAATGAAGACATTTATATCCTGTCCATCAGTAAGCCATTTCCCCATCACACATTCACATGAACTGCATTTAAAAAGATATTTTAAGTCATTGGTGGCTTCTGTGCACACAAATTTACTCATGTCTTGTGCTGATTTGGAAATTTCTTCTCACACCTACTCAGACAACTTTTGTGCTCATGTGTTTGCAAGACAAAAACAAAAGTGCAGCTCTGGAGTGCCCTATCCAAAAACTGAGAGATGTCTTTGTGAGAAACTGGCCATCCAAAGCCTGGAGGGCCCATTGAAACCAGAACAATAGCAGATACTGATGAAATTAAGATGAGGGGGTGTGGATGGGCGTGGGCCCCTAAAAAGGCAAAAACTGAAATAAAAGCAACATAGTTTCATTTATAGGCATGTAAGTAAAGAGGGCGATACTGAAATATCTTCCAGCAGTATTTGGTTTGCTAAATCACAGTATTACAACACTGTATCACAACACCACTCGCTCCAGGCACCACCTACAGCAAGCAATGTTCCCGAAAATTAGCAGCAGCAGCCCTAACTCTTCATCAGTGTCAAACCTAACATTTCTATCACAAACATTAGGATATAAATTGAATGCACATTAGCCACCAAGGACAAGCGTTAGTTTTTGCCCCTTTATAGTTTAGATTAATGGTTCCCTGAAATGAATGAAAATTCCTCATCAATGACATTATTCATTGCGAAATAAACACCATTTTCTGTTATACACTTACTTCTTCCACCACCGCCACCGCCGCCGCCACCACCACCGTAGCCTCCATCACGACGGGGTCCCTTGGTGTGCTCCACAATGACCCTTTCCCCACACAACTCCTTGCCGTTCAAGTCATACACAGCATCATCTGCATCACGGGGGTCATCAAATTCAACAAACCCATACCTTAATAACAGAAGAGAACAGGTTTTAACACGAGTTCGCAACAAAGGATTACTATGTTTTTCATATCTAAAAACACAGTGGAGGTCAGGTGTGCTCAAATGTGTCGCAGTTCCTAAAAAAGTTGTTTGTAAGTCCCAAAAAGTCAATGAAGCTCAACTGTCTTGCAGAGATGTGTTTAAGGCTAATGGTGCTAGTCTGACATGCTGCCAAGGCGTGGAAATAATGGGAGATTAATCAATTATATAGGCATCAGAAAATCACTGCAACAATTTGATGTTCAAAGAATTGTGCAGGTCAGATGAGAAAAAAATCTTAAATTTACGGGTTTTATTTTTGCAGGTCAATATTGTATCACTGCAGACATGCCGGTATCATTTTTTAAATAAATTTAAATTAGAAATATTATAGAGTTTTAGTGGCCTTCTTAGCATGATTAACGTTATCTTTGGTGATAATTTGCAGTCAAAAAAAGGTTAGCTAATCGCAACATATATCGCTGTTTATTCAGTCACAATATTCAGCACATCGCCACACGTTTAAAACGTTATTATTGTATCGGTGCCTCTGGTGATTCTCACCCTGAGTGCAAATGTATTTTGTCTTGCAATACTGTAAACTGAATCTCTTATTTTTGGGCCGACAGACAGACAAAAGACGCTGCTTTAATATTTTCACTTCGGGTTTTAAGAAGCGGTGGACGCCTTTATTTCCACGCATTTCGTAGACTTCACAATTTTCACCATTACAGCCTAAACGGATCTGCAAACACGGTATTGGGGGGGAAAGAGGCGGCGCTGCAACACCGGATCTCTCAGTGGAGTGCTAAAGCCCCAGTCTGGTGATCTCATAAAAAATATTTTAATTTAATCAACTCTGATATGCAAATGTTGCCTGACACACAGAGATGCTCATCTGTTCATGATGAATTTTATGTTATGCAATCATTGATGCTGCATACATATTAAAATATAGTGTACGGACAACACAAGCTGCTCTCTTATCGTACACGTTGTGCCTTTTGGAGTGCAGATGGCTGTGTTTTCACACACTTTGTCGATCGAATTATTTGTCGATAATCGAAATAATCGTCGTATGAAGCCCTGGGTGCTAATAGAGGAACCAACTTGCACGTTAAAAAAAAAACCTCCAGGCTTGGCTTATTGATTGGCTGAAAGTACAAAATACCCGGAAGACGAGTTAAACAGGGAGGTTATATAACTGAAACTGTTCATTGCAGAAAGGAGATTGCACCCAAAGCTACAAAACGAATATGATCGAAATTGCACTTATTTAGCTCGCTCACGGTTTACTTGCAATACACACAGCCGCCTGTGACATTGCCACGTCTAACCTAAGCTAGCTAACTAGCTACGGTCAAGATTAGCGCAAACAATCTCCCAAAAGAAAAACTTGACGTACGCAACGTTATCGTACCGAGAAAAACAAGCGCTTTAGTAAAACCAGAACCTCACTATAGATCACATAAGCGACGGTTTTGGGGAAATATTAAACGCTTCCTAGCTAGCATTAGCCGACCGGGCCCGCAGCGATCAACGAGGCCCGGGCTGCGCGTTATCTTCGCGGCGAGGCCTGCGCAGACATCGGCTTCAACCACAATCGAGGATCGGCCTCATCTTTACCCGTTTTTCAGATCGACTTCGAGGATCTTCCCGTAGCCTTTGAAGAACCTCTCCACGTCCTTTTCTCTGGCTCTGTAGCTCAATCTTCCGATGTACACCCTCGACATCCTGGTAGCTCGTGTGTGCTAAGCTAACGAAATGCGGGATCCGGATACAACCGCACGAGCTCGAAGCGGCACACAACGGGGGCGCGAGGCTGCGGAGATACATACACGCGCTCCTTTGATACGATAGGTCGAGGCTGCAGGGGGCGTGTCCTGTGGTAGATGGGTTCTTTTGACCTGGGCTTAGTCTTTCAGGTAACCCTATTATTTTGTTTTAAAGAAAGTTTACCGATCACTGCTGGGACGATTAATAGATTCATTGATCAAAAGAAAATTAATTGCTCTGTAAAAGTCATTAAAATGATCTCCCCTTTCCCAAGCTAACGTTTTAATGGTCCAAATATCCTTAAAGTACCGAGAGTAAACTGGTATTAATTGTGCTGAATGGACTATTTCATAATCATATTACTGGATTGCAATCAGTGATGCATTTCACGTGCATCGCTTTAATGTTGCACGAGGTAGACTAACCGCCCGTACTCCCTAAACTACCTTACATGCTGGTGACTAACCTACAATTATATAGCCAAATGTATTTATTTATATTTTCTACTTACATGAATATGCAAAGTAACTAAAGCTATAAAATTAAAGTAGTGGAGTTTAAGCATAAAGTAGAAGCATTGAATTTAAATAATAACAAGAAGTACATAACAAGTACCATGGAACTGTACCTAAGTACAGTATGTACTTTGGTACATTCCTGCATTGCACACATTCTTTTGATAATTTCGGCACACGACTAACGAAACTCCACAATGCACTCATTTTTATTCAGGTATACTAGAGATACTTTTATTACATATATATTTTTATTGCATATAATACTTACATTCAAAGTCATATAAAATAAGCTATTATCATACAATACAGATCACAACCTACTACAGCAAGTAGATTGTGCTGAAGCACCACTTTGCTATAATTTAAACACGTATATTGTACTTAATGTATCAGACACTAAACAAACTTTCCTGCACTACAGTGACTTTCGGCAATATAGCCCCGTGCTAGCTAAGGTAAAGAACAAAAGTCTATTAAGACTTTTAAGATATTGAATAATTATGAAATGTGAATGTAATTAATATATATTTTTTTTGTTTGCTTGCTTTTTATTTTTTGTCTTTTCATTTTATGTATGTATGTATTTATTTATTTTTAATTTAATGTTTTGTCTTACATTTTTGTATTGAGTATTTAATCAACAAGGTTTATTTTAATTTATTTATTTTTTAAGTTTACTTTCGAACATTAGATGTGGTCTTTAAAAGTTAAACCTTTACCTCCCGGATTTTGAAACCTGTCTCTACACGCATAAGCCGCGGTGGGCGGGGCTAATAACTGCACTCACAGGGATAACTACAAACCTGTTACAAACACACCAGCTGCTCCCTTATGTACCGGCTATTTTTTTCTCGCACTTTTCTCGCTAACTTAATGCCTCAAACGTTTAAATACCCGATATTTGAGCGAGTTTAAACTCTTGCTCGGTTATTAAAGAGTTGGTAACTTTTTTCTTCAATGGGTTGAAGAACGCGAAGTCGCTTTGGGAGGGAAATAACGGTACGGGACGTTAGCTGAATGTTAGCTAACCAGCAACAGGTTGGTTGGTTGGTCAGCTAGCTAACTGACAAAACACGGCTATGGAGCGCGCGACTTTTTCAAAATACTCGTGGATTGATTTTGTCTTCTCCGTGGTCGGGGTGTGCACCTTCCTGGTGGACCTGGGCTCGGACGTGTGGGTGGCCACCGAGTTTTACTGCCGCGGGGACCTGTTCTGGTTCGGGGTGCTGGTCGGCCTCATGGTCCAGTCCTCGATGGTGGTCCAGTTGTTCAGCTGGTTCTGGCTCAAGTATGACCGAGAGCTGCCCGGGTTCAGCGCGCAGACCGGGGGAGGAACCGTGCTGTTCGGGGACAGAGTGAAGCTGTCCTGCCTGCTACATGTGCTGCAGCTGGGCTTCCTCTGCAGGTAGGGTTGGGGTGGAAGAGGTGCTCATGACCTTTAAAAGTGGAAATACTGTAGTCTAAAAATACCCCAAAGCCCTGAATTTAAAATGTTATTAAGCACCATCAACAGAAAGTACTTGTAGTGTGAAAAGTAAACATACTTATTATGCAGAATTGCCTATTTCATAATAATTAATTCTCCGAATACAATAATGTGACAAAATTAGTTGAATACCATAATTGTATGAGGACTCAACTGGGTTCATGATCATGGTAATTAAGTTTATTGAACCAAATTAATTTTTACTAGTAATCAAATTAAAAATGAAAAAATGTTTGGTAACAGTCCATAGTACTGTAAAATTCCTTTGAAAAAATCTGTATAAAATTTTTTTTTTTTTTTTTTTGAGGATTTAACTTGAAATTGTGTGTTCACTAATATGTCGATGAAGTACTGAAAGGAATGCTAAAGTGTTTTGTACTTTTAATTGCCATATTTATGAACACATGTTTTAAGTGAATTACTCATAAAAATAAATTAGTTTCACATTACTTAAGAGGAATTTTAAAGTCGTAAAAGGCACTGTATTTTTTAATTAAAAAAAGTCCTTAAAGAGTATTAACTTGTCTTAAATTGCTAAGACATGGGAAGTAAGACTTTATGAATATTTTTTTATCTATATAATATTTCTTTTATATATGTGTGTGTGTGTATGTGTATATATGTATATGTATGCTTCATATGGAACAATTTGTGACTATAAGTGCTAGTCTGAGTGATGTTAATTTCAGGTGTTTCAGCAACAGGTTATATGAAATCACACGCCTTGCATGTGTGACGCAAAGACACTTAAATTTTCAACAAAACTAAAAGACACAAGCTCCCAAGCACCTTTGCTGCAGGATTATCTCTCTCTTTACCTGTACTTTTTCTCTAAAACTGGATATTCCCGCAGAGTAGTACAGATAAGCAAGTAGCTAACATCATTTGACAGGTGCTATGACCATACATGAAAATTTCAGGTGCGGCAGCTAGTAAAACCAGTGTTTCAGAAGAGAACTTAATGCTTACAATGCACAAATAATGTGGCGTGAAGAGCTGGAAATATGATTCAGTGCTGTTGGAGACACTGAATGCGTCATGCCAGATTGCTTCTATTCACTTTTAAATGTTTAGCTGCATGGGTTTGGTTTGTGATGCAATTTTCTCACAATCTATGTGTCATGTATTGTAACTGCTTTTCTCTGACATATTCACCCATGCAGGCACATCTCCGCCATACGACAAGGCTTCAGGGTTTGGTGGCGGAAAGAGGAAGGGTCAGAGTATGCCGTTTACCTGACACACGACCTCAGCATGCTGCGGCTCATCGAAACGTTCTGTGAGAGTGCTCCTCAGCTCACGCTGATGATCTACGTCATGTTGTACACAAACAAAGCCAGGACTGTTCAGTGTGAGTTCTCTTCAGTTTGATTTACTTCCACCCTACAAGAGAAGCAAACATCTACAACTGACGATAATAGGCCTCATTCACCAACTGTTTTTGTTTTGTTGTCTCCTTAAAACTCACTTTCCCAGTTGTTTTAATCAAAAAAATATATCAACAGCAGCTGGCATTATTGTGTCCAAATAAACATGGATTATGAAAACATAAATAAGGGTGACAAAAAACCCTACACGTATAAAAACAATACACATATAGATATGTATAAAGTAATCCCTCCCCAGTTACTGACAGTGTACTAGAAACAATTTGAGCTCACTGCCACATCTAGAGTCTGCACTAAGTGAGTGAATAGAGTGCAGCTTCATGAAGCAAACTTTTGGGCAAAATTGCAATTGATGCCAGTTAATTTTTTTTCCTTAGTTTGGGCTATTGTGAAATTAGTTTTAAATTCCATTCTGAGTGGCGTTAAAAAGTCTTAAATCTAACTTTCCTTGAGCAGTAGGAGCCCTGTTTAGAGAGGAAATTCAGCCGTTCAGGTTATTATGTGTGAATCAAACTAAGTGGTCTAGTTAAGGTTGTAAAAACACTATCTGGGTTGTGGTGAGTCATCTCCATAAACGTGTTCCCCTCCTCTTGGTTGCTACAGTGACAGTTTATCTTCTGCTTTTTGCAGTTGTGAGCATTGCCGCATCAACCACTTCCATAGCGTGGATGGTGGTGGATTACCACCGCTCCCTGCGCTCCTTCCTCCCAGACAAGGCCAAGCAGGGCTGGTGTTCCTCTTTAATATACTTCCTGTGGAACCTGCTGCTAATCGCCCCACGTGTGGCCGCCCTTGCCCTCTTCGCTTCGGTCCTGTCTGGGTTTATTGCTGCCCACTTTCTGATGCTGTGGTTTGTGTTTGTGTTGTGGGCCTGGCGACAGGGGACATACTTCATGGACAGTGCCGGTGGGGAGTGGCTCTACCGGGCCACCGTTGGGCTCATTTGGTACTTCAGCTGGTTTAACGTAGCGGAGGGTCAAACCAGAGGCAGGAGCATCATCTACCATTCCTTCATCACCACTGATGGAGTTATCCTGCTGGTGACCTGGTGGTGTTACAGGGACCCTGTCCAGACTGAGCCGTACGCCCTCGCTCTGATAATCACTCTACCTTTAATCTACCTCCTGGGACTGTTTTTTAAAGCCCTCTACTACTGCTGCTTCCACCCGAAGCTGTGGAGGCCCCCGATGAGGGACCCAGGGCTGCCCGATGATCTGCCCGATGCAGATGTGTCCTTAAGAAATGTTTCCATCCAGGACAGCACCCCATCCTCCCAGCTCCTCAACAAACGGATGGCCTGCCATGCTGCTCACTTCTATTTAGAGCAAGGAGTCATTAGAAACACTGATAGCACATGTAGAGCGGAGTTATCACGTCTGTGATGTCCGACTTTTTTTGTGTCACAGCCAACTGTGTACTACTGATAAATGTTACCTTCTGTGGTTGTGGTAATATGCAGCAGTCGATGTAGACTGTTTCCTGTTTGTGCTGCAGTTTCTTCTGCTGCTTAGTTGGGATGCGAATTGATAAGATTTTCTTGATACCAAGATTTTGCTTATCAGCCTAAATCTTTATTGATTTCCTTACAGAGTGCCCCGGGAGGGACGTTTTTCTTTAGGCCAGTGCTAAAGGTAGTGTCACCCTGGTTCCCTCTTCAAAATCCTATGGGATTTTTCCATTACATTTTGGGTTATGTTGGAAAATAAGGTCTGTAGCAAAGAAACGTTTATGATACTTACACATTTTGTTCAGCAAGATAATCTTCACAAATGAACACAACTTGTAGGATTTTTGAAGCCTAAATGCAATCGCCAGAAGTGAAAAGATGTGATGATGTTCTGTAGTCTCCTTTAACCACTTGTTAGCAACCACCTTTAAAGATACCTAAAAGCTTCAAAGTCGTGATTGGGGTATTATCTGATGTATTTCATCTTGTAGAAAAAAGCCCGAAAGTTACTTGAACTTGTGTTAACCACAGACCTGTTTCAGGCTTCTAACCAAAAATTAAGGAACTTGAGGTGCTGAAATGCTTATTTATTTCTGGGTTGTAGGACTTATTCCTGTAGCACTCTGTTGATGATCTGTGGGAAAAAGGAGGCCTATACTGGTTTTCAGCGTCAGCACAACTGTTTTTATTATCTCTGAGTCTGAATATGGTGTAGATTAAATAAGAGTATTTTTACAGCATTGTTTTTCATTTAGGTTTTCTTAGTCATAAAAAAAATCTGCTAAGCCAGCCTGCAGGGCACAAATGTTATTTCAACATACAAGGATATTTACTCACTGTACCAGATGTGCTGCTCAGTTGGGAAGCAGCAGCACTTAAGTTTAAAATGTGACACATGCATTCATAGTTTCCACCTTTACTTGAAATGATCATTTTACCGACATTGCAAACAGCACTGTTGTCATTTTTCTTTGTGAAATGAAGCCACGCTTTGGACCATTATTTCCTCTCCGCCATGACTCCTCGTAGGTGCAAGTTTCCAGCAGTGTTGTCAGAAAAGAACTGAGAAGAGCAATTGACAAGCTTGGCTTATGGTGTCAGAAGATCAAACTATTTGGACCCGTTTTTTAAATCCCATCAGTCGTGCTCAGTGTAATTTTAACCAGAATACAGGTTAAAAAACAGTACTTTAATGTACAAGTCGGCAATATGGATAAATCCTTTCCATGTACATACATCAGACATCATATCATATATTGCTATATAGTAGATTCCTGAAAAAAAGTTTTAAAAAATTTAAAAAACGGTTTTTGACTCCTCCAGATTCTTTATCAACTTGATGCAAATACAATATAAAAACGCAGTGTTGCCACAAACCAGTCCTGCTCGTTGATTTGCCACCTTACCACAATGTCCTTATACGAGCACAGATATTAAAGGGACAACTGCCACAGTATAAACTTTATAAAAATATCTCTTGACTGTTATAATGCCGCTGTCATATTTCTCAACTCTACTTGAAACCGGGGCTAATTTTACAAGCTCGTATCTAAACCAACGAAGTGAATTTTAATTTGGTACATTTTCTACAAAGAAACTTGTAGTTTGTTATATTTACACTTGGTGTAAATTTGTTATGGGGACAACCTTTTTCATATGTACCATATGATCATATGGTTTTTTTGTTGCTGAGAAGAAAAAAAACTTTGTTACAAGAATACAGTTAATAATACCTTATATACCTAATATTTCAACATTTAAGAGTTTTGTAAGAGGTCTGACAATTTTCTCTATTTATGTAGACAATCTGTAAATGTGAATTGATTTCTGAGGTTTTTACACAGTAAGTATCTAAAGTAGTTTGTTATGTGTTTGGGTGTTTTGTTTTTGCAGCTGCTACTACTGGAAACTATTTGAAGGACGTTGAATGTAGATCTGACCATAAGCTCCCCTTTTATAATTTCTCTGTCCTGTTTCTGTGTGAAACAGCTGTTTGAGACTAATTGGTAGAAGACTAGTTTTTTGTTAAGATGATATTAATTGTCTAAAAAAAGCTGAAGTCATGTGTTAATTCTTAAAATGTCAAGTAAGAATGTTTTGTGTATATTTAATAACACATAGCATAACTTAAACTCAAAAGTACAAAACCAGTTAACTAGTGTCACTTTTGCTCTCTCATCCAGTGTTTGTTTAGTGTGTTCAAATGTCACGTGCCACATGTCTCTGTGTACTTCAGTATCAGTGTAAACTTGGCTACGCATAGACAAGCCTCATTACTCTACACAGAGCATCTATTTAAATATTTGACGTTCCTTGAAGTTTTTATTTTATTTGTTATTTTCACTATTGTTTCATTATTGTTAAACCTCTTTCAGTTCAATGTTAATGTTCATAAAGTGTTTTTGCCATCAAACTACTGAAACCAAAAGTCAAGGTCACTGCTGGTTGTTTATATTTTACCTCATTTGCCATGTGCAATTATTAAAATAACATTATTTTTGGCCTTTATCTGTTTTTATTTATTTTTTTACATTTGATGTTGAATGATGATTTATAGTTCAGTCTCTTATTTGTCTGTGAAATAGCTTTTTTTTGCACATGGAAATACTAAAGAGCTTCACTGTTAAAGCGACAGCTCATAATGTGAGTTATATGCCAACTTAGTTTTATGTATATCGCACATTTAAAAAAGTTAAATCCAAAAGTGCTTTCCAGTCTAGGCAGAAGGCTTAGGATCTGTCTCAGTACACGTATGAATGATTATTTTTCTTCATTGCTTTGGTAAATTCCTCAATCATCCTTCATCAGTCTACCTTTGTTAATTTCCATGTATTTTTGTGTCATGTCTGTGCCATCAGAGTGATAAGTTTTTGAATGTGTCAGAATGTCACGACAGTGCTGTAACTTTGAGTTTCCCCTTCCCTGTGTCCCTGTTTGCCTTCCTCTCCCTGTGTTTTCGTCTGTCTGTGTGTGCTGGCATTGGACCTCTCGCCAGTGTCAGCGTGGGTAGGCTGCAGCCCTCTGATACCCTCAACAGGATAAGCAGGCATGTATAATGGATGAACGGATGGATGCTGGTTTCCTCTTGTTGTTGAAAGCAAATTTATTTTCTGTGCTGTGGACATAACATAGCTTCAGTATGCATCTATGTGTGACATTTTGTCAACCATCACGTATGTTTTTTAATTTTCTCCCCTCATTCTGTCGCTATATTTATGCATGCCAGCTAACTGGAATAACGTTTGAATAGAGTTTGAAAAATGCCAGTTAAATGGGGTAAGGAAAACACTTTATTATTGAGAGGTTTTGGTAGAGTTTTTAAACTTTGTCCTTGAAAATATGTTGGAGCCCCGTAGAAATGTAAACATAGTAAACTCCCCTTCAGCAGAACTGTACATGCGGCGCTGTATGAGGAATTACAGTGCATTTAGTGACATTTTTGTGGTGACGATGATGGGAACAAGTAGGAAATTTAAATTCTCAACTGAGAAATGAACCAAAGCAACTGAGAAAAAGTGTAAAATATTTGGTAAAAAATGACAATAATACCAGGAAGAATACAATAAAACAACAAATGGAAATCTCAAAAATTACTAACTTGATTAAATCGGTAAAAACAAAAAGTGTATATATAAACTGGGATCGATTATGTTACCGCAGTCTGCCTTTAAGATGTCGCGTGACCCTTAAGGAGGGTCAGTTTGTCAGAGGGGTTTTACCGTATTTAAACGCTGACCATTTGCTCCGTGCATACTTCCAGTTTTACTAATTATCTGGTAAGAATGCTGTGAACAGCTTTGTCCCTCTTGAAGCAGGTACTTAAAGAGGATATTTGTGATCTAAAGTCTGACAGACGTTATGGGTGTGTTTAAGCACATCCCTGTAGATTTTATCTCAGCTTGTTTGGGAATTGTCTTCATTCTGCTCGACGTAGGGCTGGATATATGGGCCGCTGTATCCTTCTACCAGGAGAAAGCCTACTGGAGCCTCGGTGTCCTGCTGCTGCTTCTCATCGGCTCGTCCGTTCTTGTTCACGTCTACAGCTGGCTGTGGTACAGCTACGACGGCTTTGAGAGGCAGACGAAGGTTGAGAAATGTCTGAGCCTGAGAGCGCTCAAGATTCTTCATGTGTTGCAGCTGGGAATCTACTTCAGGTTGTGTAAACTTTGTTTATCACAATAATGTCTTATTTATTTATTTGTATAATTTATTTAAGAGGAACAATGCAAACTATCATAGTACAACTTCAGCCTGTTGAAAACAAGCTGTAGTAACTGATTGTTTCATGTAAAGAGATTTTAGCTATCGCTAGTTTCCAACTTTTGTCCTTTGTTAGGTTTTTTAACAAAGACAAAGAAAAAGATATCAAGGTTACATATAGTGATGTGCACTGAATCACAGTTATGGTCAAAAAGAAGACTAAAAAATAAATATTTACATCAAGGTTACATAGAATTACAACATACAGTTACAGTTAAAAGACAATGAAACAAGTGAGATTAAGGTTACATACAGTTACAACAATCAACTGCAGAACTTTATAAAATAGTCAAAAATGCTGAGTAAGCTCGTGAGTTCCACATTTGAGAGCCTTTTATGAAAAAAGTCAACTACCCCAAAAGGTCTTAAAATGCGATTTGCAGTTGCTGCTCGTTGTTTATACCACTAATTTGCCTTTGTGTGGGAACATGGTTGTATATGTAGGAAAGTATTGCGTTTAAAGTCTAAGGTAGATTTATTAGTCAAAGAAAGTTTAAAAAATGAAATTCAGATTTGGCTTTGATCCCTAAAATTAGGTTGTTTAATTTTTATGTGTGGCGTCACATCTGAGAGCTCCACCCTTTCCTGTTCCCATTTACAGGAAATACAAAGTAATCAAATGATCTGGGATAATTGTGCTGTGCCATTTAACTGCACTCCAGCCAAATTCCAAACTAGGGTGGTGACAATAACATGCAAAATAAAAAAAAACAAAACAGTGTACTGTATTTTTCTAATTTATAGCACAGCTGGGCCCTGGAATTGTGCTGGAAAATAACCAAGAACATTACTTAAGTAATTAACTTTATTTATATAGCACCTTTCATACAAAAAATGCAGCACAAAGTGACAATAAAAACAGTTCAGCAAAGCAATTCAGCATAAAAGGACATTTTTTTAAACAGAAAGTGCTAAAAACCATAAAATCATTTAATAAAACCATAAATCATAAAATCAAGTAAAACCTCAGAAAAAGACACCAAATTACCACAGAGAGACGCAAATGACTTAAAAAATACAAAAACAACCAAAAGAAACATAAAACCAAAAAGACACAAAATCACCTCATTCTTGATTTATTAAATTTATATAAAACCTTTTTGCATGACTACTTTTACTTTTTATACTTAAATGCATTGTCTTTAAATCACATTTACTTTGTTTAAGTTTATTTTACAGTAGGTGTACATCACTTTCACTACTGCAGAAGTTTTATTACAACCTGACCGGTGTCCTGTCACCATTATTGGCCATGTGTCAGAGTCTTTGCATACAGTACAACACCTGCCCTTTTATAGTGTTTGAGTATAACTGGTTATGTTTAATATTTGGTAATTCTAATGGTTTTTAACTTTGTTCTCTGTGTTCTCTTTGTTTTCTCAGGCACGCAGGTGTCGCAGAGATTTCTTTACGCAGATTTTCTTCAACGAACCAAGATCATAGAGATAAGGCACTGTTCACGAGGAATGACCTGAGCATTCTGCGGCTTATAGAGACGTTTTCGGAGAGCGCTCCACAGCTCGTCCTCATGCTCGCTATCATCCTGCAGCGTGGCGAGCTCAACCCTGTGACAGGTGCGGCGTGCTACTCATATCACTAATTCAGTCTTGATTGATTATAGGGCTTCTTGAATAATAATGTTACTCAAGTATTGAATGAGACGTAAGATTAAAGTGCTGAAGTAAAAATGCAAATCTGTAAATTACAAGGTACAAAGTTCAAGGTAGATTTTTTAGCAAACAGCAAACAAAGTTTAAAACATTAAATCAATACTGTCTGCCACTAAGGCTAACTTTCTCTATTTACTGGACATTGGTGGTGTGCGGCACCAGAAAAAAGAAGTTAGAAGGTAGATTCATTTGTCATTTTTTTAAACAAAGTTTAAAAAACGAAATTAAATTTGTCCTTGTGTCAAAGGATGAGTTGATTAAAAACAGCAGCTATTGTGAAAATTTCTTCTGGTGTTTGGGCATGCTGCTGGTGGCATCATTCAATTCCTGCAGTGCATCTTTTGAATATGCATCATAATCTTGTGTCCTTATGGCTCCCAACAAGGTCTGCCCATCCGGTGCAGCAGCTTGATGTGGTTTGTTAGGGGTTAAGCAGGTCTTTGTGAAGATGTGTGCAGAGCTGTCTCTGATTTCTCGTTGCTGAGTGAGTCTCAATCGCATCTCATCCACTTTATTCTCCTGCGACCGGACATTAGCCAGAGGAAGGCTTGGTAGAGGAACAACTCTAGGTCCAAGTCGGGTCAGCCTCACCCTGATGCCGGCTCTCCTCCTTCCCTTCGTCTAGCACTTTTGGTTTCATTTCTCCCCTGTGGAAAGAATTAAAGATTACTCTCCCACTTTTTTGAAGCTGTTTCTTTGCACATGGCACAAAACCTGTCCTTACATAGCATTTAGGGGGCATTACCTGTGCTAATAGGTGAGTTATGATCAAGTGGGATTCATCACAGAGCACACCTGAGTAAGAGCAGATTTGGATGATTCAGAACATTTGGTGCATCTTGAGTTGACTTTTATTTTCTTTTACCAGAAAACTAATATAAGAGCCATCTAAGAGAATATTGCTGCATGAGGCCCAACGAGAGTTGATATTTTCTAACCTTGACCAAAAGTAAACCAGTATTTGCAATACCTCACAGGGTTATAGTCAGATAACACTGCAGTCGTATCTAAACCTCATTCATTCGCTCTTCTTCTTCTCCTCAGTGGGGAAGACCATCGGATCGGCCTTAGCCATCGCTTTCAGGTTGACCATGCACTACCGACTTGAGCGTGCCATCCTGGTCAACCAGCAGAAGCAGCAGATAACCACCTCTGTGATCCACTTCACCTGTAACTTGTTCCTCATCTCGTCTCGCATCACCGCTCTCGCCCTCTTTGCCTCCGTGCTGCCCTGCTTAATTTTCATCCACTTCCTGTGCTCTTGGAGTGTTTTATTCTTCATTGCCTGGAGATCTGGGACGGACTTCATGGACAGCCCTTGCGGAGAGAGACTTTTCCAAGCCACTGTGGCCCTCATTTGTTATTTCGACTGGTTTAATGTGGGTAAGCAGAGACCATGGTTGAGGCGTCCGCTTTATCATGGGTGCACACTGGTTGACATTTCCCTCCTCTGCGGTCTGTGGTACTGGAAGATGAGCACTGAACTGCCGTGTTTTAAAATCCCGCTCTTGTATGCTGTAGTCACTGTTGTCTGTGTTGTTGGGGTTTACATCCTCGGTCTCCTCTTTAAAATGTTACATCATAAGTGCTCCATTCAAAGTCTTTCCACGGTCGAGTTGGGAGGGCGCACCGCTGACATAAAGTCAAACAGAGTTATAGCAGTTTCTGCAGATGATCCAGACTCAAAGCTTCCTGAGCCTCCACTCAGTGTCGAGGCTAAAAACGTTAAGTCTCACAAACAATCTGTTAGTGTTATATTAACAGGCGTGTCATAACATAGTTCATAAGAACTTGACGTGTTGAAAATGAACGTGACACGTCATTTTTTTTGTGTTAAGGCATAAAAACATTGCGTGTTAACACTACCAAGCTGTATGTGTTAACATGCATTTTAACGTAGTGATAACAAAGTCATTTGTAGGACGTTAGTTGCTCTTAAGGCCTTCCATAGATTACAGCGGTGTGGAGCATGGATTGGGCCAAAAGGTCTAGTTTGGCTTTTGCATGAGTAGTGGGCATAGTTTGCTGTTTATTGCTCCCTGCTGTCTTTGAATGCAGCCTAGTGAAAAGTAGGTCAACTCCTCCCCTGGTCCAAACCCTAAATTGGCCCGAGCTTATTTAAGGCACCTGTGACATGATGGCTTCCTTTTCTCTTTGTCTGCGTGTTGGTTGCCTCGTGGCTCTGCCCCCCTGATTCTGAGCTATGTAATGTGTCTAAAATATATTTTGACATTGCTAAAAGGCATTTATGCTTCAAATTGTGACTAAGTTGGCTTTTTGTCGTATAGTGTCCTGTTGTCTTCCTGTCTGCATGTTTCCTGTCTGCCTAACCTGCCTGGTCGTATTGGTGTCTCGCTGGATGAGTTGTTTTACCGTGGACTGAACGACACCCTCAAGGCTGCCTTATAATTACACCTTTATGTCCAGGTATGATACATTAGGTATTTATAGACAATGATCAGGACCTGGGGTTTGTAGGCCTGAATGTAGGCTGTCTCCCCCCCTGCTGGTGCCAACTCACTTCCCCTCCCAAATAACTTTGATTGGAGTGTTTTAATAAAAGAGTCATTTTTTTATTGTGATAACCTTTTTACACATATTTACATTACATTTGGATCTGTCAAAATAAACTTTGAATACATTTTTCTAATGTGCCTCCTTTCATTTCAGCAACCTTTAATATAATTTATTCCAGATACTTCCAGTCTTATTAATTAATCAAAAGTAAAATTGATTTATTTTTGGAATCATGTCTCTGTCTTGCCTAAGTTATTGAACCAGCGTTGCCTGTATTTAAGGTGTCAATTCAATATATGTCCCAGAGTGAAGTTCCCCAGGTGGCGCTGTCAGGTCAGTGACATTTGTGTCTTTAGGATCCACGCACCTTACCCCCAAACTGCCCCCTGCCACACCTGCATACTTCAAATACGTAGACAGAAAACATCAACATCAACTCAACTTAATAGCAAACACATTATTGAAACCAAAAGTCAAAGCCACTGCTGGTTATTGCTATATTTTATTTTATTTATTTTATTTTCCTTTTCCATGTGCAACTGTTAAAGGAACAAAGTTGTATTATGTTTTGTTTGCGTGTTTATGCCTCCGCGCCGGCAGCAGCTGTGACCAGAGGCGTACTGTTTTAAGGGTATCTCAGAAACTCTTGAAAGGAATTTCTTCAAATTTGGCATAAAAGTCCACTTGGCCTCGCAGGTAAAGTGATTAGCTTTTGTTGATCAAAGGTTACTGACCTCACAAAACAGATTCTGGACCGTAACTCAAGAATTAATTCTCTAATAATGACAAAATTTCACACAAATGTCTAATATATATAACATGATGAAGTGATGACATTTTATATCCAATAAGTCAATTTAACTCAGAGAAGGAAGGGATAAAAAAAATCAGGCCTTCACTCAATGTCATAACTCAGGAATAGAAGAGGAGACATTTGGTGAGATACTGTAGCAGATGTTTCCACCTGCAGTTCACTGTTTTTGCTGATATTGAGCTTCGGCTGTCATGTGACGCAGCTCTCTGTTAGACCTCTGCACTCCTCTGTAAGAACAGTCTGTAAGTGAAGACAACTTTTTTTACACTTGAAATTATTCACTGGATACACTGTAGAATCTGAAATTCATTATTCTTAAAAAGGAAACAGATTACCTTGAAAAACAAAAGTAAATATAACTATTAGTATTAATCAGTTTTTTATATCTAATTTTTAAGTTTAGTTTCAATTTTATTAAGTTGTTGAAACTTGACAATCAATACTTGATTAAATTCATAGCAACTTAAGTGTACAAATGTATATATGTATATATATTTAAACTTTTGTCAATATGGATATGCTACACACATCTTTAGCTTAGATTTTCTACAATTCAATCATTCAGTTAATTTTACTGAAACCATGAGCACAACAAAGACGGTATTATCAGTGTAGTGTAAGAAAAAATAGTTGGTGTAAGACTATTTTGAAAAAAATCTAAGGAATAAGGAAAATGTCCGGTGAATTATATTCATAATTATGTATTTATAATTATTTTACAGTATTATTATAATTGTACCTTTTCCATCTTTGAATTTTTTGTTTTACTTTTTTTTTTTGGCAAATTATCACATAATTTTTTTCCTCTGTTTTTCAGAGATTTCTCGCTGACTTCTGGATCATCAGTTTTTTTTGTTGCTGATTACTTTCTTCCCAAGTTTTTTGGACAAAAAAAGGCCAATTAGCCCTATTCTCAAAGAGTTAAAGAGTTCTAAAAATATTTTTGATTGTATTTCCCATCAGTGTTGTGTGAAAGGAATATAAACGCCTGTCCCATACAGATGCCTGTTCCACTGGCTATTAATTGATATGTGACGATATATATAAATATATATATATACACACACACACACACACAACACAGGACAAAGGCACACATCAACACAGCAGCCTACCTGTCTTCTATCATCTCTTGCTCTTACTCTGTTTCCCTCTCTGTTTTACCATCTCATATCTCTTAAATATACATATTTTTAAAACATGTTTAAATTTGTTAAATGCTCCACATGTTTTTAAATCCACACTACAGCTGTTCCACAAGTGAACACCTAACAGGGTGGTATTTTACATTAGTCCTCACTATCTCAGCCTGTGTGTTAAAGTGACAGCTCTCAGTATGAGTGGTAATCATGTAAAGTCGTGGTGTTTGTGTGGCTACAGTATGCCTTTAAGGGGTTACATAACTCTGAAGGAGGGTCAGTTTGTAGGAGGGATTTCACAGTATTTGAACACTGAACCTTTGCTCTTTGCATACTTTCGGTTGTTTCTCTTTTCAGAAGTTACCAAGTGACCTGTCAACAGCTTCTATGTAGTCTAGGAGCAGGAAGTTAAAGAGGATATGCCAGCTTTAGTTTGACAGTCACAATGGGTGTTTTCAAGTACTCCCCCGTGGACTTCCTGTTTATTTGTGCTGGTCTTCTGTTTTTACTGTTGGACATAGGGTTGGATATCTATGCTGTTGTGACTTTCTATCAGGAGAAAGCCTACTGGAGCCTCGGTGTCCTGCTGCTGCTTCTCATCGGCTCGTCCGTTCTTGTTCAGGCCTACAGCTTGCTGTGGTACAGCTACGAGGACTTTGAGAGGCAGACAAGGGTTGAGAAATGTCTGAGCCTGAGCCTGCTCAAACTTCTCCACGTGTTTCAGCTGGGAATCTACTTCAGGTGTCGTAAACCTTTCATACTAATATCATCTTGGTGTGTTTAATGTGCCACAGACTGTGTTTTCTGCTGTTTAGGTGTGTGTGTGTGTGTGTGTGTGTGTGTTGTGGGAAACTGGCAGTAAAGTAAGGTGTTTTCTCTTTCTCATGTGGTTTATTATCTGGAGCTCCACCCTAATCTGCTGGAGAAAATATTCCCATTTACGGGAAATGCAACCTGAATGGGACTGTTGTGGGAAACAACCTGTAACCGCCCTCCAAACTACAGGGATGTGAAACAATTTTAGTACACAGAAAACAGCATGCTTTTGAAGAAATAAACATAACATTAAGTCATATCTGCTCTGAATTACATCATCTGTTCCTCTCTCCTCATTTCCTCTTAATGTGGTAAATGAAACAGAACATTTTGTCACAACAGTAGTTTTTTTCGTTAGTGAGCCTCTGCAGATGCATTCTTGTGACCACAGTGACTCGGTAATAGCAGGAACATGAGTTACACCGCAGTTTCGTTGTCTGCCGTAGATAATCAGATTTGATTTTACAGCATGCTGTTAAACTGGTTTTCCTTTTCATACATTGATGACAAAACTTCCAAAGAAATCGAAATAAATGTCTCAGTAGTTGAGAGTACTGAAGTAACCCACAATTGTGAGGTATAGTAAATTATATACTTTACTAAGTGTGTACTTTACCTGAGTATTTTTCACCTGATCCTACTTTATACTTATTAACCACTACATTTTGAAAGTCTAAATTGTACTTTGTCCTTACCACTTACATAATACTTTTGCTCGACAGCTTCAGTTACTTATTAATTTGCATTTTATTATTTATCATTTTATTTTAACTTTAATTTTAAACAGCTTCTTAAACTGTACCACACTTGAGGCCATGCTCTTGTACGCTATGGCCTCTTGCCGAAATACAGCCGTGCTGATATTCAGTACATCAGCATGACTTTGAGTGTGATATTGCTGATATTGTAATATTGATATTTAAGTGAAAAATATTAGTAAGCTACTCATTTTCCATCACTGATGACTAATATTATTACGATGGTTTTAACTGTGTGTTTTTATATCCCACAACCTTGTCTTCTCAGGCACGCAGGTGTCGTGGAGATCTCTTTATATGCAGCTCCTACTCACAGATCCCTGACCCTCAGGACATCGCAGCGTTCCTGAGCCACGACCTGAGCATGCTGCGGCTCATAGAGGCGTTTTCGGAGAGCGCTCCTCAGCTCGTGCTCATGCTCACCATCATCCTGCAGCGTGGCGAGCTCGACCCTGTGACAGGTGCAGTGTGTTAATCATGTCTCTGAGTTACGTCACGTTCATGTGGAGCAGTTGCGTGTCACCAATGCATAACAATATCAAGCGTTTATGTAAATAAGCAGCGGTTTGTTCCGTGAATCCAGCTGTCTCCCGGGAAACTAAGTAAAACTCACGGTGTGAAGTGGTCACTGCAGAGGCGGGCGTTGATCATAGACTGTGTATAAAGATGGGATGACATGCCCCCACTCTCCCCCGCTATGCTTAAGTGAGGCTAAAATATCCAGACTAGGGGCGCTGCCATCTTGCGCTGGTAACATCATTTGGAGCCGGAGTCTGCGCAGTAGTGCTATCCGTGGTGGGGTAGTTCCCGCCAAAATGACAAATTGTGAGTAACTCCATTTAATGCAAACACACTGACTGACTGTCACATCTGTCAATCATGGCAGAAAATCCTCTTTTTATATAATTTGATAACTCATTAAAAACAAACTTATCATGACAACAAATTCTTCAGTTTTGGCTCATGTGCCAATCACTAACATGGAGGGGCGGGCTTTATGACCTTTACTGTAGACAGACACCAGACCATCTGTTCCAATCAAAAACATAAAATCTAAGCAACGGGAAATAACATTTCACAAGTGAGAAGCTGTTTTACATCATTTCACTATTCGGATTGGCAGTTTGAGAAAGAAGCTGTGCAAAGTAATGCTGTTGCAAGGTTATTAAAGTAGAACTAACTAGAGTGCAACATATCTTTTTTTGTTTGTTTTTTGGTGAATATATCACAGCCTTACCTTTGCCGAGAGTTTCTTAACTCCATTTAACCACTGATGTACTTGTTTTGTTACATATTTAATTTATTCTTTCTTTGTCCAGGCTCCCTTAGCAAAAACTGTTTCTGTACATTTGAATTAATTAAATCTAATGTCAATCTCGATAAACTTTGTTGGATAAATATGCATCTCTGAGTAATTTATTTTCACTTGTAAAAAAACTAACGTTATTTATTAGAATAATGTAACCCTGCAACTGCAACTCTGGGCGACCCTGAGACCCTATACAATGTAGTGCAACTTAAAATGTAAATAAGCGTACCAGTATGTCCAAAATAAAGAATAAAATAAAATAATAATAAATAAACACAATCTATAACATGAATTTGTCATAGAACTAATGTTTACTATCTACATAAGATGAAACATTTTGGTATGAAAACCTGCATTTTTAGTTTTAACCAATCATTCTGTATTATAAATACAAGTCTGCCATTTGCCAACATTTATGAGGTGTTTGGAAAGAAATCTCTGAATTCCCCTTACACTGACTTTACAGTTAAATTCACTTCCTGTCAGCTCTTATTTTGAAAGTCAAACTTTCTTTTAGCTCTTTTGGGACCTTTATTTTGAAGCCTGCTAGGCGGAAACAGATAATTACGGTACAAACGTGCGAGGAAATTGGGGGGAAACGCCGAAAAGTTTGCACTGAAGTGTTAAGCTGTTTGTTGCTGAAATAAGCACCAGGCTGCCATGGAAACAAGGTATGTCGTGGATTAATATGTTTTCTTTGTTCTGGTTCGTGTTTTTAACTGACATTTAGGTAAATTACTGAAAGTTTTAGTGTTTCGCTGCCGCCGCGAAAAATTGGAGGCACCTGGCTGCAGGGAGGTCCTCAAGCGCATGCGCAGGAGTCGCAGTTGGCTCGATAAAAAACTTTTATTTAAATTTATTGAACATTAATATCAAACGGTCAAAAGAAAAGTCACATCATGGTTATGTTTATATCTTTCACATAAACTGAACTGAGCGAGGACCAGAATTAAACAAGTTAAGATATGTACACAGCCTCAAAAAAATGGATAAGTAAAGAGTAAATCACAAAACAAACGAGACTAAAACAGGAAGTCATTCAGGAATTAGAGCACATGGATATTTATTTATTTTAATTTTTTTATTTATTAAAAAAAATAGATTTTTTTTTTAAATAGGGAAAATGTCTAGAAAACGGTATTTCTAATTATCATAATTATATATTTAAAATAATTTTACAGAATAATTTTTTCCCTTAAAAAAAAAAGCTACATTTTGGGGGGATTTTTGCCTTTATATGATACGATGGCTTAAGTGTGAGAGGGGAAGAGAGAGGAGATGGCACACAGTGAAGAGCTGAGGCCAGAATCGAACACACGGCTGCTGCAACAAACACATAGTCTCTGCTCATGGGGCACCCACTCTACCAACTGAGCTACTTGGTGCCCCACAGTTCTTTTTATTTGTTTTATTTTGCTTCTTTTGCCTTTATTTGACAGGACAGTACAAGCATGAAAGGGGGAGACTGAGGGGGTAACATGCAGCAAAGGACCAGGGGCTGGAATCGGCTCCTGTAGCGAGGACATAGCCTCTGTACATGGGGCCAATAACTCCCAGGGCACCCATTTACAGCATTATTTTTTTTTTTTTTTTTGTTTGTTTTTTACATCTGTGTTTTTCAATTATCAACCAGGACAGATTAAAAATGAATTATACAAAAATGCCAAAGAAATGTGAGGAGTTGACACATACAGACACAACTCAACAAATACAGCATAATATGAAGTATGCAGTATAAATATTGATTAAAACACAGGTTTGCTGTATATGTTAGTCATTGGCACCAACCTAACCTGGTAGCAGCAGTATAAAGTTGGGACTTTTATTACAGCCTCGCCTCTTCATAATCAATAAAGGGTTGCCAGGTCATATTAAACTTTTCAACAGAGCCTCATAAAATAAATTTAACCTTTTCTAGTTTAAGGTGCTGCATAACATCTCTTAACATACAGTAGGTGGGAGGCTGAGTACAGAATTATTCCAATTTTAAGCATTTTCTCTGGTCATTACTTTATTTTTGTTTTATTTATTTATTTATTATTTTACTGTTTTTTCTTGCTAATTTCTAGCTACTTTTTGGGTCATGTCTTCTTAAGTTGCTCATTGATTTTGAAAGAAATTAAGCCAATTTTCTAGGGGTTAATGAGATTGCGTTTTACCCTTGACCAAGAGGAAACAGATTTACAGTCAGTTGTAGCTTCCTCTAATGATGACTTCCTCTTCTCCTCCGCAGTGCTGAAAGCCGTCGGCTCGGCCTCAGCCATCGCCTTCAGCGTGACCATGTACCACCGCTCGCTGCGCTCCTTCCTGCCCGACAAGCAGAAGCAGAAGATCATTTCCTCACTGGTCTACTTCCTCTGGAACCTGCTCCTCATCGCGTCTCGCCTCACCGCCCTCGCCCTCTTCGCCTCCGTGCTGCCCTGCTTCATCTTCACCCACATTTTATGCTCCTGGATTGTTTTGTTCTTCTTCGTCTGGAGATCCAAGACGGACTTCATGGACAGCCGCGGGGGAGAGTGGCTTTACCGAGCCACCGTGGGCCTCATTTGGTATTTCGACTGGTTTAACGTGGTGGAGGGGAGGACGAGGTACAGGACTCTGCTGTATCACGGGTACATACTGGTTGACCTGACCCTCCTCTGCGGTCTGTGGTGCTGGAAGATGAGCACTGAACCGCCTTTTTTTGAAATCCCACCGTTGTACGCCGTGATCATCGCCGTCAGCGTTGTTGGAGTTTACATGCTCGGCCTCTTCTTCAAAATGATTTATTACAAGTGCTACCATCCAAGTCTCTCCAAGGAGGAGCTGAAAGGGGACGCCGCGGAGAAGTCCCGAGTTGGCCAGGGGCCGACTAGGACTAAAACTCTTCCTGGAGATGAGCCGGACTTTCCTGTTTCCTCACTGGAGGATTTAGACGAAGATAGAGCCGTTGTGTTTCGCAGCCGGCCCAGCACACCGGCACCCGACACGAAACGCTGCAATAAAAGAATGAGGAAGTTGGCCGAGAACTTCTACTCCTGACCTGCATCACCTGACGTCCACCGGAGACGGAGGTCAGACCGACTCACACAGATACAGCGGCTTCACTGATCGTGGGGGTGTGTGGGATAAAGGGGGGCGTGACCTCATGGGAACATTTAGGTCCGGTTAGGACTGCGCTTATTCACATCGTCTCACTGCATTCGTTTGAATTTAAATTAATTTATTTATTAGATATGGATGACGCAATTCAAAGAGACGGTTAGGATTTTTTGAAGTGGGATTTTATGACGTACTTACCCAAAGTCAGTATACAACAGGAGATGACAGTCAGCATACACCCTAAATTAGAGAGGAGAAATGTGCACTAAGTAGCTGGTAGGACTCGGACCATAGGGAAAAAAAAAAACTTGAATAAATAAATGAATATAAATTAGGGGTCGACCAACATTGTTTTTTCAGGGCCAATACTGATTATCAGTACTTATTGAAACCGATAGCAGATATTATATAGATATTATATTTTACAAAAAAAAGAAAATCTTTGTGTCAATATTTAGAATATAACAAACTCAAACACAAAATTTTGTTTAAACGCCTTTAGGAAATGTTTTGTCAAAACTGAAACTTTCAACATCATATAAATACAAATTCGCAGCAACTTTTCGTTTTATAAATTTTAGTAAAAATTTAAATAAAAAATGAATAAATAATAGCACCCTGAGGTTTTAGAGCGTTAAAGTTCCACTTTCTTTGCATGTATTGTTGCTTGAGTGTAACACACACTTTTTTATTAATTAGTTTTATCGGATGTCAATAAAATAAAACGCCGATACAGATAATTGGCAAAATTCCAAATATCGGCCGGGCTGAAAATCTGTCGACCCCTACGTAAAACTACGAATTACTATAAATGTGAAAATACAGTAAAACACACTTACCACAAAACACTAACGCGCTTAAACTATGCAGCGAACGAGCCTGCAGACCGTGTCGATGCTGCTGTTTACAAAAGCACATAAAGCCAGCAATCTTTAGTTTACTTTTAAATTATAGGTTCACATTTTTTCAAGTCAGCCTTAAAATGCTACTAACATTCCCGTATGTACATAGAAATAGTTTTGAGTCACTTTAATTGTTGTTCTTGCTTTATAGCGACGTCCACGGGGACCTGTTTTACATCTGCGAACTGTGATAATGCTAATGCTAATTTTTTATTTACTGTAATACCTGAACATCTGACTCAGTAGAGGGCCTTTTAGTACAACCGAATGCTGAACAAGACATTTTTAAATCTAAAATGTTAGATAACTTTTAGGAACTGAAAACAGACTGAAATAGAAACAGCTAAGCCTTTTTCTCTTTATTGGACCGTGTAAAATGTGTTTAGTTTTAAGGAAGGTGGCTGAACTCACTTTTTAAATGCTTAAATTTTAATAGCATTAGGAGGGCACCTTTGGCGTGTGTGTACAGGAAAGATAACTTTTTAACATGCATATGGACACAATAACAGACGTCTTGATGGTTCCTTCAGTATTGCAGCATTTCTCATCAAGAAACAAATTTTTTTCTGAAAATGTGGCAAAGATTATATTTACAGAAGATTTGTTTTGTCAAAAATATGTATTTTTACAGTTAGATTATATTTATAGAAGATGTGGTTTGTCAATAATATAGAATTATATTTTTAAAGTAATATATAATAAACAGAAACTTGAGTCTGAAACTTTTTAAAGTTTATTTACACTGTATTGAGTGTCTTAAGTACACAGGAAAACCTTACAGGACTGTGCTGAGGTCCCGAACAGCTACTGCGGGGAAAATAGTGATTATTTTAATTAAATTAGCATTGATTATTATGATAGTGTTCCCTTTTACAGGATCACATTCAGGCTCTCTACATGTGGCCTCACAGGTCCATGAAAATGAGATGAAATACATTAAAAACAAAAACATACAGTATATTTTAAAAATAACAGTATTTGGCATTGAAAAGAAAAAGAGGACACGTTCAAGAATATAGCCCCTTAAACATTGCATGGTTGTTATTTAACAGCCATCGTATACTTCAAAACAGAGGAGACATGCAGACAAAGTAAAGAAAGAAACAGAAAACACATTCAGTAAGCAGAAAAAATGCAAAGATTGCATATGGTCTCTCAGAGATCGTCTGTCAGGACTGATATTTACCGTTAACTCACACTGAACAGTCAAACATGCCTTTCACCTTAGTAATCTGCATTAAAAATACCATGTTTTTGTAGATTGTGATTGTCTCTAAGCGATGCGAAGCGTTTCACAGCAACAAAATAAACGCAATCTCCTTTTCAAAAGGAAGCGGAAATCTAATACAAAGCAAACACTGAATGTTGATAATAAGATTTTCACGAGTAAATTTATGTGAAGCAAGTATTGTCATTCCAAATATTCTTGAAAAACTCACCGGATAGCAACGTAACTGTTCTTGAAGGGATCATTTGGATTTTTTTAAGTGGGGTTGTATGTGGTTCTTAATCAAAGTCGGTGATTTACATTCAGTTGACGTCAGTCGGAAAGCCGCAAGTTTGGAGAAACAGGCTGAAGTCCGACACTGGTGCGAATGGGGGTCAGCAACAAAACCTGTTTCAGCCACCTAAAAAAAATCCCACCCCCCAAAAAATCTTTTAGTTTAAGTGTACGATATCTTGAGAGTATTTTCACGGCTTCACCTTCATGTCAGACAGCCTGATCCAGCGTGAAAGTTACACATTGATGCTCTTGTCAATTCTACCAAACTCCATTGACAAAAACAGTAATTTTAGCTCACTGAGCACGGGAGCTGCTGGTCCATTACTTACTGGATCAGGTAGCTAGTTTGAGTTTTTTGTGACTTTGATGGATCCGAACTAACCATTTTAACCATACAATAACATAACATAAACAAACTACTTGATGCAGCAGTAAACCAGGAACTCCTGTGTTCAGCAATTTTAAATGATGTTTTTCTCAATGAAGTCTGGCTTTGAAGAGAGTGAAACGACAACTTCATTTTTCCGTTAGAAATCGGCATCTGACATTAAGGTGAAGCAGTGGAAATACTCTCAATATAGTGTACGTTTTCACTGACATTGATTTTTTAGGTGGGACTTTTTTTAGGTGGCTAAAATACATTTTATCGTTGACCCCCATCCACAGCTGTACATTGCTTAGCTTCTGTGTCGGACTCCAGCCTGCTTCTCCAAACTGGGGTTCTGACTTACATCTACTGTATGTAATACACTGTCTATGGATGGGTAACCCCTAAAACCACACTTAAAAAACCCTGAACTATACCTTTAAGCTCTTTACTAGGATCATTATCTTTGAACACTGAGCAACCCACATCAACTCTTCTCCCAAAATGGATATATAGTTTCCTAGGAGGCCTTTAAAATACAGTGCAGACAGGACAAATTAAAGTCTAATAACAAAAAACAACACTTAAAAAAAGTAGCATTAAAAAAAGTAAGGTAACACTTTGGATAATAACAATGCAGTGATAAATGTATCAAACAAAAAAATCTTACATATTTCCCTTTGAGATTATGCATACAGGTGATGGTTAAAGGCACAATATAAATATGCACAGTCACACAAGACTAACAAAAATTACACACAAATACACATTCTTAACGGTCAAGCTGCATGTGTGTAAATACGAAATCTTCTTCAGGCTCAGTATTGTTCAGTCGTAATCTCGTACGGACCGGGAGACAGTCAATCGATCGACCCCTCCGGCTTCTCTCACCGTCTACAAAATGAAAAATCCCTCAAAATACAGTCAATGAGCAAAGTAGAAATGTATTGCACAGTCATCGTCCTTTGTGATTTTTCCCCTCCGATACGCCTTTAAGAGGTTTTAGGCTGAAAATTCAAAGATCTGGTTGCAGTTACATACAACTGATAATATTGAAGTTGTAACTGGAGCTGAAACACTTCATCAGTGAGTCTGCAACTATTTTGACAACTGATTAACCTATTAGAGTAATTTTTTAAGCAAACAACACCAGAAATTCATTTATTTTTTTGCAGTTTTTCTCCTTCCTCTACGATAGTAAACTGAATATATTTGGCTTCTGGACAAACATTACACATTTAAAGATGTCACACTGTGCTCTGGGAAACTGTTACAGCCATTTAAAACGACTTTTTTTGAACATTTTATAGAGAAAATTAGGGCTGCAACTCGCTCTCATTTTCTCAATTAATCGCTTGGTTGAAGTAGATAAAGCTCCTCACAGTTTCCCAAACCCCAAAGTGAGCTCTTCAGATGAGTTGTTTTCACCTACAAACACTCTGAAACCCCAAAGATATTCAGTCTCTCATCACAGAAGTCAAACAAAACAAACTCTCGTATTTGAGAAGCAGTTACCTGCAAATTCTAGTTATTTTTTTGCTTGAAAGCTGATCCAAAATGACGACAATTTGAATAGTTGACTTTTATACATTTTTTTACGATCAACTTCTCAGTCAATCTAATTGTTGCAACTTTGAATAAAACAATCGAACAATTAAGACAATAATTGTTGGTTGCAGCTCTAGGTTTAAAAACTAATACGGTGAATTTTGAAAACTGACTAAAAAGCAGTTGAGAAAATCTGTTGTCTTCGGGAAATATGCAATTTCCTTTTTGGTAAATGACCATTACGACACTGAGTCACAGAAACAGAGAAACTCTGGTTTTGTAGCTACAACATGACAATGTGTCAGAATCCTAAAATGTAATCCTGCCGGCTAACACGTTATTTTTTGCCCTGGTTTTGTCAAATTGTGTAAATGCTGTAAGAACACGGCCGTCCTCCTGTGATGAGATGCTACAAACGTCTGCGCTGAGAGAAAAGGAAACTTTAAAGTGAGTCAGAGGCTGAGAGCACGGGGACGGATCATGAGACAATAATCGGGTTTAATAATCAGGCGAACTTTGTTTTTGTTATTAATGGGGCTGGGTTTTGTAGACAAAATTGTGATAGCGGTACCGTTAAAGTAGCCTGAGCTTTTATTTAGCTTCAACAATCAATGAGAGAGAGAAAAGATGCGTTTACGCTGCCTGTTTAAGGCGGGAATATTATGCTGTTTTGCCAACTTCTGTGTTTATCGTCCGATCCTGGAAAGGAGGGACTGAGTGGTCTCGGCTCTGAGCCTGGACGGGAGGTCGTAACGGCGCTCAGACTAATGTAGAGCGTAAAGCAACAAAGACGTGACCGTGATGGAGAGCAGGGTTGGAAATGAACTTTTCTGTCCACCTGCCACTGCAGCTGGTAGATTGTGTTTTTTGGCTGAGTTCAACAAATCCGGCAGCCACTTGCATGTTTTACCAGCGTTTGGCTGGCGCTAATTTCAACCTTGATGGGGAGGTCTGACGTTTCGATTACGAATTATGTTGGTGACCACACTGCGGGAGATTTAAAAGCAGCTGTTAGCAATTATCGGCTAATTCAAAGAAGAGCAGTGGCTGATTTGGAGATTTGGAGATTTGGGAGCTCCTTACTTTCCTTACATATAACAGAAACGTTTATAAAGCGCTGCTGTCATGTACATTATGTCTCTCTTGAGGCCAGCGCTGTCGTGTTACATGTCACGCCTCTGAACTGCAGGATGCCTACATGCCGTGTGCGATCACGCTGGAGCAGCAGCGTGCTGCTGTTATTTGGTTCTGTGTAAAAATGCAAAGGAGGTTTAAATTTGGGACTTGGTCGCGGGCCTATAGTGCGAGCATCAGGTTACTCTGGTCAATACCTTCAAGCTATCAGGCATCGATACCCAGCCCTAATTCTTACAGATATTTGTTTTTACCCCAAAATAAGAAAATAATAGATCCTCTCTTTCCAACCGCTGGAATATAACACGCCAGCTGATGTAATCACGGTTTGTACTTCAGGTTAAGGAAAACCTGAAATTTTTTGGTTTCATCTCAGAACCAACTTTTCGGGTTCTGAACCAGTTTGTTTTTGGTCTAAATGCTCTAAACGGTTATAAATTAGAGTGGGAAACAGAATGAAACAGGTTCCATGTTGATGGAAAACTGGTATGAGTTTAACAGACGGGCCGGTTTCTGTTTCTGTTTGTCAGAAGTTTTTCGGAGCCTCTGGTTCTCAACACGCATGCTCACTGACCACAGATCACGCGCTGAATGTGAAATAACGACCACACGTCGCGTTGCAGCACCGTGGAGAGGTCACGACAGCTGACCGATGATGTGTTTGTCAGGTCAGGAGGGGAGGTCACGACCCAGTTACATATTTTTAACCTTATTTACTTCCTCTTGTTAAACACTTGAATGGATATGACTCTCTAACGTCTCTAAAATGATGCTTTCAAGTCTTTGAGTGAGTGCAAAACAACCCAAGAGTCTTTTTTAAAACAAACTTGCTTTGACATTAACATGAAGCCTGAACAAAGAAATCAACAACAAACAAGAATGCCAACAAACAACAACGGCCCTTTGGTTGTTTAAATCCAGAGAGAAAGAACTAAAAAAAGAGGGATTGTTTCACTGCAGCAGATTTTGATACTTTAAAAGAAAATGAGAGCGAGGAGGAGAAAAAAAAATGGATGTCTTCCCTTCGGTGTCCAAATCAGTGCCAGTTTCAGCCGCGGTGAGGTTAGCTGCCGTAGAGGAGGGAGTGCTGGGCGTGAGGAACTTTTAACTCAGCCGAACGATGCATCCAGTCCGTTTCTCACAGTCAGCTCCGACCCAAAGTCCACCTCAGTACGCCACCGCCACACATCACACAGTGAGTCTTTGCTCGGTCGTCAGTTGAGGGCAGGTTTTCTAATATGCGAGTGTGTATCGTTCGGGGGCTTGTGGAGGGTTTTCTCGCACAAACCGACAGGACGACTTTTTCCCTTTTTAGTGTGCGACATTCAATGCCGCCTCCTTTACAAGAAGTCCAGTTCCAGCGCTTGGTGCAGGGACACGAGGTCGCCGTGAGTGGAGATCCGCCAGAAAGGCATGTTGTGCTGCAGACGGAGACACAAGCACAGAACCAGAACAGTGTGTGAGAAACAAACAGAACCCGAATGACCGCTTCACGGTGGTACGCCTGCACGAGCCCGTCGCGTCTTTTTCAGGGCCGAGACCCATTATTAGTAATTAATGAGACTGATACCCAATATTTGGAATCTCTATACATTTGCAATAAAAACAAAAATCTTTGCATCAGTACTTAGAATTTGGAATATAACAAACTCCAACACAAAACTTTGTCAAACCGCCTATCAAAACTGTAACTTTTGACATCATATACAGCAAGTTCCCAGCAACTTTTTGCCATAAAGTCGAGCGGAAATTTAAATAAAACATGAAAAATAAAAATAGCTCCCTAAGGTTTTACAAGTAAAATCTCTTCCATGCTGACACTTTCTTTGCACTTTCTAATTAATTTTATCAGCGATCATTCAAATAAAATGCAGATCCAGATAATCGGCAAAATGCCAAATATTGGCCCCAAGGTTGATAATCTGTCAAACCTAATCTGTGACCACCAAAATCAAATCAGCTCATCGTTGAGTCCAAGTGGCCGTTTGTGCCAAAATTGAAGAAATTCCCTCAAGGCTTTCTTGAGGTGTCACATTCATGAGAATGAACAACCGAAAAACATAATGCCTGTGGCCTTTACCGCGGGCTGCTAAAACTTATCAGTGCGACACTAAGTTGATGATCAGGTTGTTTTTCCATTTCGTTAGACTGAATAATTCTCAGATAAAATCAATTCACAAGCGTGGAAACAGGCTGCTGGTCTCACAGCCAGAGAGAAGCAGCACGCTGGATCTCTGCAGCGTGAACGAGCTGGTAACCTTTAACCTCAGTAACTGATAACAGTCAGGCTGCAGCTGTAGACCGTCTGTTTTTACTGTTTTTCCCGCTTAAGCTTACTTTACTTTAGTGTTTACTGAGTGATTCATTTAACTTTTCAGCCGCGTATGTGAACATCACGACTTGTAAGCTCCTTCGTCTGATGCCGGCTCGTTTAAAACAAACAAAGCGAGAGTGGAGGTGACTGCACTTGTATTTAACAACATTTCTGATGTCGCGCATCACTTTGTTTGAGTAACAGAAAAACACTAAAAAGAAGGCGGGGCTAAAGGGGACCTGAAAATTTACAAAAAATCACCTGTTTGGCTGCAAATTCCTCATCTCGACCATCACCTATCACCACGTAAGTCACTTTCTTCCCGAAGCGAGAGACGATCCGCTCAAAGCAGCTCTCCTTTCCTACATGAGAGGAAAGCACAGGGGACATGAAACATTAGAAAGCAGATTTTCGACATGATTTCCTCCTCTGTCGCCGTAGAGAAGAGTTAGTTGCACTTTTCATCCGTACCTATTTTAGTGGCACTGTAGATGTTCTCGATGGGAAAGACGTCTCCCAGGCCGTAGAGCAGCACCTTCGCCAGAGCTGGCACCAGCTGAGTGGTGGTGACCAACACGTTCATGCACTTCCCCCTGTTGGTGGAAAATAATGTTTGAGCCATTAGTCTTGCACTGATTTTGGGCAGTTTTGGCACATTAAAATATGCTTTTTTGGTCAATATTAAATACAATTAAGTAAGTAGCAAGGTTAAAATCGATGCTAAAAAATTTAATTAAAAAATATTTAAAATACATTGTTGGTTATAAGAACTGTTAGCGACTATTTCAAAACAAACAAAGCGAGAGTGGAGGTGACTGCACTTGTTCTAAACACACACACACACACACACACACACACACAGGGTATGCTTAGTAAGAGCACATTTGTTTAGACATTTGAGCGGTTAATCTTGCACTGATTCTGGGCCAGTTTTAGCGTATTAAAACATGATTTTTTTTTAGGTTTTTCAAATTAATTAAACAGCAAAATCATAACTAAGCTTCTATTTAAACCCTTTTTAACAGCATCTAGTGCTGCATAATCTGAATAAACGCTGACTTTAAAAACTCAACACACTCATCGGGGTTAATAAGAAAAAACTGTTATAAAAATGGTAACGTTAAATAAAGCTGCATCTAATTCTTCACAACTACAGCACTTTACTCATCTTGCGGTAGAGTATGACCTCAAACGATTTAAAAAAAGAAAGAAAAAAACGAACCTGGACTGAATGAGCAGCAGAGACTTGAGCGCCGTGGTGAGCCACGTGTCCGTCACGTTCTCGATCTCAGACTGAAGCCGCAGAAGCAGCTCCCTCTTCATCGGACTCAGCAGGCCTGAAAGACACAACATGCAGATACAACCTCAATACTACTGACAGATGACGGTACCACCATCAACACATCGATAAGAGCAAGCCAGTCTAATAACATTTACTGTTTCTAAAGTTTCTGATCGTTGACGATGGCGCCTAAAAAGATCTGAAGGGATTTAAAGGGAAAAAGGTCGCAGACACGTGAACAGTTCTTCAACTCGCTGTTAACTTTGGCCGCTGAGTCCAAACATGACCTTGACTGTTGGACACGGCGAGAATAGATCGGCGAAAATTCAGATCTGTGTGTTCGCTTTGTTTTGGACTGTGGAGCAAACGTCACTGTTGTCAAACACGTTGTAGTTCACGTGGCTGTGAGCGCCCCGAGGTTTTTTCTCAGGCAAACAAACACACCAAAAACAGGCCCTTTAAAGCCGGATACACACGAGTCAAGGTGCAACAAGAAGAGCTTCTACTTTAAAGGTTTCTGCTGTTGCATTTTCAAGAATTTAACTTTAAGAGCAGCCTCGATTAGAGCTGTGCGATATGGGCTGAAAATTATTATTATTATTATTATTATTATTATTATTGCAGTATTTTTAGGCTTGAACTCGATACACAATATACATCTATTCCCTGTATATTCCCTCTTCGATGTGACAGTATTGTAGGAATAATTATTGGTATTTTTAAAAAATATTAATACAATTCAAGGGCTCGACCAGTGTTTTTTTAGTGCTGATACCAAAACTTAGTTGTTACCAAAACTTGGATTATCAGTACTTAATGAGGCCGATAACCGATATTTCGAACTGATATGCGTTTTCAATAAAAAAATCAATACTTCTGTCAAAATTTAGAATATAACAAAGTTCAACACAAAACTTTGTTTAAATGCTTTTAACAAACGTTTAATCAAAACTTAAATGTTCCATCATATACAACTATTTGTATTTCCCAGAAACTTTTTTTTTTAATAGTTCAGTGAAAATTTAATTAAAAACTGAATAAATAAAAATAGCTCAGTAGTTTTACAAAGTAACACTTCCTCCCATGCTGACACTTTCTTTGCATGTGTTGCAGACCTTCTTCCCTGGTGTTGGTTGGGTGTAATACTCACACTTTTTCATTCATTCATTTTATCAGCGATCATACAATAAAACGCCGATACAGATAATCTGCAAAATGCACAATATCAGGTCCTATAATCAGCCAGGGTGATAATCTGTTAACCCCTACACGATTCCAGTTCTGATCAATAATCATGAGTAATGCAGATATAATGACGAAGTGGGTAAAGTATTAAAATGAGTCTGATAAGTTTAGAAAAGTACATCAGATGCAACCAGCGAAAAAACACAATTTATTCTATATCACAATATAACAATATCCAATACGTACGATGATATATAATCTCATATCTCCATACGACACACTGACTTTATAACGCCCAGCTCATTTGTGTGCCGCTCATTTAAAAAAGCAGATTTATTATTAATGCAGACTCACCTCCGACATTCCCTTTATAGTTATTGTAGATCTCTTTTAGCCGGCGGTAGCGAAAGGCCAGTTTCCGCATCCACTCCACCCCTCCCTGGACCCCCGCGGTGGTTCCTGAGGTCGCTCCAGCGCCGGAGCCATTAAAGCCGTCCGCCACGAAGTTGTAGTTACTACAGTAGGAAGAAACTTGTGATTTGTTTGGACGACAGCATGAAAATCTGCTTCACAGTCATGATGTTGAAATGTGAAATAAGGCTAAATATGTGTATGACGAGGTTATTGTTCTGTACGTCGTGTTAGTTACAGGACGGCGCGTGACAAACCTCAGGTCCTGTCCGTTGTCATCAGACGCAACATCCTCAACATGCACTTGATCACATTCCTTGAAGTAAACAAAAATTAGCCTTTTGAAAAAGCATCTTTTCTTTTTCAAGCCTTGCATTTAAGTAGCGAAGGGTTAAGAGGTGCAAGTGTAAAGTAAATTATCAGCTTCAGTTTTAAAGATTTGTAAAATCAGAAATGTGGACAATCACACAGAAGAGCTTGACTCATTTTGAACAAAAGAAATTAAAAGATGGATCAATAAAATAAGTTAAAATATCTGTGGCACTTAAAAACTAAAAAAAACTCAGGACTATTACGGCATAATATTTATTTAATTTAAGACATTTTAGCACTTTAAAAAGGCTCCATATAATCATGGTTTGTACCAGCTGATGTGACTGAGACAAAAGTGAAAGTGTTTTCGTGTGAAAGTGTCGCAGTGTGAACGTTTCTCGCTGTACCTCCAGGTCGTTGAAGAAAAGGTGAGTGTCGGCCAGCTCAAAGATCAGCTCCTCCATCTGCAGGCCCAAGTTCAGCACTGACGCTGGGTCCTGAACAAACGACGCAGACCCAAGAAATCATTAAGATTCAGACTATTTCCTTTTTTTTTGTTTGATGCTCCAATTTTTAGCGAATTTCCAAAAAAACAAACCTTGCCAAACTTCTGTGCGTAGGAGCCGGTGAGCAGTGAGTGGAATATAATAATGGTCTCATCCAGATCCCAAAGAAAAATACGCTAAAAAAAGGGTAAGAATAATATTACACTTTGTATCGTGAAGAATATTTGCAACTAAACCCAATAAGCCTTTTTCATGTATTTACACCTTATATTAATATAATTCAGGTTCGAGAAACGCGTCATTTGGTTGGCTTGGCTTCGTCTGTGTGTGAGGATGAGTAAACCGCTGACTCTGTTACCTCCAGGTCGCTGTCAGCCGGCGGGGAGCTGTCAGACCTCTTGCCTTTTCCTTTCGCTTTGCCGACAGAGTTCCTGCGTGCGACCTCGTCCTGATCTCTGGCTCCGGCGGGGAGAGACACACTGGTAGGAAGGGCTGCACCTGCCGGGAGGCTCTCAGGTGGGGACGCGTCTTATTACAAGAAAGTCGGATGTTAGTGCTTGAATACTCTTCTTCTGTTTTGACTCAAACGTGTTTGATTTGATTTATTTCAAACAGGTAAAAAAATAAAAAAATAGGGCTGGAAATAGAGAAAATATTATACAAAAGCAGAAAGAAAAAAACAATACAAGGTAGATTTGTCACTTTTTAAAAACGTAGTTAAAAAATATATTTACAGTTTAAAATTCAATAGTATTTACTAATGACCTGGTTTACCTTTTACCATTAGTCATTAAAATGTAATTAACCAGCTTCCTTATTTAGTTAAACCGATAGTGTTATTAATTAAATACATACATACACTTACGCAAAATCAAATATCTATGATTTTTCATTATTATTTACAGAAGAAGATAATCTAGGAAAAAAATAAATATTGAGTAACCAAATAAATGAACAGTAACCCCTGTAAACAGCTGGTGATTTTCAAACCTCTTCATCTCCTCGTGAAAATCAGATTTTCATACATTATTTTAAACCGGTTTGTGTCTGAACATTGCTTTAGCTCCACATTAAGACATTATTTATCCAGCATGTTAGTGCAGTGAATTCTGCAGAAGATGCAATAACACGAATCCGATCACTGACGTTACCTCTGGGAGGGAGTCCAGCCGAGGCGGCCTGCTCCGACTTCACAGCCGAGTATCCGGCCGCTCCCACAGCGGCTCCGTGGTTGTCGCTGCTGGGCAGCCCTGCGGGCACGTAGCTGGGAGGCAGCGTGTAGTACTGAGAGAACTGACTCTGTCCCAGAGAGTTATAGCTGCTAAACTCCTGAAGGGAAAAAAATGTGATCAACAGCAGCAGGGTGGAGGAAATCGAGCCATCGGCGACATTTACATTACTTAAATATTTTCTTACATTAAGACAGAAGGAGGGAAAAAGCAGCAAAATATAAAAATCACTGTATTGGAAACTTACTATGCAGTTATGCTCAGCTAATGACATGACAACTCAGCAGTCAAAAGCCGTGACTGCCACAGATGATTTATTTATGATAATATAATATGTTCAATGTCTTACACTCTAAAAAGGGATTTTTTTCCAACATTTAACATAGATAATCTAATATTTTCACTGGACAAACAAAAAATCATGTTTCAAGTCACAGCAAACATTGTCCTTCAATTTGGGTTTTTAGAAAATTGGTCTTAAAATTAATTCCGAGTTGCATTAAAAAGTCCAAAATCTACTTTACCTTGATCTGCAGTTTGTCTGCATATTTTAAATTCATAACTTGAACCTGGTTTTGATTTTATTTCGGTATTATGATGATTTTAAAGATGGTATACACTTTCAAATATCATGCGGGCAGATAATTTAATATATATTATTAATATATAATATATATTTATATATTATATTATATATTATTTAATATAATTTCAAGGGACCAACAGCAACAAAAACAACACTTTTTGGAAAAATGAAATGTCGTCTAAAGTTGTGTTCTTCATTTCTCAGAGGGACACTGACGCAGTCCTCACCTGGTGGGCCGCTGTGGTGGAGGTCGTGGTGGCCGCCGTAGCTGACGGGATGCTCGAGTACACGCTGGATGTTGTGAAGCTGGAGCCTGAAGAAAGAAAGAGCTCAACTAAAACAGCGCCGAGGTAAATCCAGAGTATTTCTGCCCAGAATTTGAGGACAAGAGAGGAAAACAAAGCTGTGCCACTGAAAGGTCTTTATGTTTCAGTGCGTCTCGTCTTTGCGGAGTGTGACAGCGTTATGTGGTGAGACAGAGTGAGGTTGCAGCTTGCCTTGGCTCGGGTATGAGTAGTGCAGCTGGCCTGGCTGGGTTGAGGTATATGCGGCGTTGAAGCTGAGAAACCCAGGCTGGCCACCAGAGGGCGCCTCAGGCAGCCCTGTCTCTGTTTTAATGCCTGGCCACATAGCACCTGAAGACGAAAGACAGCAACGGAAGCAGAGAATGAAAGAGGCGGCGAGAGGAAGAGGCAAAGTTAAGAAAACCAGGTCCTTCAGTCAGGATGTGGACGTTTAAGCAGAGATTGATTCCACAGCGCCAAAGCACAGTAAGGCCTCTGAAGCAGAGTGACAAAGGTGTGATGCTAGGTGTTTAGTGAGCAGACAGAGTTAAAATAAGCTGTTAGAGAAGGAGCGGGGACTAACCGAAGGGCGGGAGGCCGTAGGTCTGGCCTGTCTGGGGGAAGGCTGAGTACACCGTGGACTGGGCCAGAGGAGGGAAGGCCACCTGGCTGGTGTACGACGTTACAGCCGGGCTGAAAAACAGACAATCAGTATTTGTATTAAATGGTTGCATACCTGCAAGTGCACCAAGTAAAACTAGAGATCTACAATTTCTACTAAACGCTTGTTTTTGGTGTATTGGTGCACAAAGTTTTGTTGACACTTAAGCATTTCTTAAACATTTAAATTGTATTTTAAGTTTTGCATTTTTCCACCTGGACTGTATTTCCCCATGTTTTTGTGTCTGAAATGACTAATGGGAACGCACGAAACTGGCCCAGTATTGAGTGTCAAGGTTGCTGTCGGCAGCAATGTAACAGGCTGCAATGTAATCTCTGGGGCAACTGTGCATCATCAATCCATCAATCAATTTTGACAAACAGAAGCACTGTAAAGGGATAAATTGACGGTGCATCGTTGCCCCGAATGGTCATGTTGCAGCCTGTTTCTGGCCCAGTGCTCTCGCTCATTATGGGACCAATTTCAGGAATTGTTGTTTTCAGTAGTAACTTACAATCATACATACAAACGGTGAAACCAATGTTTCCCTTTAAAAACAGATTTCTTTAGCATAACATTTTCAATTTAGCAACATACTTAAAGGCTGCAAGTAGCCCACTTTAAATGCATTTGATGTAGAGGTTAAAATTCAAGGCTGTTTGAGGCATTATATTGAAATACCAGCCTCAAACACTCTGAAGAGGTCCTTTTAGAAATGTTCACAATTAGTCGATGTTTGTTAATTAAATGTTGCTATCCTTGCTTGTTGGGAGAGATGTGGTAGTTGGCTAAACCTTAGAGGGAGGTGATGGCTCTGGTCATCGTCCCTCTCTCCCTCTTCCTCCATTTCTCACACTCACTCTCACTCTCTCTCTCTCTCACACACACACACACACACACACACACTTGCGTGACTTGCAGAAGTCTGCAGCTGTCTGTGAAAGTTAAACACGCAAAGCATGTATAGTATAGTATCTGAGCCTCGACACACACTTGTGCCAGCTGGATGTCGTCCCACTGGGTCGAACAAGAGAGGTGCTTGTCAGTAGTTGAGCCCACGGGAGATCCTGAGCATACCCTGTGTGTGTGTGTGTGTGTGTGTGTGTGTGTGTGTGTGTGTGTGTGTGTGTGTGTGTGTGTGTGTGAGTGTGAGAATGTGTGTGTGTGTGTGTGTGTGTGTGTGAGTGTGTGTACAGTTACTGCACGAGAGAGTGTTTGTTTTTGAACGGAGATGAGTCAGGACATTTAATACCCAACTTTTGTCGTGAATTATTGTCGTCTTGCAGGACACTGTGCGATGTTTATGATGAAAAGTGGCACACATTTCAGCGAGATTTAAAACACAATGTAATTACTGAAAAATGTCATTAACGATTTTAAATGGTTCTTATAACCTAAGTGATATTTTATGTATTTTTTATTAAATTATTATTTTTATTGTATATATTTTTTCCTACTATGTTTTTCTTACTTTTAGACTAGTCGACTACTCGTTTAGTTTAAAATTCTGTATAAACTTCCATTTTAAACAGCAGGGAAATAATTTCTTAAAAACATTCGGTCTGTTAAAGGAACATTTTGTGACACCAAAGTTGAAACTTGTACGATTGTAAGTTGTTGTTGGGGTCAATGTGGAAAAAAAGGCTTATAGCCCGAAGAATGAGTCGTACTCGTCTCTGCATGCACCTGCTGCTGTCTGCTGCTCTCAGTCTGCACTCTTTCAATGATGTGTTTTACTCCCAGCTTGGCTGCCTTTAGGGAACAGGGTAAAGTCTAAAGTGTTTTTTCGGTGCAGATGTCAACTCTAACAACCAAAACATGCACGGCAGAGCAGGATAGATTCGTACGTTACAGCTTCACCGGTGCAACCACAACTAATGCTTTGTGTCACTTGGCTGGTTTTTACTTGTGAGTCAAATGTTTGCACGCTGAAGCGCTGCACCGTCTGTCATATTTCACGTTCTAAACCATAACATGAGAGGGTGATAACTACTACTCACCTGCTTTCTTGATAAACCTGTTGGGTGAATTCAGATGTCGCTGTTGAGTCTGCGGCTGTCAAAAAGACAACACAGCTTCAGTTTGACGTACAGCTTTCTTTGTTCATTGTGCATCGTTAAAAACTGACACGATGTTTCTGTTCATACCAGAATGTGCGTACGAGTTCAGCGAGTCCCCGCATGCTTGAGGAGGTGCTGCTCCTGCGTCTGCGTCCGAGCGCTCCTGATCACCTGCAGTCACACGGAGAGTCAACATCTTCCAGGTACACTGTCGTGAGTCATGTCACATTTTCTACTCACCTGGATCGAGCTGGGCTGTGGACAGCGCAGAGTAAGAGCCTTCATGCTCTAACGGAACAATCACAGCAACCGGACTCCCATCGTCGCCCAAATTACTGAACGAGCATGAAGAATACATAAGAATTATTACATTTCTAATACCAGGCAACGCCCGAACAGAAAAAAATCAATCTGGCAAAAACAACGAGATATTAGCACAAAAAAGAAGATGTGGAGAATAAATTCTTTCTTTAATAGTCAGACAAACAAAACTCACTCAGTGGTTTTCCATCAGAATGACTAAGCAGCAATTTACAAACGATCAGGATCAAATCTAAAACTACTGACCTCTGCTCTTTCTCCAGTCTGCCGTCGATCTCAAGCTTGGCCTTCTTGGTCTGCACACACACAAAAAAGAAGTTTATGGAAAATGATTTCACCATAATTCTGTTTTATCTGTTACTTCACACGACTATGATAGGCATACTTTTTTTCAATATTGTAGCCAATAACAAAAAATTAAATCAAGCCAATCTCTAAAAACTGAAGGTCAACATAAAACTATACAGAAATATTAACATTTGTTTTGAGCTATAGTCGTTCTTCAGAAATCTTTCATGTAGTATTTAATGTGTTATTCCATGATGCATAAAGCATATTTTCTCCACAGCATTGAAAAAAATATCACATTTGCATTAACACATCAACAAAATATTACACAGTAGCACAACACAATATACTATGCTTTGAAAAAGGATGTACACATAAGTTTGCACAAATACTGTCAATATCTCCACCCATAACTTTAGTTTTATTGTTCAACCTACTGACCAATTTAAAGCTCTAATCTGCAACATATTGTTCTATCTCAACTTGTTTAGTCTATAAAATTTGACAAATGCTTTTCAAAAATTCAGAGAACCAGTAAGAATGTCTTAAAAATGATCGTTTTGGGTTAAATCACAAGGGTATCCTGTTTGCAAATTCTCATATTTTGAGAAGCAGTGACTTGCAACTATTTGATATTCTGTCAGATCAAAAAACAAACTCAGTTTCTGCAGTAAAGTGGCCCTCACAAAGTCACCCGCGCTAATGCTTCCACACAAAACTTGTTTCAACCTGCAGCAACATCCTGAATGAGATCTGAGAGGCCAAAGGTTAAAAGATGATCAACACTGACACAATAAAAGCACCAGTGTTTGATTTACGTAAAATCCATGAGATAAGCAATGAAAATCTCTGTGAAAGCTATGCACGATTTCATTTTAAACTCAATGTGTGAATTACACAAACATTTCCCCCTCCTGCTCCGTGTTGGCACCATGTGTGCGGACTCACCGGCAGCTCCGGCAGCTCCTGCGAGTCATCCATCTCTGCAGCAGAGCGACCCGACATGTCTGCGCGCTCAGCCTACTCTGTGCACCTGGAGAGCGCGTCCGGACCCTGCTTCACACAACCACAGGAGCAAAACACACACACACACAGACAAGGAATAAATCAGGGTTATTCCTTATGTAGTTCCCCGACGCGTGACTCCCCCCTCCCCTTGTCCCACAAAAGCTCATCGACGCATCCGTCCCCCGCCACTATCGCGGGGGTGATCTGCAGGTGAGGTGGCGGCACGGGGGGAACTGGGGCGCCCTGCTCTGATCTCCCGCATGAGACCTGCAGGTGAAGCACGTGTGGCACTGACGTTGCCCAGTGGCTCCAGCACGCGTGTGTTTACTGCGGGATTAAGGAAGCGTGCCTCTTTACATGTGAACTAATCTCCATTGAACGAAAAGAGATCCTCCGGGAGCATTAGCTGCTCAGGAGCAGGCTGTGGTAACAACAGACGCGGAGAGGGGATAAGATCTAACCTCGTTTTGTCCACTGCTCGATCAGCTGGCCGGAGAGATGGAGCTTTTATCTGATTGACATAATGTCGACTTCAGAGCGGGAAAATAGGTCAGACGGCAAATTCACAAAACGCATGTATGTGTCAGGCGGATGTTAAAGGTGCACGCTCTGCATCCAAGCGCGGTACCTGAATTGAAGCATATGTCGGCTTATGCAAGACATATGTAAGTGAACTCAAAAAATAATACATTTTAAGGGAACTTTTAACGACTTTTTAATGTCAGCTGATGTAGAATTAAGGCCAATTTTACAATCATGAAAATTAAAGGAAAAAAAACAACATTTACTTACTAGGGACAATTTTGCCCAAATATTTACTTCAGCACTAAACACCAATGTCTTTTGACAAGTTAAAGAGTTCGGTGGTATACTTGAAACACTGAAAAATTAAAACTTTGTAGAGTGAAACTTGACGGAAACGATGAACATATTATGTTATTAAAGAATCTGTTCGGTTTGCCTTGAAAAAAAAAGCTTGTTAATGTTTTATTTGATTGGATGTTTTAAAATGCATAAAAGTGTTGTTGGTTCCTTTATCTTGTTCTGTGTGATGTTAAATTCAGTAAAGTTTTCTAATTATTTTTAGATTTTACAATGCAATCTCAAAAAACAAGAAGAAAAATAATGTCTTTCTCTAAATAGCATTTTTTAAGACTCTGGAAGATTAATGTAAGACATTTTAATTATTTTAATAAATGAATTTAATACCTTGTAAGACTTTTTAAGGATTCACGGGAAACCTGAGGCCAATAGATGATGTACCAACAATAAATAACTCGCATACTTATATTTAAGATATTCAAACCACATCCTGCATGGCTCCAAACAGCTGAAAGATCCCCAAAAAGTCAAAAAGCTAAAGATAATCTATAATTTGTCAGCTGCACTGACCCAAAGACATCATAAACTCAAGTAGTTGCTTTTTAATTACAATGACTGCTATCAAACCGCAGACAAACTCTTCTATTTACAATTCTGCTGCTTTTCTGGCTTATTTGACAGACCTGTTTTCACTGTCTCTTCAGGTTTTGCCGGCAGTAATGGAGCTGCTCTCTGCCAGCATCACAGCAACACTGGGGTTGAATAGCGCTACGTGAGGAACAACTTGACCCTGATACAGGAGTGTCCAAGTGATGCTGTCTTTTTCCAGACGGTGGAGTTTCAGGTCTAGGGGACACCACAGAGCAGGGAAAGTGGCTTAAGGTGTTTAAAGAAACATTGACTGTTCTGTTGGACTTGACTTAAAATAGATTTTCATTTATTTGATACAAAAGAAGACAGAAACATCTTAATTTACTTGTGTAACTTCCTGATCATTTCCTTAAAAAGATCAAGAGTCCGAGAAGCAAAGAGTACCAATAGGTCACTGTATCCATTAGAGCTGCAAATATTCTCATTGTTTAATCTGTCAATTATTTTTCTCAATTAATCAATTAGTAAAATAAATGTCAAAAGGTTTTTTTTTTAAGTTCAGTGTTTCCCCAATTCCAAAATGATGTCCTCAAATGTCTTGTTTTGTCCATAACTTGAATTTATTCAGTTTTTTGTCACAGAGGAGAAAAGAACCAGAACATGGACCAAAAAAAAAGATTTGATCTTTTGTTGATCAAAGTATCAGTCGAGAAAATTATCTAAAGATTCATCAGTAACAAACATAATCATTAGTCGTTCCCCTAGTATCTATTTTCCCTATAAAAACACATATAAATTCTTTTCCAGAGACGTTTATTGACAGAGTCAAATCTGTTATATGATCATATTTATATTCTAGGAAATATTAGGAAAATGTTGGACCTATAAAATAAAGCATTACTTGAGAGTCTTCTTATGACTTTTGTACTTAAATTACATATAAATCTGGAAAGGAGGCTTGCTAGTTTGGTTCCAGTCACTTTCCACTAAGATTTTAATCATTTCTCATTGTTTGCAGATTGCATACACATCTCTGATGCAGATTAATACTTCCAACACCTCTGTGCCAGCACCTCTGTTTGATCTACACGCATGTCTCCCGTGTTGTTTGTCCTGCACACTGCAAGTTAACTCCGTCTGGGCAGAAATCCAAACACAACACAACATCAGCTTAGGGTAAACTTCCTATCCATGTCAGCTGCAAATGTTAGCCGGCCACCGTTAGCTGAATCCAGCAAATAACCCAGCCGGGGGACGGTTTGCTGTGAAGGTGAAGTCTGATATCAGACTAATTCCTGGAACGTGATCGCTCATTTAACTTTCACTTAAACACAGAGAGTTTGAAACGCAATCTGCACAGTCATCATAAAGCTGCATCTAACACTTATTGAAACTATAACATGCTGTGATTATGCGTAGCACCCCAGCATATAGACGCCACCGTGCAAGCTTTTCAGCAGGAACGTTAGCTCCCCATCGCTAGCAGACTGAATCAATGTTTATACCGATCACCAGCAATTCACAAAGAAAAACTGTGCCATCCGCTGTCGATTGTACACACACACTAGCTAATTTGTCCTGGGTCAATGTTTTCCAAATAACTAAGCTGGCTGTGACTTTCTTAGTTTGGCCCGGGCATGAAAGTTTTCCTCTCCAGAAATTAGTCCGGACCAGCAGCCATTGAAGTGGGCACTAAAATGGCATCGTGTGAAAGCATCTCGGCCAACTGCGAAGCCGATCGCGAAACAAGCACTCCGGACACACAGAAATGATCAAACCCAGTCTTACCATTGAAGGAGTGACCGAGAAACGCTTTTATTTAAGCGTCTTCGACTGAATCCACTGTGTCAAGCTTTGTCTGTTGTTAGGGAGCACTATTTAGCAGGAAGTTGTCGTTGCTGGGCCCACTGCGCATGTGCAGAGTGTTCATTCACTGGAGTCCTTTCTTTGGCGCGAGAGATGGGAGGCGACAGGTGTGGCGGTATGTCAACACAGGTGAGAGGAAAACACGGCAAACATTTGTTATTTGGACAGATGAGCCCTCTTGTTAAATGTTGTCGGGGGGCGGAACTTCTTAAAAGTGCATTTTAACTTCAAATAACTTGAATAATATCGAAAACAGTGAGTTAATTGGTTCGTTTGGCTAATTATAAGCTAGCTGAGCGAAAACATTAAAGTTCTGTATTAACATTCGGTTTTTTACATTTTCTGCAGCTTTATATTTGTACTTCACTATTTGTACTTTACTGCGATTCAGACACAAATACTGTGGCCCACGTTTTACTGCACTAACTTTAAAATAATTTGATATAATTTGAAGTTTGTTTTTTAACTGTAACACTGTAAAAAGCAAAACAGGTTTTAAACCAAAGTGCTTAGTAAAGACAGACGTATATACATACAAGCAAAGAGACATAACAGTGCATGGATGAGTCAAACATTTCAATAAGTTAACAAAATTTAAACCCAGGGAATCTGATTTAAAAAACAGAAAAGAAAAAAACCCACCCAGGTCAAACACAATTAAAAGCCAGAAATAAAACGTGTCTTAACGTGTGTCTTAGCATCTTAAAAGCAACAACAGATTCAGTTACCGGTCATTTTGCAGATTTAGATTCATAACACAAATTAACAAATAAATTATAATGTAATAGATTGAGATAAATTTAATTGACTTTTCACAAGCTACGTGGCAGTATATAAAGTAATTAAAATTATCCCCATAATTTACAGCTTCATATTCAAAGTGATTAGTAATAATTAATGTATTAATAATTTGAATCCAATAATTAATAAAAACATATAAATAAGATTTATTTTCTTTCTATGTATAAACATTTTTGTCTGAAATGTGCCATATTGCATGATGAGTACCTTGTAATAGTATTTCTTCGCTTTTATTTAACTACTTTTACTTAAGTGAAAGATCTCAGTACTTCTACCACTACTGAGTTCAAGTTTGAAGTTTAGGCTACATTGTCAGTTTTCATTGTTAAAAGTACTATGAATTAAAATATTTTCACCTCAGTAACAGATCAAATAATAGACATAAAACTGACAGAATGCCATATAAAATATCAAGAGAAAAATATAGATCCTATAAAAGATGGGTACATAAAAAAGAAGATAAAACTTGTTAATTATTGGTATTTATTTTAATGACTTCATGCAATTTAAAAGTAATTTTTAAGCAAAAATACCCATTACCTATTTTCTGGTTTCTGCTCATCAGTTTTGATGGTTTGCTACTTTTCTTTGTGAAAATAAACTGAGTATCTTATTTCTTTTTGTCAAACAAAACAATATGATGCCAGCTTCGGAAATGACTAAGTCCTCAACTGATTGTTTATAAAAGTAACTGTCAGTTGCTCCACTAATGTGTTAGAAGATTATTATGTTAAGTAGTATTTAATAATTATTATCAGCTGGGTCACAGACAGAAACAGCACACTTGCGTTGAATTTAGAGAATTTATTTGCCATTTCTGACACAGATTACAGTTCAGTATTACAGTTGATCATGTAAATTATCTTCTTTATACAGTAGCAGTGGCATGAAAATAAATATACATAAAAAATACAAAACAAAAGTAATGCTTCCAAATATGGAAGAAAATGACCTAGAACTGTGTGTTGCCTTCATCTCTTTTTTCTTTTAAATTTTCAGCAGGTTTGAAAATCCACTCTCTGTATGCTAAAATGTGGAGACTCAGTGGGACAAAACAAAGTCATGAACAATCTCAGTTTGAGTGAAGATCCTCTCTTAATAACTTACTGAATATCAGATTATAAATTACAACTTACTGCTAAAATAGACACAATGATAATCATTCTTTCAGACTCAACACGATTTTATTGCACTTTCCAGAACCACGTTATGCAGCGGGCCAGTGGCCGAACACGTCAGTGAAAAGCCAGCGCCTGCTCCACCTGCTGGTTCTTTCTTCAAGTTCATGAAGCACTTTTTTATACAGAGTATTTTCTATAAAAGGGACAAAGAGGTTTCAGGAAAAGAGATATGTACATACAGTAAATATGGATCAGGCCGCCTTGGACAGGCACAAGACATTCACAGTTCTTCTCTACATGATGCATAAATACAAAAACATTTCTAATCACAGATTTTATAGTTTGTCTGGAGTGTTTGCAATAAAACAGCAATCACTTAAATTTTAAAAGGATATACAGTATGTGCTATCATTGATGTGGGCCTGTTATTGCTGGCTGAGCTCTATTATCGCACTCCTCATCATTAAGAGATGTCCTTCATAAAACAGCAGATATAGATTAACACAGTCACTGGCTGTAAATGAAAATAAATTGGAAAAAATAAAATGTATTTCCAAACATGAAACATTAATCTGAACGGTTCTAACTCGTTTATAATAGATGCTGTCGTAAAAGTAAAGCGTGAATGTTGTAGTTATTAAAACTAGGAAAACCTTTTTGGTTTTGCAATAAAATAGATGTAACTTCTTTCTTCTACACAGTACAGTAAATTTTTGATCTTCAGTTTATGAGGACAAACTGGTCAAAAAAAGTGTGTGTGTTAAAGCATAACTGTTAACTGTTTGGTCCAAGTATCACTATTAGTTTAAGATATTGAAATGCTAGTTTTTCTTTGCCCCAAGCCGAGATATGAAATAAGATTAAAGATATAAAGCTGTCTAATCCAAGGTTGCTGATGCTTAAAGCAGAACTTTTCTTGACCCTTGTTTCCTCGAGTGCAATTGAGCATTCACATGAGAATAACAATGCGAAACAAATTTAACATACATGAAGGCATCCATCTTAACGGCGAGCGCCCCGGTCAAAAGTCCAAACGAGTGAAACGGTTTTGTGGTTTATGATAAAGCCGGCTCTTGCCAACGCTGCTGCCGCCGTCGTCCAAACTGCCTTTTGAACCTCAGGCACTTCTCTTCATGTCACTTCACCCGTAGCTGTGACAGTGATGTTTCATGACCCCAGAGTGCATCCACACTTGGCACACATGTTTTTAAGTTTGAGGCAGAGGAGTCGGGTCGGTTGTGATGTAACATGAGAGTCCTCATCTGCACAATTTTTCATGCACAAGATCCCTCTAGTCCCCCCCCCCCGTATATTCATGTCTGTTTGTCAGTTAAATCCTTTAATCACACTCTGTAACGTCTCCCCAAAACAGGCTGCTCCGACGTGGTCCCTCTGTCAAAATAAGACTCTCGGTCCAGAGCTTGTGTCCCATTTCCTGTGAGTTCCCGGGACGTTCACATGAAGGAGTGTTCTGCTGGAGGCCCGTACGAGAAGCCTGGAAACGCTCCGGCTGCTTCCTTGATGCTGCTGGTCACAGTCAGGGTGTCGTTGCACAGAGAGGAGGACACGGGCAGGTGAGTGAACTCGGGGTCGAAGTGTCGGAGGTCTGTGGGCCCGCTCTGTGAAACCAAGCAGGAAGGACAGAGCTTAGATATGTGATGTTGTGTTATCAAGCATAGATTTATCCGTACATAATACTCATTTATCTGCGGTATCGATACAAAAGTTAAAATTCTCATATTTACAAATATTTTCTGGTTCCTTTCCTCCTCTATGACAGTAAGCTGAATATCTTTGGGGTTGTGGACCAAATGAGAAATGCAGAACTTTGTTTTGAACTTTGGGACACACTGACTCTGACATTTTATAGACAAAACAACTTATCAAAATTGATCAAGAAAATAATCGTAAGATCAGTCCACAATAAAAACAATCATTAGTTGCAGCAGAAGAACCAGAGCACTGCACTAGAAATCCTTTAAACAAGCAAGACACAACTATTGGACAGGTTTTAAAAATGTTATAAACATATTATGGTTTGACCTCGTCCACCTTCATCATGTTTGTTGCTGTCAGAATCTTTTACCTCTGGTGCCATCTAGTGGCTGTATGTAATAACTGCATAAAGGGTGCATGAAAGTATGTGGGGCAGTGAAGGTAACATTTGAAATGATCTTTTTTCATACTTATAGGGATAATAAATGAGCCCTTAGTTTGAACTTACCACTGAAGGGATGAATGGAGGCGTGATCTTCTTGGCCATCAGGTCCTCCCAGTTGATTGGGGAGAAGAAGGAATGGTACTTGAGTTCAAGCTGGAGGGAAAAAAATAATCCTAGATCAGCAGGGTGATAGCAAACAAGCTTCACTGATCTCTTATGGATCTCTGAGTTATGTGTGTTTTAGGATGAGCTGTGTGCACTTACAAAGTCGTCCTTGACTCCCAGCCTCTTGGTGCGGTCCTTCTGCAGGAGCCCCTCGAGCAGCTCCCTGCCCGAGTTCGACACGTTGGGCTTGAGCACAGGAGACTTGTGCAGGATGTTGTTGTACATCTCGGCTGTGTTGCGACTGTAGAACGGCGGCTATAAAGCAAAAAAAAAGACAAATTAAGTTAATTTCATACTTAAACAAGCTGTAGAGTTGCAAAATGAGGCACGAAGTCACTGATTGCACTCACAAGTCCGTAGAGCATCTCGTAGAGCACTGATCCCAGACACCACCAGTCGACTGTGCGGTCGTACGCCTGCTTCTGGAGAACCTCAGGGGCCAAATACTGTTAAGAAAGAAACGAGAAAGTGTCAACTCGCGTCTGACAGCTATAATTTGTCCTTGGTGGAGTTTTGATCATCAGGAGGTTTGTTTTGTACCTCTGGCGTCCCGCAGAAGGTTGTCGTTGTGCCATTGGCCTCAAGGCCTTCTTTGCAGAGGCCGAAGTCTGTGAGGACGATGTGGCCCTGTGAGTCTAACAGGATGTTCTCAGGCTTCAGGTCCCTGGGAAGACAAATGATAAAGCTTTTTAAAAAATGCTGCTCCTATACACTCCCCTTCTTCACTTCAGATCATTTTCACACATGTCCACTAGGGGGTGCTGCAGGATCACTCTTTACCTGTACACAATGTGCAGGGAGTGGAGGTAGCCAAGTGCACTTGCAATTTCAGCGGCGTAGAAACGAGCTCTGGGCTCCAGGAATATCCGCTCCCTCTGGAGATGGTAGAACAGCTGCAGACACAAAACATCTGTCAGTTTCAGCCTGAAAAACACACCTTGATATTGTGACCTGATTGTGGATGTTGTGAGAGTTTAACTCACCTCTCCGCCGTTGACGTAGTCGAGCACAAAGTACAGCTTGTCAGTAGTCTGGAAGGAGTAGTGCAGCCCCACGAGGAAAGGATGCTTGATGTTCTTCATCAGCACACTGCGCTCGGCCATGATATGCTTTTGCTGGAAGAAAAATGTAGAAGTTAACATAATGCTGTACTTAGGCAGAATATGGAGGTTTATGTGTGATGATTAACCCTCTGAGACCTCGATCTACATCAAGTTCTTGTGTTATGTTCAGACACCTTTTACAAGCATTTAAACCTTTGAAACTAGAACAAATCGGTTTTAATTTCCTTTGAAAACAATGCACAGAAGACAACTTGTCCTGAAAATTGCAAGAACCCCCCCCCACAATAGAAATGAGAGACATGGAAAAATATTAGAAAATAAATATTTAAAGTTAATTACATTTACATTTTAGAACTATTTTTTAGCCATTTCGTGGTTTATTTATTTATTTATTTATTAACTACCATTATTCTTTTTTGTGTGTACTAATTTTACTAATTTGTTAATTTTCTTGCAACTTTTTATTAATTCCTTGCTAATTTGGAGGTGTTTTCTTGAGAAGTTGCCGTCCTCCCATGTTTTGAAAGAGAATAAGCCAATTTGCTCAAGTTTTAAGGAGTTGATCTCTGGGGTTTTGACTCTCACCTCTTTCTTCTTCATGATGATTTTCTTCTGCAGCACTTTGACAGCGTAATATTTGGCAGACTCCTTGTGTCGAGCCAGCAGAACCTGTTACAGAGCAAACATTTGCATCAGTGATGGCGCTGCAGGTGTGGCAAACATGAGCAGATAAAGGAAGTTATTTACATAAAAGACATGTTAGACAGACTCACTTTCCCAAAGCTGCCTTTTCCGATGATTTTGAGGTAGTCAAAATCACAGGGTTTGATCCTAATGAGGAGAAACAAACAGATGATTAGGATTTTTATTGACACATGTTGAGGTGCAAAATTGTCAGTAGCTTCATTTAAAATAAGAGATTGTATGGGACTACTTACTGAGTGTCCTCAGCCAGTGAACCTCTTGAATTTAGGCACATCTGAAAGGTATGAAATAGGTAATTCAATAAGTACATTGTCATATTTTGGAAGGAAAATGAGTCAGGTTGTCAGTCAACAGCTGTGCTTACCGGACTTTCAGGAAGTTGATCATTTTCAACCTCCTCATTTTGATTCTCATCAATCTTCAGGAAGTTGTTCACTTCAACACTAGAAAAAGAACATAGCTGGTTATAAAATCAGCTTTTATATCAGATGGTTAACTTTTACAATGTGCATCACACCTGCCATATGTTTTGTTTTGTTGTTTTTTAGATTTGATGATTCAGTATGAAACGACATGATTTAAAAAACAAAAAGTTAGAGTCTGAAAATCTGCTTCCCACTGAGGTGTGAATGACCGTCTGAAACATCCAGACAGGTCAAGTTTGGGACACGGTCACCTGGATGTTAACAGCCTAACCTGTCTGAGAAAAAGCTTAAGCCGCTGACCCGTGATGGGAGGTTTCAGACGGCTCTGCAGGACCAGATCAGATCCTTCAGGAGGGGACACATGCTGCCCAAGAAGTTTTTTTGTTCCTCACGGCACCAGATCCCAACTTGGGAGTTGTTATGCTGTGATGGGACGAGTATCATGCAATAACTGAATTACCGGTTTATCTTTGTCCAGGGGACAGAGGGGATTTGCTGGACAGGTGATTAGCCAGCCAGCAGAGAGGTTGTTAACAGGCTCGTTATTAAAGAACTATTCTTACACCTGGTTTCTTGGATGCAGATTATGCTATTCAGAGGATGTCCTGCCTGGTGACTGATTGGATTGGCCGCTGGTCATGAATGGGCTAATGATCAGGAATAAATACTACATCCAGGATGTGATTAATGATCCAGAGATGCTTCCTTGTGCCTCAGGGCCAATTTTCCATCCAAATCAAACATATTTTTCCCCCAAGAAATACTCACTGTTGGCAGATATGTGGGGTGGACACCAGCTTCTGGATGAAGTCATTCAACCCCATTTTTCTCTCCTTGATGAAAGCTGCAAAGGGAGACAGGGAAAGGGGAAATATTTTTAGCATTTAATATCATTCATCACACATGATGCAAAAAATATTTCACAAGAGAAGAAAATATCAGCTGTAATCCGCTGTTCCTGAGTCCCAAATATCCCTTTATAGGGTAGATTTGCGTGATGTGCATAGACCTCTAATGCTGCGGGCTTATGGGTTATGCAACCACTTGGGTCACTCATTCAGATACTAACAGTGGATGCCAACAAAGCATTTTCCATCCTAGATTCTCATTACAATGCATTTTTTTAAGAGTTTAATTCGTATTTATTGTGATTTTTCTGCAAAATTTCTCTAAAAGTAGAGCAATAAAGCACTTCGCCATCAGGTTTAATTCATCTTTTGACAGCGTTTTTCTTCTCAATGATAAACACTTATCAATAGAAACGTCAAGTTTGCTTCACTGATCAATACACTTGCAGCTTTAATGATGTATATTAGTCGTGATAATTGTTTTTTTTTTAAATTTTTTTTTTTTAATCGCTTACCAGTAAGAACAGCAACAATTCCCCTCATTTTGCAATAAGTTAGGTCACATCCAGCTTCGGTCACCGCCATGTTTACAAATATAAAATATCCAATAAAAAACAGAAGAAAAAACAATATTTCCCGTACGATCCTCTGATCAATTGTCTTCGTGTCACGACTATTTAAATAAAAACACCGGCAGAGCTCAACCGTCCGCGCTCCGCTCTCAAACTGCCCACACCGCGCGAGCCAGTTTATATATACGGAGCACGTGGTACCTTTTTTTCTTTCCCTCAAGGTGACGCCTATTTTTACGTCATCCGTGTAACCACGGCAACAGCGTGACATCACGGGATTCCGCTGCAGCCTTATTCTGCCTGCAGGAGGCGGGGGATGACGAGGAGCTCACCGCAGAGACGGAGGCGGTGAGAGGAAGGACTCCCACCTCCTCCTCTTCATCATTTTCTCTCAATGGAAAGCTCCGGCTGACGGTCATCACCCAAACAAAAGAGATTAAAATCAAGTGATCAAAAGAAGGAGAGGCTGCACACAGCATCACAGAACGAGAGTGCTACCTTCTGCTTTATTCTGAAAGGATGCGGAGAAAATGTGTCACAATTGCTGCATTTCAGCTGCAGTTTCCAACACAGCCCCGGCAATCCACATAAAACTGCACGCAAAAAACACGCATGCTATAAAAAGAAAAACAACAATTCTGCATTCAATCCTCTTTTTTATAATCCAGTTTCCACAAATCTCCATTTCTAAATAATTAGTGGTTTTCTGCGGCTGATAAGGTCAAGGTTATGATATAGGTGACTTGAATACTTATGTAAATTCAGAGAAATCACACATGACATCATGCAGGTCTAATCCGAAGCAGTGATCCGTCCAGCAGCTGTCATAGATGTGGTCCACTGACCCTGTAAGTTACATAACTGTGCCATAATGCAGATAGCTATACTGCCCGGAGAGGAGAGCCAGCCTCATTGGGAAGTTTCCAGTGAGCGTTAGTGATTTTTAAGCCGAGGTTATTCAGTGTGTGTTGATTAAAGTGTTTGATCACTCCATGGCTGGATTATGAGACAATGGGACGCCTGGGCACAGATAGACACAGGAAGAGACACAGTTGTTGTCGTTTTGTGTCTCTTCGTAGTTGTTTTATCCATTTTTGTAGTTATTTTCTGTCCCTTTTGCAGTCCATCCTTGGCATGTTTTAATGTCATTTTGAGTCTTTTTTGGTTGTCCCTTCGAGTGACGTTTTGGGCCCCTTTGCCAGTGCCTGGTAGCCCCATTTATCACTTACAGAGCAGTCATGGCTTTGATGAGTTTTCAAGACTATTTATTAGTGTTTTTGTCCCACAAGAGAGAATAATGACAGTGGTCTAAAACAGAGGTCCTTCAGATCCTTAAGGAGTCTTGAAAGGCATTGAATCCATTAATCTCAAAATAAGGCCTTTATTGGTATTAAAAAGTCTTAAATATATCTTTCAAAAGTCTTAAAAAAGATAAGGCATGGGAAGTATGATTTTTCTAAATTGTTTTCCTGATGTTGCATTCTAAAATCTCAGATTAATAAAGAATGCCTTTTGCATTAACATCATAAAAAGTCATGTTTTTGTACTACAATAAATATTTGGGCAACAATCTTCCCCATCTGAAGTAACCAATGTCGAGTTTTGTTTTTTTTTTGTTTTTGTTTTTCAATTTTGGCTACAGTAAAATTGGTCTTAAATTTTTTCAGAGTGGCTTTAAAAAAAGTCATAAAAGTCTAAAAAATCACACTTTCTTAAAGCTGTAGGAACCCTGGGAAGAAACTAAGTGCAGTTTTGACAATTATTTGTTACTACATTGTTGCAGATTAATAGATAAATGCTTTACATACTAAATATTTTGGCTGCACAATTAATTAAAATATTGTTGCAATATGGCCAAGTGTAATATACATTTGCAGAGGCTGCATTTTTTGATAAAGGTAAAATGTGTTATTAGAAATTATAAATGCCATTGTGCTGCTACTGAAATGCCCTGAACCACAAATAATATTCCAGACCAAAGAGAGCAACACAATTTCACTGCAGATTCGTTGATAATGAAAACAATCTTTACTTACAAGCCTCATTTCTAAAACTACATGACAAACAAGTATAATGATTGTACCAGAGGAAATGCAAAGCACCTGAGCAAACTTGTGTGTTTTCACAATATCAGATTAAAATAAATCAGTTAAATCAATGCATCCTGTTATTAAAATGATTCAATTTATTTATTTAGTACTCTTTATGCTTACTAAACCCTGCTTAACCTACTTTATTATCACTGAAAGAAGCAATACTTAATACTTTTACTTGAGTAATAATAGTTTCTGCTCAATATCTTTTCAGTTTATTGATTAATTTCTGGCCTTTATAGTTTTCTGAAGTCCTGGTGGACATATTCAAATGTTATGTTTTGTGGAACAGAGTTCAAAAGCCAAATATATTGAGTTTATTTCATACAGGTTCAGATTCAGAATGACTTTATTGTTCCACCTTATCATATTAAAATACAAAAAGAGTATACAAGTGTAAAGTGCATTACCAAAGTGCGTTAAAGTGCATTTTAATTACACTAAAAGTGATATTAGAATAAATAATGCTCCATGAAATATTAAAATGAGTAGCTATCATAGGAACTACACTACAACCTAAATCAAAAGACTTAATAATCATAATAACAGAATCTAAAGATATGCCACTAAGTTTTGGTGCATACAAAGGAAATCATCAAATCCTCACATTTTAATAGCTGGAAGCAGCAAATCGCTGCAGCTCTGCTTCTGTTACATAACTGAAAGATGTACGTTCTTGTTCCCCCTCTGTTCTCATAAACGTCTGCCTCAGTCCTCTGAAATTCATTGATGTGGGGGGGGGGAACTCCTGGTTTCTATCTGCAGTCTGACATGTGACGGGTCCTGCATAATTTAAAGGAAGCAAGACATCACAGGACCGGTCGTTTTTGAAATGAGAAAGAGGAAGTGCCTTATCTGTGGCGTGGGCTCAAACTGAAATTAGCTGGTGTAGAGCAATGTCGTGTCCTATTTGGGAGGCTACCTGAGCAAACCGCTCATCTGCAGCTCTGTTTACACTCAGAAACACTCCGGATCGTGTTTCATGACAGCGACACCTCTCACCAGGCTTTGTGTGAAGCCTTTTCTTCACCTCGTGTAGCCTCACTCTGAATTATTCAGGTGTATCATGTTATCATCTCTGGTTACATGTAGGACAAACATGACTCAGGCAGTTCCCTCGAACAGCGTCACTCCTCCGCCACTTCTGTTTTTCATTTACATTATTTCTGTTGTGATGGAACAGAAAGTCAGGTGCTGAGAAAAACACAGCTGCTTGACGAAGTATTTCCCCTTTTTGTAAATGAGTAAGAAATGTGAAGACATTTCACATTCACGTCATGTCTGAGTAGAGACTTTCATATGGTGACTGATAAAGATTATCTCTCCTGTAGACGGTTTCAGATCACTATAAATGAAGTGAACACGCATTAGAGACTCTTTCAGTTTCTCTATGAATGTCTCTGCAGTGGCGGATTAATCCCGGTTTTATTTAGCACCTTCACAAAAGCCGCCCTGCTTTCCGTCGCTCTGTCCAACAGTGTGATTGATGCTGAGCAGAGAAGCAGCACTTGTGCTCGCTGACGAGCGGTCGTGTGAGTCACCTGCCAGCAAATCCGGTAAAAAGCCTTTCCAACCCTCACGGGGCGCCATCTATCAAAACTCCCCAGCCTCAGCATGGTACCGCCAGTGCCCATGATTATATGCTCTCTGGGGCTGCAGTTTGGTGCATGAGTTGCATTAAAAAATGAACCCCCAGCTTGTTCCTCTCATGTTACAATCGAGACACAGAAAAAGGATTATGATTTTCTAAAAAATAATTACCTGACTTTCTTTGAGAAATCCAGAAGGTTGTTAAAAATCACTTATACTTGTTTTAAAAGCATTTCTAGGATCCTTAAAGCTGCAGTGACAGATTTTATAAAACCATTAAGTGGAAACAATAGTGAATTCTTTACACATCAGCAGTTATAGAGTAACATTATCAGTCATCAGGAGTCGTGTGTGTCCATCTGATCAATGTGAGTCCAATGTTCATTCTTCTTTTTTTCTCTGTTTTTGGTCTCCACCAACTCTTGAGGGAAATATCTGTCTCTTTAACTGCTAAATAATCCACAGTGTTCTCCAGCTCCTCTCTAACTTTAGCCGCTTTTACACAGAGATGGCGTGATGGGGCCGCAACAAAGTCCAGTTTGTAATGTGATATATTATTACTGTGTTATTAAAAAAGGACAACATTTGGTTAAGAGAGTATTGTGACTTGTTTAGGACTCAAAGTTTAGGGCTTGGGACTTGAATTTGGACTTGTTAGTCTTGACTTGGAGCTTCAGTTGGGACTTGAGTGTGGGACTGAGAACTGAGATTTGTGCTTGCAAACCAATGACTTGGTGTCACCTGTAGTTTGTACTCTCTTAAAAAATACACACGAATATGGCTCTGTTGTTTAGATATTTTGGAGAAAATCATTGGTATATTTCAATAGAACTGATAAATTTTTTCATGTTTTGGCTCATGTTTAAATTGAGCAAGAAGAAAGATGCCATTTACAGCTACCATTTTTATTATGATTAAGAAAAGAGAAAACCATGTGGGATTGTTTTTTTATTGTAGTGTTAAATGATTCTCGAAATACCTTCAGTAAAGTTTTGTTAAATGACCGTCTGGGTTTTTTAAAGATTGCCAGGTATTTGTATTTGCCAAAAAATCAGAGTACTTAACTCTGTGACTCGAATGTAAAACACGAGAAGCTCGACTTCTACCTGCCGTGCCTCCAGCGCGGCGTGTAGGAGGCAGCAGAAGGTGGAGGAATGAGTCATGCAGGCAAACAGTCTCTCTGACCAACCGCAGGAAGGCTGTCGGCTAACGAGGATGGAGGATCTCTAATTACAACAAAGGTCCTGTCGACCGATTCTGAGGAGCGATCGCGGCCTCGTGTGTTTCACACCCACACAGTCATGACAGCCTCATTGGCCTCTGCTCTCACTCGAAAGCACATCTCTGCTAAAATCACATCTCTCTTTAGTTTCTGTTTGCCGTCTGCATCGTTCTCTCGCATACTCTTTAACACTTTACTCATAGAACCGCAGAGGTGCAGACCGGAGGTGGCGGTCCGGTCCAACAACGTCGCAGTGCAGCCTCAGGACCCAGTGAGTGGGAGCCGATTTTGGCTCACGAAACTAGACTTCGAATCTCTCCTTCGTGTTTGTGTCCCTCCTGAATTCCCCGGCAGGAGATGAGATGTGTTTTTTATTTTCTCCTTTCTCTACGGGGGATTAAATGGCTGCTCATACTCCTGCTTCATCTGATAAAAAGAGAGGCAATGTTTGCTCTCTTTGGTGATGACTCACACACACACACACACACACACACACACACAGTGCTGCCAAATTATTACAAATGAAGCATTACTTTAATTTGCTGCCAAGAAAGTGGGATGATCGTGCCTATTTCCAACCACAAAGCCTCAATTAATTATTTTAATGTGACTGCTATTACTGCTAATTACTATCATGCAGTCTGGTGTTGCCTCCAGTCTAACATCATATTTCTGTTCTGCTCGAGGTTACTCAAGTGCTGTATGTCTATAAAGACGTGAAGTCCCTTCCCTTCCAGTGTACCCCATGGGACCTTATTTAAGAAAAAAAATATGTATGGTAGTCAACGGCAAGAGACGCATAATTTTTGGATCCTGTTTGAATTTTGCCATGAATCACACATATGATTTTTGTCAATATAAAAGATAATTTGCAGTTCAAGAAAGTCAAAGTTTGTTGTGTGTTTGTCGTAAAACCAGTTAGTTTTGTGTGAAAGCGCTCAGTGAAACACTTCTCTCTCTTGCACAACATACATCGCCAACACCAGCTGGGTAAATATGATCTACGTCAAATATCCATCTTCAGGCCCACATATGCTTGTAGCAAAATTTGAATATATAATTATGAGAATTATAAATATATTTTTTTCTGGACAATCTTTTCATTATATCTGCTAATCCCCCCAGCTAATTTTTAGATCATTTCCGTGTCACCTTTTACTTATTTTTTTGAAGTTTGTAGTACATTTCTTGCCACGGTGCTTATTGGGTTTTTCCTATGTCTCTGAACGAAATAAAGACTAGTTTTCTCAGGTTTCAGAGGTTTAAATGCTAATAAAAGGCGTCTGAATGCAGCACAAGAAAACCGATCTCAGTTCATGTGTTTATTAATAACACGGTTCAAACGGGACTAAAATATTTGTATCTTGCTAATAAACACATTTATTTTATTTATTCTAAAATAAGATCCCATGGAGGTTCACCAGAGGAGAGACTTTTCCTCTCTTTACAGCAGGTTTCCTGTGCATTACTGAAACTGTAACAGTAATAAAGGAAGTAGATTTAAAAAAGACAGAGGGGCCATTATCACTCGGAGCACCAGACTCTCATTCACTAACTGCTCCTCCCATGTCGGCCAAACATCATGAATCAGTTGACCGTGGTGACTTCCGTTATTTTGTGCAGTTTCCTGTTTCTCTATTTTTGGTCCAGCTGCATTGTAATAATATGACAGCAACAAGTTGATGGACATTTCGGAAAAAAACATGTTGTCTATACAGTGAGGCTGCTTATTGGACATGAATACATTATAAAGTGAACAAACTTGCACGAGTTATTAATTTGATCCAGTTTGTGGTCTGAGTGTTTATCGCCTCACAAAGCCAGCATAAACTTCATAAGGTCAGTTATTGCTCTGAGATCGCCACTGAAAATCAACCGAGTGTGGCAGCTGGAAACCAAAACCAATTAACTAAGCATGTGAAGTGATTTGGACAATGACAACGAGCTGCATTGTTTTACCAATATGAACATGGAGCTAATTTGTGGCCTTGCATCTCTGGAAACTTGTCAACAGCAACAAAATAAAGATGATCAAAAATGAGGCAGGTTTGTCTCAGCTAAACTGAATTTAGTGTTGATATTTTCAGAGGAATTTCAGTTGTGGTTTTCCAATTTGAAAACAGGCAATGAAAGCTCAGTGAGTGCAGCCTTTATTCAGTCAGGTGCAGGGAAATGTAAGGGAGAGCAGTTTTTTGGTAATCTGAATTGGTTGGTTGAAGTCCAATCCAATCAGCTGCAAAGTAATTTAGGTCTACACCCACTCAGGATGCCCCTAATCCAAACAAATACCTAATGAGCTTTTCCAGACCACAATAAGTGAAGCAAACATAAGGAGTTGGCTGTGTGAGGCTGCAGAGTGGAGGCCAAATACATCTGGTCATGGCTAACACCCTGAAACACCAAAAAAATACTTGTGCTGACCTGAATGCTTCAGACATTTGATTACTGACCTCATTACTGACTGATTAATCAATAATAATAAGTATTTGAATGCTCCATTTTTATATTCCATTCCCACAATAATCCCAAATAGCCCATATACTCTTAAGAAATAGTAATGCAACATATTTTTATCATGCATCAACATTTATGTTTAGTCCTTCTCAGATGAGGACATTTCAGCTTTGTGATAGGCCTAATTTTGTTACTATGACCGTCTGACCCACTGCGACAGGCTTACAGATAGTAAGATGTCAAAAAATATAGCAGCTGGAATAGTTTCCAAATTGACCCCAAAAAATCGAGTGCCAGATATGACAAAGGATACTGGCATACTGAAAGTTTAGACATTTTGCAAAGGGGTATTTTTTATTGGTAATGTTGCTGCGGCTTGCATGCTAACAAAGTGGCAAATTATTACGTTATTTTAGATGCAATGACTGAAAACTGATCTTTGAAAAAAAATCTCCCCACACCCCGATCTCCACTTTCCAAGCTTTGATTAATCACACATATTTCCCAACAAGACTTCCCTGAAACTGGTATTTGGGACACAAATTTGCAAATCCTAGTATAGCAACTGAATGACTCAATCTAATCTACCTATGAGTGGCTAGTACTCATTTAATATCAGTACTTGCACTGAGATTGGTTAGTTTTAGGGTGGTAATGTCAGGGTAAGCCAATCAGAGGCAGAGTAAGGCGAGCCATTCCTTTACTATACTAGGAAACATAAATTCACATTCAGGACAGCCCTAAAAATACAAATGGGACCACTAGGTCTGACATTTTGGGAAATTGACATTTTGGAAAATATACTTATTTGCTTTTGAGAGTTAGATGATAAGATCAATACCACTCTTGTGTCTGTATTGTGAATTTGAAGCTTCAGCCAGCAGCCTGGTAGCTTATCTAAGCAGAAAAATGGAAGCATACATTACAGCTGAATATCTACAAAAACCAAAGTGTAAAAACAAGAAGTTGTGGTTTTAATGGGGGGTCATGTGCTGGATGATTTCTTGGCTGGGCGCAGTCACTTCCTGGAGTCTTGTTGTCACAGTAAGGTTACCATGCAAGCAGCAAAACAGATGAAACAAAGGTGATATAACTTGTTAATTAGTGAGCTTCAGAGGTGGTGGCAGGCTTATTTTAGCCCCTCTCGCACTATAGGGCCACTACGAAGTCCCTTCTTTTCGCTGCCATTGCATTTCCACCAAGAACCAAATAACAGCGGATCATGCCACTCCAGTGTGGGATTATAGTCAGCATGCCGGCATTGCAGAATCGAAAGAGGCGTGACCGGTTGTGACATGAAACACAACAGCGTCGGCCTCTAGTGTGTCTTATAACAGGCGTCTGCAGCCCTTTTTAAACGATAACAACAGCATAACATGTCAATAACAATCATTTACTGTCTCTGTTAAATGGCAGCTGATCTTGTCCTCTGCTCAGAGGGTAAAGAGCTCCCGAACCTCATTGTTTTCCTAATTTCCGGAAATTTTTGGCCACTGTTCTTTTTTAAGTTAGCTGCTGCTCCCTCGATTGTACCTTTTATATAGAGCCGTGAGCCAGCATAACGGGGAGAAATTTCTGCCTTGAAGACAGAACCAGGCGAGCAGTTTCCACCTGTTTTCGGCTTTTATGCTAAGCTAAGCTAACTTTCTGCCAGCTGTACCTTCATATTTACTGTATAGACGTGAGTGGTATCAATTTTCTTATCTAACTCTCTGCAAGAAGGCAAATATTGTAAAACTTCAAATATAAGCCTAGTCCCAATTAGATGCCCAGTCCCTTTTACTAGCCCAGTGTGGGGATACATTTTGACAAATAAATGTCTGTCTCAATGAGAGGATCGGTTACCATGCATATCATTTTTATAGAAGTTCTTAAGATGTTTATACCGAGTTGTTGGCTACCTGCTGGACATAATGTTAGTTAGCTGCTTAGATCACTGATACAAATATACAATTTTAAACTTTTGTCATTATGGACATACCACACACATGGTTAGCTTGGTAACATTTTCTATAATTCAATCATTCAGTAAATTTTACTGAAACCACGAACACCAAGGAAGATAGTAATATCGACAGCGTAAAGAAGCGAGACGCAAAAAAGGGGTTTAATGAAACAATTTGATTGTATTTCTATCTATCTTTGCTGAGCAACATTTTTATGTGAAATGAATTAAAAGCCCATCCCATATAGACGCGTTTTATGAAAATAATAGCCCAGGCTATGAATCAAAGTTTATTATTCAAAATGTACAACTGTTGCTTTAAGCTTTAGAAGCTACTAGAAAAGGGCAAATGCAGTTTTGTAATTTTTAATTCTTAGCCCTGCCTCTCCATCTGTATCTGCAGCAACAAAACCAGTTGTTGTACTATCTCTGAATGCCAAAATCATCTGATACTTTCAGTCGTGGTTACAATGCCGAGGCCTGGCTGTCGCTTTTATCCTCTCAGGTGACAAATGAGATGAGGAGCAGGGGTGCTGCAGGGAGGAGGGGAGAGTCTCTGTGTTTGACATTATAAAATTAAACAGAAAATGTAAAAACAGACCGAGGACTGCTGGATGAAGCCTTTTAAATCTGGCATCTTGTCGTTTTTTTTTTTTGGAGCCAAAAAAGCAATCCAAGCAGTGATGATGATGTCGAAGCAAGCAGATGCAAAAAGGAGGAGGGGGCTTTATAGTTAATAAAGATACAAGAATCACATGATTGAATAGACAAAAAAGGATAACATTTAGATGACTGAGCTGTAACAATAATGCAAAGAAGAGGAAAAGTTGCACGTCTCAAGGTGTATCCTCCTCCGCTGTGCTGCTGAGCGGCTGCACATTTATTCCCCAGACAGTCACATAACACAGGCAGTGAATTAAAGGAGCGCCTACCTATGAAGGATTTCTTGCCGGTCTTCATGTCCTCCTAAGTGTTTGATTATATTCGCTATCGGGCAGAGTCTCTGATGAATGAACGCCTGGCTGCTGCACAGCGTCCAGGTGATTGAGTGCATGAGAAAGATGTGGTCCTCCTGTAAAATATGCCTCCCTCTCCTTCTCCGTCCTCTCTTTCAATGGCTTTCACTGCAGCTGTGGCCAGAAAAAAGTCTCTTGATTCTCAGGCAAATAACTTTCCCTCCCCACTGCACTTCCCTCTTGCCTCTGCCGTTTCTTCCTCTTTTCGCCCTGCCTGTGCTGAGACCAAATAGCTGAAACCAAAGATCTGTGACGCACCTGCTTCTCCTCCTCTGCACCCCCCCCCCCCAGCTCCCCATCACCCCCACCCTCATCTGTTCTTTTATCTACCTGGAGAGCCTCGAACAAAACAAAAGCAGGTGTCTGGTTACGGCTCCCATGAGCGTGGGAGTCCCTCCGCAGGGGAAACCAGTATCCATGACACGGGAACCACCTGAGGAATACAGGGAGGTGTTTAAAATCTGCTTTAATTGGTCACCAATGCACAATTTGTTGAGTTCGCTGCTTATCAGCCTCCTCTACCTCCTTCATTCACTGTCTCTGAGGAGTTTCGGGGGTAAAATCATCCGGTTAGTCACACTGACAACCCTGATTGGGTTGTAAAGCTGTCCGCCTCAGGCTGTAGGCCATCAGATACAATGAGCGCTATGTGATGAAGAGCGAGGTCTGTGAGGGGTTGACGAACAGGAGCAGCATCACTGATGAGTTAGTCACACAGAGAGGTGCTGCAGTGAATTATGATTTTGCTTTGGCAGCCGGACAAGTACACCACAATCATACTGTATTCAGTTCACAGAGATGACAGGATGCCATAAATCTTTTACTTAAAGGAATATGTATCAAAACAATAGGCAGGTTTCCAATAACCCTCAAACTGCACTAACTAAAATTGTGAATATAAACTATGCCTAATGAAAAACATGTCAATTTCGAAAAAAAAAAACTCAGTTTATTGCTAAAAAGGTTTTACACTCGCACTAGGTGATATTTCAGGCAATTTTCAAAAAAACATATTTTGCAAAACTTCAATGGAAACACTTTTTTCACTTTTTTATGATGCTATGCGCTTGTCAGTAGGAACTAGCTCTCTTGGGCATGATGCAGCAGCCGCTACAAAAGGTGTTTCTGCATCGCATAACTCTTCAAAGGTTGAGAGGATCATCTGGAAGTTTTGAATCCACGATTCCTCTGAAGTCGTGGACTATCACCTCCCAGAAATCCCTCATACGTAGTCGCTCCCACATATAAGGGGCTTGTGTTCCATTATCACTCGCATAACACGCCTACGTTGCCTTAGATTGGAAATAATGATGGCTAGTGCAGTGGCTGCAATAGAAATAAACGTGCTAATGTTTTGAACTTTAATCATCATGCTTATCGTGAGAGGAGAAGTCTCATAACATCACTCAGTGGAAACACTGTCATCTTGCAATTGTGTGTTATTGACATTTCAGTCATGTAAGTTTTGTGCAAATCTGTAATGAAAACCTGCCTTTCCTTCATATGACCAGTGCCAAGATATAAGATTCAAGATTGTTGAGATAAACCCTTAATTTGCCCAGTTAGATGAAAAAATGAGCAGAAAATTACTGTTTATTTAAACGGAGTCTGGTGGGTTTGACAACAGTGATTTTGAGGCTGTTTCTGAAAAAACAAAAAGGATCTTACTATTTAACATAAAGGTCTATCACTTTAGGGATCCTTTCCACAATGTTGCAGACGCTGCAGTTCAGCGAGGTTACTGTCACGTGCTGCCCATGCATGCAGTCACTTACAGACACAAAGCATGGGAAAAAAAGGTTAAAAAAAAATACCAATTTACCCTTTAAGTTTATAACCAGAAAACAACTACAGCCTCAAAAACATGATTTTGACCAGTATTTGCTGGATTGTCGTTGCATTGTATTAAAATTATGCTATTACGTCTGTCTTCTTGGTGTTGACAAGCTAGAAAAAAGGCAATAACAAATATGTTATTGAAGACGTCTTTGTTTGCACAGATTCAGCCCTTTGCTGTTAGAGATAGTTTTTGATTTACATTTAATTATTAGCAAGTGAATCCTTAACTCTTAATTTCAAGGCAGAGCTTTAGAGACAGAAAGTTACAGACAGATGAAACATGGGCCTTTAATGTGATCTGTGAAGGCAGATAGATGAGCAGGACATTTTATTTAAGATAAGATAACATAATCCTTTATTATTCCTACAGTGGGTAAATTTGCATCATGTTTTGATGGTCAGCAGACGTTAAAGACTTCCAACATGATCTGCAGTTTACTGCAAGATATTACATTTTTACATTAGGTTCAGACCTAAATAAAATTGTAAATGCATGCAAACGTCTTTTCCAGTGTTACAAAACATGCAAACTGACTTGAAGAGACCCTCAAGGACAAAAGACTCGACTTGGACGTGTCCCAAAAGATTTTCAAAGAAGAATATTGCAGTGATAAGCAGCCTGATCAGCCTCAATTTTCTATCTTTGCTTTTTATTCTCACAGATGATGACAGTTGTCTGCGCAAGAACATCTGCATTGCTGCTTAAGTGTGTCGAGGTGTTGTGACATTTGCAGTTCAAGATATTTTACAGCCTGTTCTTTCTGCCTTTATTGATACTGAATCAAAAGCTTGTGACGCACAGAATCCTGCCCTGCTGCTGAACTCCATCTTCACAGTGAACTGAAACTGCTCCCTCCCAATGAGCATTATTTAAATTTGAATACTGGGAGAGGTCAAAGAGAGTTTATAAATGCATTTATTCAAATGAACTGTTAAAACTTCCTCTTTAAATCTTCCACTGAGTCATCCTATATCTGCAGCTCTGTGTTGAAATGAAGCAACTTCGCCAACAAACATATTTTTTCAGCCTGCTCATCACCTTGAAAAACACCGCACGACACAGTTCACAGGGAAAGTGAAAATAAATACAGATTGATATCATGTAACATGAGAAAAGACTGCAGGGATGTTTTTTTTAAATAGAAATTCATCCTGAGTGTTTCGTGATAAGGCTGAAGCACAGGAATAATACGTGACAAAGCACTTTGACTGGACAGATTTGCATGTAATTTAAATGAGGGCAGAGTGCGAACAGGGAGGTGTAGGACGGACATGAGTAGGTGTGAGATGGTGGTGACGCAGAAACAGGCCGAAATGTTGATTCAGACATGTGAGTGTTTGTCAGTGACGACCTTTAGCTTCATTGTTGAGGAGTTCAGTTGTTTTACTAGACTTTTTCTGCCAGACACAAACAATAAAATCAAATTTTTTTTTGATACGTGACAGATATTGCAAGGATTTGGCACAAGACTCAGCCCACGACTATAGAAATCTGATGTGGAGGGCAAACCCAAATTAAATATATACAGAGTGGCGGTCTCAGTTCCTTTTGTCTTGGTTTATTTGTATTTACATTTCAAACAGCAAAGTGAGAAATTTCCAGTCAGTCTTTTGTGTTTGCAACCAAAGCCAAACCCACAATGTGTTTTCATAAAACAAAACTCTCCCTCTAAAAACAGATGCTTGCTAAAGATTCATTGCATGTGCTTATCCCTTTCTGCTGTCTCCTACAGATCTGCACCTGTGCTGTGTTTGTCCACCACTTTCCTGCTTCAGCACGCTTCAGCCGATTCATGAATGCCAAGTCAACGCTGTGGATGGGAAGGACAAATGACTGGTGAGCGAGGAGACGAGGGATTGAGATCACTCTGTCTGTACAGTAGGTCAGTCTGCGAACAGCCTCGGCTCACCTGTTGCTATCTTTAACCTGATTAGCAGCAGGTCATGCTCGAGAGGATCTGTCAGTGTGTGTGTGTGTGTGTGTGTGTGTGTGTGTGGTGTGTTGGCTCAGCTCTTTTATGTAAAGTCAAGACAGCTGGTTCCCATTTAAATCTAATCTAATCTAAGATCTGTCTCTGTATAGCTGTAGAAAACTAAATTTGTACAGTTTGAGGGACGAGAGAAAAGAGAGAAGACCGAGTCTCTGTTTGAGGGTCACCCACTGGGTGAGGGTGGATTTAAACGGATGCTCTCTAGACACGGAAGAGCTTATCACCCACTGCCACATAAATAGAAACGAGCTGGGACACTTTGGTCGTCTTAAGAACCGTGTGATCCTGAATGTGAAATGTTGAGTCACACTTGGCGTGGACAGAGAGGTGCGACCTCAGAAAATCTCACAGTAATATGAAGTGAAGGGAACAGGTGAGAGAAAAAAGAAAGAAAATAATCTGCTATTTATTTTTACACACCAGAGACCAGTGGTGGAAAGTGTGTGTTTAACCCTTTGAAACCAGGACAGACATCAGTTTTCTTGTACTGCGTTCAGGCACCTTTAAATAGGATTAAAATCTGTTTAACCTCAGTAAATGATTTTTTTTTCCAAAAACATGAAAAAAAGAGGCACAGGCAGCTTGGCAATAACTTTCCAACAAATTGAGAGAAATTAATAAAGGTGACAAGAAAATTACCTTCATATTTGCTTTATGAAAAAAAAGAAGAGAGAGAGAATTATTAGAAAATGATAATAGAAAAATTGGGGAAAATGTCCATAGCTCTCTAATTATAATTATTATAACTTTATATTTAAAATCCTGTTACTTTTTTCTTTTTAATTCGAGCTTTTTTCAGTCTTTTTTCTTTTCTTTTGCTTTTGTTTCTTTTCTTGTATGAATTTGCTAATTTCTTGCACATTTTTGGGTCATTTCTTGTTAATTTACTCCTTACCTGCTTTCTCATGTTTTTGAAAGAAATCAAGCCAATTTGCTCAGGTTTCAAAGGCTTAAGTACATATTTTAGGTACTTGTACCTTGACTATTTCTAGGAAAATTTCGAGGAAAATAATGAACTTTTTACTTAACTACATTAGTTTGTTAACTTTAGTTCCTAGTTAAAAGCAGATTCAGAATAACAATTCAAACTATGACCAATACTGATTATGATATTATTATATCAATAAGGCTTTTTTATTCCTCAGTAGGAAAATCTATATGATAAAACTATAAACTATAAACTATATGATAGTCGATGTATTATTTAAATTAAATGCATGCAAATATACTTTATGTTGTCTTTTAGTTGATTTCTTACTATGTACAACGTGTGCCTCCGTGGCCTCCATGGATGCTGTCGTTGTTGCGTGACGTCAGACCGCTGAAGTCGGGGTACATGAATTTGTCCCGACTTTACAAGTAGGAGCTTTGAGTGATGGCGTTTTATTATACTTTTTCTAGTAGGAGGTCCGAATGTCTCGACTTAAGAGTTTCTGCAGCATAACGCAGCATAACAGTTAACAGTGCCAAAGAGAGGGTTCCAACGAACATAAAAAAATTCACAATCTCATTTCTCAGGCCTGAGAAAGTAATATCCTGTTGTGATTAATGAAATGAATTACTACACTAATCCTGCACAGATAACCTTCCATGCAATGTAACATAGTGGTGACTTATTTTTTGTAGCTACTGGTGTTATGCGGTTTTCATTTGCGTCTGTTTGGGAAGTTTTGTGCACAATCGTATATGCTTCTTCTTTTTCTCTTCACGTTCCATCTCTCATTTTATGTATGCTCGCTAGCTGGGATTATGTTTGAATATTGTATTGTAATAATTTATATAGCTATAAATCAATAGTCCTTTGAAATACAGGGAAAATGGGGAAAATATCACAAGTGTGAGGGAATAAATCGCCTGTATGTAGTCATCAGTGAGCATCCAGGTTAAATCTAAACATGTGAAGCCAGAATAAAAAAACTGACCCACCTACAAATAAGTAACACTCCATGTACGAGAGGAAAGAAAAGTTTCGTCTGACTGCACCAATAAAAATGTGACGGCTTCATGTCTGTCAGTAATGAGGACACCGTGCTCTGCTTGGATTATTGTAGGGCATCTGGCCAGTCTACCCCCAAGGACAGAGCAGGATGGAAAATATAATATACAAAAATAGCCCGCTCATTCCCACACTTACATGTAATTCTCTGAAGTCTCCTTTTTTATTTTCCAGGTCAAAAATAACAGTAATGACACACATTACATCACACTGAAAAGGTTAGATCATTAATGTCCCGCCTCCTATTACGTTGACTTATAATCTCTCAGCTGGAAATATCATTAACTGCCAATTCCTTGGTGATAGCGTATTGTATAAGTGCAAAAGAGAGGGTCTGTGTGTGTGTGCGTGCGTGCCTGCGTGCGTGCGTGCATGCATGTGCAATTGTGCATTCATAACTGTGCGTGTGCAGTGCTGCAGACCAGTGAGCAGGATGAGTTTAAATGTCCATCATAAACGTTTTGTGCTGCGAAAGTTACACAACACCTCTCGTGGTCTTCTTACCTAACTGCTGTGATACTGGGGAGGATTACAGGGATGTGGTGGGATACTGGGAAAGATGTGAATGTGTGTGTGTGTGTGTGTGTGTGTGGAGCAAGTTTAAAACGAATGTATCTGGCGCATACCGCACATACTTTAGGCTATTAATCGCTGTATAAAAGCTTTTCTCAGAATGCAGGATTACTTAATACCCTGTTCGTATAGAGGGCGGCAGTTAAGCTTCTGCATGCAGAAAATTGGTCGCTGCAGTATCCGTTCATATACGGTGCGACAGAGGTTTGGGGACTTGAGTCACATGACTTCACTCTAGTCAGACTTGAGTTGCAAATTCGAGGAATTGAGACTCACTTGACGGGATAGTTTACCCAAGATGAGAATTCAGTCATAATCTATTCACCCTCATGCCGATATAAAGCCGAGTGAAGTTTTACAGTCTATAACACACTGCTAGAGTTTCACTGGGAAAAGGCATTGTGCTCATCTCCCAAACAATTGAAGCACATAGTGACCAGGATACAAATGTTTAAAAAAAATACATAAAAAAAACCCATACTGCTCGTCAGAAATAATCCAGGTGCCCTGAAGCCCCGGTGTGCCACTTATATCATGTTTTTAGCTTTTTTGTAGCCTGTAGCTCCGAGTGTGGGAGTCGCGTTCATGTATGTGCGCTGGTGCAAGAAAAAAGATCTTGCTGAGAGAGAGATTTGCGGAGTTAGCAGCAAGCAACAAGTACCTTTGTCTGATTTAAAACTATTGTGTGTGTGGGGGAGGCTTCTGGGTAGCATGTAAACACTGATACCGCTTGCACGAATGTGCATACGTGAGCGCTACTCCCACACTAGGAGCTATAAGCTTTAACTTGGCTAAAAATATGACGCCAGTGATGTTTTTCAAAACAACTTGGCATGTTGGGGCTTCAGGACACTTGGATTTACTTTGGACAAGCATTGTTGAGCCTTTTTTGCCTTTTTTTAGCCTATTTGCTTTAATTGTTTGGAACATGAGTGCAATGCCTTTTCCCTGTAAAACTCATAAAAACATATAAAACTTCAGCCGACTTTCCATCAGCATGAGGGTGAGTAGATAATGACCGAATTTTCTTTTTTGCGTGAACTATCTCTTAAACAAACACTGAAAAAGGCTTGACTTGACTTTAATTGATTGTTCATGACCTGAGGCTTGACTTAAGCTGCTTTCACACTGCCGCCCTGACAGCCGCCTACCTGCAAGAGTCCGCCCCGAAGCAAAGTGTTTTTTAAAAGCGACTGCTGCCGCTGCTGCCCACAGCTGCGTTGCTAGTCCGGTGATCTTGTGAAGATTTGCAGATGTGCAAGCTAGCTTGTAGCTGCACACTGTTGTAACACAACAAAAATCACCTAAATTACAAAAGATTTTGATATTGTAGACAATTTAACATCCGTCTGAAGTTTGGTTGATCCCTGGCCTCCTTTTTCCTCTGGTTGTAATTATAAGTTGCTATCACCGACATTATCAGCTCTTTCACCGTGTCTACTTTTCAGCTTCCCTGATGCTGTGCTAGTTTTTTTACACAATTCTTATGACCTTTACGAGGGCCGTGAGGCCACATGCTGAGAAGAAAAAAAAGACCAGTCATATAAAAATAGAGCATATGAACAACGCCAAACAAAGAATATCAATTCCAGTATTGTTTAGAATCAATGGGAACAATGTATTGGGAAATTACGCTGTTGTTTAGTCCGTGTGAATGTGTGTTGAAGTAACTATTCTGGTATTTGGCAGGAATGTAACAGGGAGTTTGTGTGTGTGCGTAATTGGGTGTGGACTCTGAAACATACCTGTGAAATTGAATCTAGTTATTAAATACAGATGACACATCTCTTCGTGTTTGTTCAGACTGAAGTCTTCTCCGGTTAACTCTTCTGTCTGTACAGTTTGTACTGTATATCTGCAGGAAACTGTTCTTCATCAACACCACTCACTGCTCTGATCCGCCTCTGCCCTCTTCATACACTCTGAGTCCGGAGGCGACTCTTTTATCCTATAAGCTGCAGCGCTGCCAAACAGCAGAGACAGTTAACGTGTTTAAAAAAAGCACCAAAAAATGTAAATGTTGTTTAAAGATGAAGCTTCACACTGAGCAGAGCTGCTGCTGCCTGCGTGAGATAAGTGAGAGCTCTTTGTTTTAATTCAGCAGCCTGTGTTGATTTTTTTAGAACCACTAAGATGAGTTTTATGGTGCAATATTTCTCTTTAAAACAAGGACTGAAATTGTGCAATAATCTGCTCATTGGTGATGATTCAACATTAACAGGAGGATTTGCTTTTATATAGCTTTGAGTTTTGGGCTGTTAACTGGACAAAAAAGCTTTTTAAAGAAGTAAAACTGCAGATTTGCTGAGCATTTTTCAGTCTAATGTTGATTTATAGATCAAATTATTGCTAAATCTAATAATAATTGGCAGAATAATTGATAAAATAAGTAAATATGGTTGTTTTTTGGGTATCAAACTATAAAACCTTTTGACTCATGCTAAAATGTCACTGATGAACATGAACTTTTCTTGTTTCAATACTATTTGATAAGATATTTAACTCTTTTATTATTGCAAAGTTCTTGTAGGGCTGCTTGTGTAAAAACTATAGCTGCAACTAACAATTATCTTCTGATTAATTTGCAGATTATTTTCCTGATTAATCATATTGTCGATCAGATGTCAGAAAATGGCTGTTATAAATCCCCACTGCTCAAGCACATGTATTCAGATTGTTTATTTTATTAGACCAACAGTCTGAAACCCCCAAAATATTGAGTTTTTTGTTGCATATGACTAAGAAAAGCAGCAAATCTTGACATTTGAGGGACCAGTGAACGTTTTACATTTTAGCCTAAGAGATGACTAAAACAAAGATTTTAAAATAGTTTGCAGATTGCTCCTCTGTCTATTGACTTACCAGTGAAGCCATATTTGATATTATGTAATATAATAAAATATATAATATATAAAAATATCCATAATGAAGCCAGCGAGTACTGCAGAGACGGCACTTTTTTTCTTATTTTGTCATTTTTCTCAGTTAGCTCTGGGCTGCAGGCTTTCATGTGTTTTACATAACAGTGCTGAATGAGCGCACTTATTCTTCTTCTTCAGTCTTTAATTTGACGGATGCACCAGGCACTCCCAGCCAACAGGAAGTAGAAACGATGGGCCGAAGCTGCCAAAAAGAAGTCTTCTTGGCCCCTCGAATGTTTGTCTCACAGCTTGGGATGAATGTCAAACAAAGAAGTGCTGCGTCACTGTGCCGAGCGCTTTAATCCAGATGTACAGTTACATGTCCACTGGGCATTAGATGACATCATTGCCGCTGGCGGGACTTTAGAGGAGGACGATTACATCAGCCCCCGCAGCCGCGACTTTAATATTAATGAGCCTGTCTGGCCTGACAGAGTTAGTGGGTGAAAAGCTCTGGAGATGAGGATGGTGGAGCAGGTGCAGCCCTGAAGCAGCAAGTGGTGACGACAAATCACTGCACAGGACCCCAAGAACATGACTGGGACATTTACATAATGTGTGTGTGTGTGTGTGTGTGTGTGTGTGTGTGTGTGTGTGTGTGTGTGTGTGTGTGTGTGTCAGTACAAACACAGTGCCGTCCAGTGATACAGAGCTACTGGAAGTAATGAAGTGTGATTTTTCCCCGGGTCAGGGCAGGGCCAACTTTCAGATCTGTTTCACTTTCACTTTCACCGGGTATTTCAGGGAAATCCATCAGAGTACGATGAGACTCAATTAGAAACTCAGTGTCATGATACCGGGACTTCAGCACCGATAACAAAACCAAAAGTTTTTTATGCATTACTTGGTGGAATATAAATAGAAATTCAGCAGTGTTTTTATATTTTACAGCTGGAACAATTAGTCGATCAACAAAAAATTAGAACATTTTTTGACAATGGATTACTCTTTGAATCATTTATCAAACAAAAATGCAGAGAATTGTTTGTTCCAGCATCTTCAATGTGAGGATTTGCTGTTTTTCTCTGATTTATATCTTTGCAAACTAAACATCTATGTGTTTTGGACGGTTGACCGGACAGAGCAAGACATTCAAAGGTGTAACATTGGTGCTCTGAGGAGTTAGGGTGGCCATTTCAGCGGTGGTGGTGGTTACATAGACAACTCAGCTGATTAATTAATCATGAAAATACCTATCAAATACATTTTGGTCAGTACTCAAAAAGTTTTACAGTTTGCTACCAACTAACTCAAATAACTCAGTTATTTGTGATGAACTGATTAATAATTTGATCCATAAAATGTCAGAAAAGCCATCACATTTACTTAAAGCCAAAAGCTGACATGCTCAGATGTCATGTTTTATCCCATAAACAGTCAAACACCTAAAGGTTTAAAAATAATGTCCATGGTTGAGGAGTGGGAATCAGTGAATTTTTTGGCCATTTTTGCGTAGATACTGAAACGATTAAATGCTGCAGGTAGCTTGACTTATCAGTTAATTCATACTAATATCTTCCCACAGTCAATTATTGGCTGATCTTAGTAACAGAGACTTAAAACTCATCCTGTATAATCGACCCTTCTGGATTTTGCATTAAATTTCACTACAGAATCACAGAAATTATTGCCTCTCCAGCGATAAAAACTTAGTGTTAATATCCATCTATCAATGAATTCAAAATTCAGGACAGTTTTTCCTTTAAGACGATCTGAGCTTAGAATTAAAGCCCTTTTAATGAACTTATCTCCCCTGGAAAAAGATTTGAAGCTCATGTATTTTGACTGCTCTCCTCCCTCCTGTCCGGTGGAGGAGTTGGTTATGTAACATTCAGAGAGGAGCAGCTCCAAAGAAAGAAGCCGGCGGGGGAGAGGGGCTCTGACCTGCAGGTGCAGCCGCTGTGGGAGGACCGACTGTTTTTTGGCTGCAGACGAGTTTAGCACTAAACCCAAACATCTGTACATTTCATGCGAAGACCTGTGGATAAAACAGGAATTAATAAAAATAACAGCACCACCCATCACTCAGAGAAAATTTGTTTTTGTCTGAAAGAGATTTCGGTTAAATCCTTATGGGTGGACCACTGACTGTGACTCTGCAGTGCTGTAAACGCTGATCAGTTTAACTAGATCTGATCTTTTTGGGATTGTCTGTGAATGAATTCAGCACTGGATTACACCCATTTCTTTCTGTTACTATAATCCTGTTCAGTATGGCCGTGGTTATGACCTGTCATCACAGGTTATGGCCTCAGTGTGGACATGAGCTGTGTTTGCAGTTCAACCAAAGAATTATGTTTTATTCTTGAGTTTCATTTGAGCTATTTTAGAAGTATTTCACAATAAAAGCATAAAACCAGAGAGAAAAGTCACACAAAAAAATTGTGCAACAGAAATATTATTATTTTCTTTATTAAACCTTTATTCATTGAATGACCCCTCAGATTCATCTCAGTTCGGGAGTCCGAAGTCCCTCCCCTTACAGTCTCCCTGATGGGACCTTATTGTGGAGAAAAAAACATATGGTTGTCCATAGGGAGAGATTTTTTTAACAAGAAGAAAACATGGATCCTGCTTGAAATGTACCATAAATTGCACATGATGTTTGTCAGTTTAAAAGATAATTTTGCAAATCAAGAAAGTCACAGCCTCGAGGTTGCTCTGATGTGTTAGCAGCTTCATTTTGACTGCAAAACCCTTTTAACAGTAACATCTAAACTTTTATTTCCAAATTACCATTAAGGCATAAAAGAGGCTCCGCCTCCTCTTCTGAATCATGTTGTTTCCTTTAAGGCAACAGTTAGAAATAAAAATATGATTCTGGCATATGGTTGGCAAAAAAACAAAATCCAGTGAATTCATACTGCACATTGACCATGAAGTCATAGCGTCGACTTGTGTAACTTGCGCAGTGACTAAATGAAGGAAGTAGTTTATTGTGACTACAGTTGTTCTCGCTTTTGTTGTTTGAAGAGCGACCAGTCGGCACCGATGTCAGTGCAAATAAAAGGCGCAAAGAAAACACACTCCAAACAAACACTGGCCTCTTTGAAAAACTGTAATTTGTTTACTTTAAAATAATGTCCTTTTTGTTAATTTACATTATTTCTACTACCACAAATGTTAATAATGACTCAAATACTTTTTTGGCCCAAATTATCTCCACAAATCATTCAAATCTTGACCATTTAAAACTGCAGTTAATCTTCTTACTTTTTGATTTTCTGCATTAACCTGTACCCGCCCCTGCCCCTGTCTGTATGTCATCGCTGTGTCTTTGTTTCTTTGTTATGGCAAATAAAACTTAAACAAAAGTAATGTTTAATATAAATAATATTTGAATATATTAGTTATGAAATCAGTATATCAATAAAGCCTAAATTTTAATTGTTTCAAGCGTATCTGATTTACTGTGAGAAGCCAGTGAATTTTGGTGATCTTCTCAAGCTCTTTGCAAAGAAGTGAACAGGAATTATTTTCTGCCATCAGAACCTTTATTTCTGAAATAATGTATGACCTTTACGACATCTGTGCTCTGATGAAAGCAGTGCAGCCTGCACGAACTGATCAAAGATTTGAGAGTACTTGACATATTTACAAGACGCACTTAAAATGCTCACTTGAACAAGTGCATCACTTGCTTTTGAAAGGATGTTGGAGAGCGGCAACAATTCAAAAAATCTGAAATTCCGTAGACTGTGAATGAATAATTTATATATATTCATAGCGGTGAATACACAGCTCTGTTTGGCTGCTGGTTGTCAAATAAAACCTGATAACAGACACCTGATAAGTAGTCCCAATGAAACTGTCGGTTCACAGTTTGAATTATTGTTATTCTATATAATAGAATAACAAAAAGGACAGATAATACTGGCATCCCTTTTCTTAAGTAAGATTTAAAATGCAGGATTTGTGGTGGTGCTTTAACCCTTTAAAATCTGGGGTCCTGCAGGAGATCATTGTTTGCATGATTCTGTTTAAATCTATCTAAAATAAAACCCATGATAGCTGGTCGTTGCACAACTTGTGGTGCAAAACTGAGCAAAAACACACAATGTTGCCTGTGTACTCCGCTCGTAAAAATGAGCATATCTAAAAAAAAAACCCAACTAAATAACATACATAGTTCAAATAACCTATGTAGTGTTTTGTTATTTTATTCATCTTTCTTCATTTGAAAATATTTTGGATCAGGATATAAATACTTTTATCAATTATTATGGTTTATTGACTTACATAACCTTTTAACTTCGGTTGCGAAAAATTTCAGGGATATGAAGCATTTAAGGATACTCCAAGAAATGATTTCACAATAAGCTAAAATACCAACGTGCAGTGGTCGACCATTTGTTTTCAAATGGTTAATAGTGTGGCATTGGTGTTTTTAATAAATGTAAGGATCTGAATACTCGTTACACTCGTAATCATCCTCATACTGTACTGCATACTGCTGTATAAATCCTTGTAATAGTATTTTAGGTAAGTTCTCTTATCATCATCATCATCATCATCAATAAGTCTCGGACCGCAGGATGTGTGTAAATGAAAACTGACATGGTGTGACAACGATCCCTTTAGATAAACCAGATGCAAACACTCATTTATTTTTCACGAGGGGAAAACTGCTCAGCGGCCTGTATCTGACACCGACCAGATCAATGGCCTCCTCTCCCTCTTCCGTAAACACAAACTCTCTCGGTTTGTCTCCTGAGTGCACGTGAAACCACACGACTCGTCTCATGTGGTGCTGCGAACAGAGCGGGTGCAATCACATTACTGGTCAACGGTTCAGATGATGGAGGAGTCGCACATTCCTGCTGCAGAAAGGACCTTTTGTTCACTTTCTATCCTGATTTACATCTCATGACAAGACCTCCTGGGTAAAGTCATCTTGAATGCGTCACAAAAAAATACACACTTCTTGTACTTATCACAGGTTCGGAAGAAACCCAAAGGCAAAAAAAAGGTTTTCAGGAAATATTCAGTCTGGGCTTTTCAGGGAAACGAGGTTGGAAAAAGTCAGTCAGTGATGTCAGTGTTAAATAACCTGTGGCAGCTGTTGCCTGATGTCAGTATCAACAAACAAAACCAGGTGAACCAGCTGAAGTATGCAAAAAAGCTCCAGAGGAACAAATAGACCGTGACTCACTCTGGATTCTCCGCAGCAGGAACGTAAACAAGCTGACTGATGAGATAAATTTGAATATATATTAAAATCCTGCAGCGTGGTGTCGTTTAGGTACTGTACTCTGCGTCCATCTATCTGACTAATGCTAATATTTAAAACTTTTTATTGTCTGTGAAGGGAATCAGCTGGAGAAAACCGACAAACTATGCAAATTTTAACATAAGATGCATAAATTATACTAAAATGCAGCAAAAGGCCAAGGCCAGAATTGAACCCGCGGCCGCCTTGGCGAGGACACAACCTCTGCACATGGTTGCCGCTCTATCCACTGAGCCACTAGGCGCTCCACAACTAGGCATTTTGAAGGCAATGTTGTGATATTTCTAACGGAGTTTGTAGCAACAAAAACTGGGTATTTTTAAGGTGAGATTGTGAAATCTCCAGCGGTATTTGTGGCATATTTAAGGCAACGTCTCAACATCTCTAGTTGTATTTGTGGCGACAATCAGGTATTTTTAGGGCAAGGTCAGCACATTTACAGCAATAGTTTTTATTTCAAGATGAGATCGCCACATTTCTAGCCATGTTTGTGGGGACAACAAACAGTTATTTTGAGTCAAAATAGGATCTTTTCCTAACTATAACCAGTTGTTTTGTATTCCTAAACCTAATCACACAGTAACCACAGCACACACAGTGTCCCAGAGTGAAAATTAAAAAGTAAAGTTTCAGCATATCAACTTCATATGAAACATAAAAATGTTACATATGGATGGTTTGCAGAAATGTACAATGACAGTATTTATTCTGGTGATTGGGTTGCATGTATATAGGCTGACAGTTATACCGTAAAACAAAATTGTCATAGTAAAACCTAATGACTTAAACTGCTACAAAAACAGGTCATATTCGGTTACTGACTGTGCTTTTCTTCACCAGTGTAATTGCAGTTTTTGGTGCAGGTGGTTTCGAGCTCTTTATTGTGCTGTTATTCGTCTCATGTTTCTTTGAAAACATGAATATCAAAGCCCTGAATGCCCTGACCTACATAGTAATTGACAAAGACCGTTTGATTAGCATTTTACCTGGTCTGACCCAGCTGTGTAAAACAGGTTGTAAATCCTGTCACACAATGTATTCAAATTACAGTGTAGCTGCAGTATTTTACTTCTCAGCTTTATATGTTACACAGTGAGCAGGAATGCAAGAGAAACTGATTTTTAATCCAGAACAAACTTTGTGAAGAAAACTAGGACAAATCTGGGATCAGATTCACGAGAAGAATGAAACCAGTCGTAAAAGTATTCAGAGCCTTTACTTTGGGTAAAAGCACCAATGCAACCATGTAAAAAAAATACTCCATTAGAAGTAAAAGTGCTGCATTCAAAAGTAGAAGTGTTTTTGACTGATATATAATCATGTATTTCTTATTCTGATATATTAATGTGTGGGCAGCTACTTTAATTACTTTATGTACTGTTGCTGAGTACTGCTGAGTAGTTTGGCTCTGTGGTTTCTCAACCTGGGAGTCGGGCCCCTTTATAAGGTTACAAGATAAATCTGAGGGGTCAGGAGATGATTGATAGGAGAGTAAAGAAGAAAAAAGTCTGTTATGGAAAAAAAAGTTTTGGATTTTCTAATATTTGATTTTTTGTGAAATATTGGAGAGTTTTATCTGGTTGAACCTAGAACAGTTTAAATACATTTTGAGAAGTTTAGAGGGTGTGCTTGTTTGTGTGTGTGTGTGTGTGTGTGTGTGTGTGTGTGTGTGTGTGCGTGTGCGAGTGCGTGTGTGCGTGTGGACTCTCAGTGACTATTTCTTGGTGCAAAATCACACTTTCGATAAAGAGATCAAGAGCGACAGCGTAGTAAGGAGTCTGAGAAAAGCAATACACTGCACAGCTCTACAGTTAAATGAGATTTGAATCCTTTTTAAATAGTGAAAAAACATAAAAAATCCTGTCCACATGTGGGAGGCTTTTTCAGAGATTACTTGATTTGTTGAACAAATACTGCTGTTAAATATCTCACTCTGAAATGTAGTGAAAATGAGTATAAAGTAACACAAAACTAATATATACAAGTTGTGCAACCCGAGATAAGGGGCACTCAGCCAGCTGTCGAAGAAATATAACCGACAGGTATGTAAACTAGAGATTAATAATGCTGTGATGTGGAGCCTAAAACACAGCTGTGGAGGAGAAATTACTTTCTAAATTCACTGGCCAGTCATGACGGGCTGCATGTGGTTCATCTGGAAAATCTGCTTTAGTGCTATTTTCTTTTGCCAACATCCTTTGATTAATGTTTCCGGTTCACATATTAATCAATAACTTCAGTTTCCTGCTCACTCTGCTCTGTGGTTACTCTGCTGATTGGAGTCAGAAAAGAGAATCTGCTGTCTCAGTGGAAGAAATGTTAGTGTGCTGCTGAGCTCAGTGAAGTTTCAGCTACAGTCATGAAGGAGGTTACATAACTCTGAGAAACTGTTGTGTTCAAGGATTTACCATATGTGCAAAAAGAAAAAATAGGCTTTTTAATTCACTGACGCTTTGACCAGCTGGTAGTTATGACAGAGATGAAATTATGTAAAAGTCTAACTTAACCATTAACGTGCCTCAAAAAAGGAAACTGTTATTGATATCATGTTTTCTTAGTGAAGAGGAGACAAAATAATGCAAAGTATAGGCTGTAAATAATTTTAAAAAATGATGAAAATGTAAATATTTATGTGACCAAACAGATTGATGATGCAGCTCAGTCATCTTAACCCATTAATCCGGACTTTGTCTGAGTCTCTTGATTCCTTTTTTCTTTAATTTGCCCCTCTGTCTTCTGTTTAAGTCACTCTTCATCTGCCACTGACGTCACTCAGCTTGATTGCCACTCTTTCTCTTACATAAACCACAACGCCGGCAGCAGCAGCAGAAAAACACAAATCCTCGTGAAAGACCAAAGCTCTTGAGCTTCTTTCAGTGGAGTTGATGCATGGCTGCCTGCGCCCTCGACCTCGGACGTCAGTTGGCCCGAGGGCTCGCGGTCAATGAATGCGATGGCTTTTACTTCTGCATAACCTCCAGTGTTTTTGTTTTCCTTATATCTTTGTGTCTTTTCATTCTTTTCATTCCTTCCTGAGTCTGTATGCAGAGGAAGGATCGTGATGCCCCACTCAGATGATGGGGTTGCGTAAGAAGCAAGCTTTTTTTGTTTTTTTTTCTCCAAACCAAACTATGCCGGTTTGTAACTAGGTTAATGCCACAGCAGCTTGACTGAAGGAGCGGCACGAAGTCATACAGCTGATAAGAGGAGAGGAGATGTCCTGACAGACAGTGTACACAGGGAGCACACCGCAGATCTGATCTCAGAACAGCAAGTTGTCCTTAAAAGCCTTGATCTGACCTTAAAACACACATTTTGTCAGAGAGCAGTCAATTATTAGATAACTTGAACTCACAAATATTTTGGTAAACATTCATTTAATCGTCATTTCTTTAGTACATTTTCAATTTCTACTTCTCAAACATTAATTTAAATGCTTTTTTTTATATCTTAATGGATCATATTTGTTCACATTTATAGTCTCTAATTTTTTATTTCCAGGCAACCTTTACATTGTATGACATTGGTATTTGACCAGTTCTTATCATGGCTGACACTTCCTGGTCATTTCACTTAGTGAGGAAACTTTTTTAAGAAAAAATCCTATTTGACTGCAGCTCTGGTCTTTGGCACCACTGAGACTGCAGCTAACACTTGTTGGCTGTTGCAGATGAAACAGAAATGGCAATAAGAGTTAGTAGCAGCCTAACAAGTCTTTTTTTTTAATGGATTTTTTTTAAGTGCACTCTATAACTAATGAACTGATGTAACGCTCATGTTACTCATAAAGGTCAGTGCCTGCTGGGGCTTTAATTGGATGTAAACTCAAAGTGCTGGTGTGGGCTGATGCACATATAATAGACGGCACATAATAGTCACACTGTAAGGCTGGAAAATGAGGGTTTCTTTCTCTGTGTGATGTGAAGGTCAATCTGAACACGGTGAAAACAGAGAAATTGAAACCAGCATCAGGATAAAGTGAACACACAGTGATTCTATATTTGGCATCTTGTTTAAAGTGTTATGGATAAAAATCTTAATTACTGTGCTGTGAGTCTTTTAATGGAGGTTTTTAACAGCAGATTACAGCCCAAGATTCTCTGCTGCAGGATGCTGGATTTGAGTTGATTGATTTTTTTTTCTGTCTTTACAGACGTCATGAAACACCAGATGGAAACCTAAAATATATATAAAAAAAAAAAGAATACCAAAGCCGTCAAGGTCAGGCACAGATTTTGTTTCTTTCAGACTTAACACCTGCAGATTTCATCTCATTCAGGTAGCACAGATTATAGTGGATAAATAAATCTTCATGCTGATTCACTTCTCTTCACAAAGTGTCTGAGATCAGTCATACTGCTCTGATTAGACGATCCGCTGCTGATCAGTTGCAGAAAATTAAGATGGTATATTAATGAAGATTGTGTAATCCTGGCTCATAACCCAAACTGTTTGAATCTTATAAAAAAGTGGGAACTTGTAGTTAAAAAATACAGTGGTTAGATCCAGGTCCAGGCACTCAGGATGGTTTGAAAAGCGCCTTTTGATGAAAGATCATTTGCAGTATTTGAATTGGGCCAAGACGCACCTGTAGAGCGTGATTCTTCCACTTTAGTACCACATATAATGTTATGAGCCAGGCCATTTCTTTTCCATTAAGGCCTGAGAATCTATTACAAGCAGCACAATGGAATAAGAAGCACTGAGGAAGTTCATGTCATGTGGTTGCAAAGTTTGAATGATTCACCTTTGACGCGTACATTTGGCAGATTTTAAGGAAGTAAAGATTCACAACACTGCATGTTAATTGCAAGTGAAAAGAATTCACAGCTTTTGGTGTTTACTCCAGAAGACCTGCGTTGATCTTTTCCACCCAAACTGCATCAACGATGGAAATTAGCAGGAAAATGTTTGTGATTACGAGCTGATGGATCCGGCTGCAGTCGGTCACTTGTTGGCGGTGTCAGCGGCGCCTGTCAGCCCTGGTCTGACTGAACTTTTGAGATCTGAGAGATGTGATTCACTTCCTCCGGACAGCTGACGGATGGGAGCTTAACATTTTCAAATATTCAGTGTTTGTGCTGCGTGACAGTGATGCACCGAGACAGACGTGACCAGTCGGTTTGAGGAGAAGGCACAATGTAAGCTGGTTTTCAGTTGTGCCCCGATTCATCTATGAAGTGAAAGATGAACTCGCCTTAAAATCATTTTATTCGGCTTTTAAACCTTTTATAAAACTTTGACACAAATTCATGGCAATTTACAGTTCAGATTTTTATATTTTTGTGAGTACCACCAGCCAAACCATCCCTCAAACTTTAAACTTTTACTCAGTTAATGCTGTTTTTTGCTTTACTTACAGATTGTTCACTTGATAAAGTTGACACTAAAGATATTTCTGCACATTTTAAAAAGGGGCAAGAGTGACCTGCAAAACAATATTTATCCTGAGGAAAATAAGAAAAATAACAACGTTGCTCCTCTTATGAAGTGTTTTATTCAGCATTGTCACGGTCAGACCTACATACGGAGTGAGGGGCTCAGACAGAGCAGGTGTGAGGGAGGTAAAACTTGGCATCAGTTGGAGAGGATTAAGTCTGATGGAGGATTAAGAACACATAAAGTGTTATGAAAGAGGGAACATCATCCTAAGGCAACTACAGCGATGCCATTCTGTGTCAGATACAATCTCACGTCCCCGTTACACAACCGAGCACCCGTCCTGCTACTGCGATCCGACCTCGGCAAACAGCGAGCCCAAACTGAATATCTTAAAGTACATTGTGATCCGGGACAGAGAAATCTTGAGGAGAACACAAAATATGGTGACAGAAAATCCGTGATGGAAGCAGTATCATGGACATAAAATATTACAAAGAGTGCGAGAACACTTATTTGGCGGACAGGAGGGGAGGTGGGTGGGTCCCACAAACCCAGACTTTGATGCGGAAATCTGGGTTTGACTGCATTTTAAATGTGATGTTTTTTCTACACTTTACCATGTGCATCCTTGACCTAAACCCAACCATCTGTGACTTTGTCGCCTAAACCTAACTATCTGTTATGAAAAACAGACGTAGAAGGATACCTAACTTGTAATATGTAGACGCGGAAGTCGAGTTGAGATGACAATATGTTGCAAATACATACACGCACACATACACACTCATGCATGCACACAAAAACACAACCAAACGTCTGATCCCATCAATTCTTATGCTTGGTGGAGATAACAAATGTAGTGGAGTAAAGTACAATATTTTCCTATAAAGCAGCAGAAAATGAAAATACAAGTACCTTAAAGTAAAACTTAAGTAAATGTACTTAGTTACATTCTACCACTGCAAATAATATCTGCCTAATGCACGACTTTGCTGTTTTTTTCAGGAGACAAGAATTTTCTGTTGGACACTTAAGATCAGTTGCAGACATTTAAGAAGGTATTTTTCATTATTCATGTAGATTGTGTAATCTCGTCCCACATCCAAAAACAGGACAAGTAAAATATATATATAATATATTGGTGCCATGCTCCTCGCCTGTCTCTGCTGCTGGCGGCCCATCTGGTGCCACTTTGACACACTCCAGATGCAGAGACTCAAAGATTGCACGTGCTGCAGAATTACTTGATTAAATCTTCTTTGGCAATTTGGGTTTAATTCGTCCAAAGTGAAGGCTGCAGAGAGCTACTCTGGAGGGACTGCTTGGCATCTCACCTCCCCGTCTCCTCTCTGCCGCTCATGTTCCTTCTTATGTAACCGTCCCAGCGGAGTAATTGAATCATCTGTGTACTGTAAGACATCGCAGGCCAAAAAGCTCTGACATGATTCCCAGTGCTAAGTGCCAGATAAGTGTCGGGTCGTCTTCCCGTATTTACCGCCGTCTCTCATTGATGTACGGCTGATTATTCTATGTGGGGTGCTTGAACAAATCTACAGCAGTCAGTTTACAATATGTGGTGAATCGGTACCAGAGAGTTGTGGATGTTTCCTTACAAGGTCACAGTGAAGGTGAATTGAAAGACTGAGAAAGCATGAGAGAAATTTAAATCAGTGTTCCCGCAGATCCTTTAAAAGACTAGCTAAACATGACTAAAACCAAATCTTTGCAGAAAAGTTGGTGAAACTTTGCGACACAGCCCAATATAACAGGACGAATACAGGGCTTTTTATGACTGATGTTGTCATCGATATTTAGGTGTAAAAAAGTCCAGATAATATATTGGCAAATATTTTTTATTTTCTTAACATAAACAAACATAAACAATCTTACAAATATCATTTAGTGACATTTTACAGTTGAAAAATAAAATAACAATATGTCTCAAATACAAATGAGCTTACCTCAAAGTAAGCGTCATTTTCTTAGTGCAGCAATTCACATAATTCTGTCATATGATGAAATTTATTTGTATTTGAAATGGGGTGAAATCATTTTGATTCTCAAAAAACAAGTTAGTTGTTTGGCAGTGAACAAAAAAAAACATGCCGGTGCTTCTAGTACATCAAACACTGAAGGATCGAAGTAGAATATTTAAATTAAAACGCTTGTGGCTTTATTATGTTTGTTCAGCAGTTACAGCCGCCATAAATGGCACACTAAGGCCTGAAATATGGAGGCTACAAGCTTTGGGATTGACCTTTGGATTGTTTTTTAAATGGCGTGAAATGTTCCAGTGGATCGTTTGGAAATTCACCTACAAGGTCGAGGATGAAGGGTAATTAAAATGGCTTTGTGTGAAGACAAGAGGTTTAGAGGTTAATCATAGCGCCGTCATGCAAACAGTGTTACGCAACGGCTTCACGTTTGTGTCCTTCACCGTTTGTTAAACAGTTACAGAGGGCACTGGGTCATATGAGTCTGCAGGAAAGACAAGTGGGGAAAGTTTAAATAAGACTTTTTACTGATTATTCCGACACCTCGCTGTCCAAACAAATCTCTTTTCTCAGTTCTTCTCAGAGGAATGCCCTTGTTTTTATGCCGAGAAGTGCTTTTGCAACTCCCTCTGCTTCACCAAAGCTCAGGGATTCCTCGGATAAGACAGTTATTCTTCTGAACAATGCCAAGTTTGTGCAGGCGTCTTCTGGGCCCCATGCTGCTTGTTTAACCACTGAAGGAGGAATTTTCCACTCCGTGCCTTCCCCGGAGAGAGCCGCTTTCTTCTTGTCTTGTTTTATAGACACAGGTGGAAGTGGGTCACTGCAGTGCGTGTGACAGCGATTTCATCAAGAAAATATTGATGCATCTGTGAGAGGATGTTAATCTGCACTGGGTGGGTTTGTTTTGCTGTACAGCGCTCAACTGCAAAACGACTGCAGCGAGGGGCTTTATTTAGGCCAAGATGGTGCTCTGATTCAGCTGTGTGCATCTGATTTGTATCGTTGCCTCCCGGTTCTGACATGAAAGCACAGTTTTGCATAATCACAGAGACAATGCTGCTGTCAAACAGTCCTAAAGTTTTTTTTTTCTTTGACGTCAAAACATTGGATGTCAATACCATGCCGGGATTAACAAAAGCGGTGCCCAATTTAACAGTGCATTCCTCCGCCCTCATGCGCACTGATCATGGCCTGTCAGTGCCATTTATAAATAGCACTGTGTCATCAGTTTGACGCAGGAGGCGACAACCAAGTCGATCGTCATGCTTCGCCCAGCTGGCTTTGATGCTACTGTGCAGACAAAGCAAAGCATGTGGGAGAAAGTACTAAGCATGTTGTCACTGATGTAAAACTCCACGCTTCATGCATAAATTAGATTTTTCAAACACAGGCGAGTGTCGTGCAAGTGAAATCGAATCACGGCCCAGGCCTTAATCCTCTTAAACATACGCCCGGCCAATCTAAGTTTATCTGACCTGAGCTGAATGAGTGACTCCACGATAATCTTTCTTCAGCTGGTCCTCGACCCACGTTGGCACTTTCTGTGGAGACAATAGTGACAATATTGAATGTCGTGTTTGTACCCAAGCAGAACATGTTGATCTGAAGATGACGCTTCAGCAGGCCTGTTTACAACCTTAAGATTTTATAGGTAAACTCTTAATGGGTCTTATCATACTTTACCTTATTATGATTGATGTTCATGTTTAATGGGGCATAAGTTTCAAATAATGAGGTAAAAAGCAAAAACTGGTTACTCCGTTCCCTATATTTTTATTCTACTTTGTGTGTGTATATATTACAAACACGTATATATATATATATATATATATATATATATATACACACATACATGTCACAGAAAACCACTGGGAGTGAAACCCATGCTCTTGATGTTATTATTGTACTGTCAGCGATGTGTTGGCATTTTTGTTCCCGTGCTCAGATCTTACACCGTCGGCCTCCTACTCACTCTCATCTCCGGCTCTTTGAAGCTCTGTGCACCGCCGTCGCCTTGTGTAAAGGCGACGGTGTCTGTGTCACAGGAAACAAGCTGCAGACGTCTGTTTGAGATCCACAAACAGCTCATCCTGTTGTGTTTAGCGAGTCATTGCTGTGTTTCCATCAGCTTTTTAGGCTCCAAACATGGGTGTTTTGAAGCAAACCGTCAACAGGGATGGTGCCATGAAAATCTAAAACATGATCCTTTCCAAACCATAACTAAGTGTTTTTTCTCCCTAAACATAACCACACATTAACCGCAGAGCCGTGCAAATGTTCCATATCAGCAATTTTCAGAAACATACAATACCAGCGTTTATTCTGGCGACTGGGTTGGTGTGTCGTGTTGCACTGGTTTCTCTTCTGTTGTATCTCTGACAAAGTGGCAAAGTATGAGGTAGATTTATTAGTCATTTTAAAATTTGTCCTTGAATCCTGCGACATCTCATCTCACAGCCTGGGGGATGAAGCTGCTGGTGAAGTCTGGTAGCAGATACTTCTATACCTTCTGTCAGATGGCAGCAGGGTGAACAGGCTGTGTCTGGGGTGGCTGCTGTCTTCAGTATCGTTTGTGCTCTGTGCAGACACCGCACCGTCACTGACGCTCTGTAGACGTAACCAGTGATGTTCTGGGCAGTTTTAATCACCCGCTGTAGAGCCTTCCTGTCCTGGGCCGTGCACGAACCATGCCGGTTGGTGATGTTTCCGGTCAGTTTGCTTTCTATTGCTTCTCTGTAGAAGTTAACCAGGATCTTGCTCTGGAATTTAGCTTTCCTAAGTTTCTGTAGGAAGTAGAGCCTTTTCCATGCTTTTTTTAACCTGGGAGGTGATGTGTGATGACCAAGACTGTTCACCTGCTCCACCTCGGCCCCGCTGATGTAGACGGGGGTGTGTGTCTTTGCCTCCTTCTTTCTAAAATCAGTCAGAATCAGAATCTGGTTTTATTGCCAATACATTTACACATACAGGAATTTGACTTGGTGTTTTGGTGCAAAACAGTGAACATAGAGGATGAATAAAAAGAGTAACTTTAAATAGAACAAGATAAAATAAAATTATAGAAGCAATCTAAAAATCTAAATTGAAAAATAGATTATAAACAACACAAAATGTGTACAAAAGGTGCAATGGAGGAATTGTACAGCTGTGAACAATCAGCTCCTTTGTTTCTTACTTACTGTAGGAGACAATTAAAGCTCTCTTGAATTTAAGAATATTGTTGATGTGCACAAAAACAGGTTCTATTTTTAAGTTTGCATTTTGAACTAAAAGTGTATAAAGTAGTATATACAAGTTCTGAGCTAAAATCACACTGTGCTGCGACAAAATCTCCAAGTTAAATAGTCTCAGCTGACACACTTATTTCACTTTTCCTGACTTTGATTTACTTTTCAAAGTGAGCGTCTTCCTTCCCTCTCTGACCCTGATAACAGCAGTTTTTCTGGTTAAACCAGGGCAGGAAGTGGAGATGCGAGTGTCTTCGTGTTGTAGCTCTTATAGAAGCAGCTGGTTGAATTAACCAGATCAGAGATCAAAGGATGCAGCGCGTCCTGTGCTCTCACCGCCTGATGCTGCACAGCCTTTGAAGTTTGCTGTGTGCGGCCTCCGTTTGGGATAAAAGAGCATCTTGCATCTTTTACAGGTAGTTTGAAAATCAGTGCTGCATCAGTGCTACATGTCCTGATACAACAGGCTGCAGAGTGTTTATGTAATCTAGAGGAAGACGAGAGGCTCATGTAACTGTCCTACATCCAAGGAGACTCTGAGCATAGCTCAACTTCTGCAGCCAACAAATTATCCAGCGATATGAGCAGTGTGAAATACCACAGGCCGGCAGACTGCACCGCAGGCACCTGTGATACGCACTCAACTTCAAAGTGTAAACATATTAAATCATTGCTGAGTCTGTGGGTATGTGTGAGTGTTTACTGGGAAACTGGAATAATTGGAGCAGATTCATGTCTGCTGTGAATCCAACAGTCACGAATATTTGAGTCTGAGGTGGAGCTATTATTTCCAGGAAAGATAAAACATTTTAAGGAATAATACGGATGTAATTTGCACATTATATCACATGCATATCCTAGTCCTGCTCCGGTAGCACATTATATTCCACCAGACACAGGCGGGACAGTTTAAAGGGCAACATGTTTTATGAGGGATCACTTCCTGGTAGAAGATTTAACTTCTCTTGCCGTAGGTGTCCGGTGTCAACTCAGACACTGTCTATAAATATACAGTTGAGGCTTTATAATACAGTAAATATGATTTATTATTTTACTTAGTTGTTTTTTTTTTCATTTGTGAAATTTTGAAATCATGCAAACATATCTCCACCTCTGCTGAGGGTTTGCATACACCAGAAGGAAGGATAAAGCAGAGGGACAATCTAATAACGCAACTTAAATAAAAACATTGTCACCAACGCTGTCTTTAAAAATGTACTTGGAATAGGACAGTCAGAGCGGCAACAATAGCATGAAAGTTGAGGAGTGGCGCATGAAGCCAAAAACCTTCAACTTATTTGGTGTAAAATTATCTTCCCTATCATTAGGCAAGGCAGCTTCATCTGTGTGGCACATTTCATACAACAGGGCAATTAAAAGTGCTTTACAGAGCAATAAAATATAAAACATATTAAAGGAGAATTAGGATAATAGAGTGAAGAGAAAAGATTAGTGCAAACAAGTCATATTTGTATTTTCTTAAACTTGTTTTTAAACTTGCAGATCTCCAAACGTCATCATTACCAAAATCCTCTTTGTCATGATCAAGTTCAGTCAGACTAACTTGGTTTACTGAAGTTGCTAAAACAAGATAATTTCACTTTTTCATTTTTATGTCGCAACAACTTGACATAATTAAGTTGATACGATTACATTTTGAGTAAAAGTAATTTTTCAAGGCGGTTGGTTTCCAAGATTATTATAAGTGAGATCAGCTTGTCAGATTTTACAGTGTAGTGTGAACATGAAGACAGCATTACACCAATCTTTTTTTGTGGGCAAACAAATTCTATGAACTCTCCCCTTTGGGAAATGTTCATGTGTATTCTTGGATAAACATCAGACCCTGTGACGTCTTAAGATCAAAGTTTTTCCTGAGATATTCAGTCTGAGACACGAGTGAACGATCACGGAGGCCTCGTGCCTCTAAGGCGACCTGTCGACGGCGTGATCATGAGAGCGGAGGGTTAACTGAGCTGAATCATGGGAGCCAGAGGCTGAACGCACGTGAATGTCTCGGCTCCGTATATTATGAAATCATATGACAGAGGCAGAGACACAAGAGAGAATTTTACGACCTGCATTCCCGACCTCGCTTGATCTGTCTATCTATCTACCTATCTATCTATCTTCATGCACACACACATTTTTTGACTGTTGTTTCAGCTCATGAGAACTGTACACTGAGTGCATTCCTGTGCGGAGCCACATGAGTGGAATTAGGGTAATATCCGCTGACAGAGTTATATAATGTTATTCTACAGGCGCCTGGCCTCTAACCTTTATTTTGCTTTATTTACTCTAATGCCGACACATGGGAACACTGAGGCGCTTTGTAACCAGCAGGAGAATCAGTTTTCTTCAGATTAATGTTGGAAAAGAAAAAAAGTTAATCTCCTTCTGTTTAGAAATGTTAAAGTGTGTTGTTTTCACATAGTTTAAAAAAAAATTACTCCGAATTACATGATGTTATTTAAAGCTGTGGTTATTGACCTTCGGACAGAGGCAGCACATTAGGTTAGAGTATGCGACAGGCTTTTATGTAAGAATTGCAAAATGCAAATTCGTGATTAAAGGAGTGAAAACAAACTCCTGTAAGTATACATTCACACTAAATCCTGCATCACTGGGAAATTGCAACTCCCTTTCATTTGAATGTGGGCAGTGGTGTATAAGCTGCAGCGGTGAGGCCCGAAAAAAAAAAAGCGCCTGCAGCAAAAAGTTGAACTTTTGGTAAATAGCCTGTCTGTTCTCTTCCACGTAATCACCAATCAGACCGAAAAGATGCCCTTAGACCACAGAAACAAGAAATACAGTCTCCCTCTATAGACTGGTGAAGGGATGACGTATTTTTGTAGGCCAACCAGGAAGTAAGCATCGAAATGGTTCCCTCGTCAAAAACCTTATGGGATTTTATACGAGGTTTGTTCGTTTTGAAGCGGAAATGAAATTACCAGAAGCAAAAAGCTATTGTTAGGATATACATGAACTACATCGTGGTCACACGACTAACACATCGCAACTACAAACACTGTAAAACACATTAAAACACAATCGAAAAATATTATAAACATAAATCTACAAGTTTGAGTGCAACTGTACAGCTGTAAGGGTGGAAAACCTCTGTAAAAGTGGGTTTAATGAGTTTCTGTGTCTGGTGTGATGACGTCTAACATCCCCGACAAACGTAATATGAGCACCGTTTGAAATTTTAAGATTGTGACTCCCAGTCGTCGCGCCGCCAGTGTGGTCCACAGCGCAGGTCTCCCTGCATACTTTGTACAGGGAGTTGTGTTGTTGAGTTGAGTTGGGTTGTGCGTAGTCGCATATAGAGGGCATCAGGATGGATTGTAGTAACTCTGGTGATCCCCTGATTTTTCCTTTATTTGTCCAGTACTTTGGTTTATGAACAGATACCTGCAAAACTAATGAGTTTCCCATCAGCCTGCAGGCAGGGAGGAAAATTCAACATTACCATAAATGATAACAATTTAAGTGACTCAGGGATTTTCAAGGCTGATGTTTTTAGACCAAGGTTAGTGCTAGCTGATATGATGCCTTTTATCTTTTATTTTGTACCTTTTACATCTTGAAAACTAAGAAATCTTCAGTATTTACAGATAATTTTTGCCCTTGTGTCTGTGAAAAAGCTTTTGTAACAACATTTAGATGTCACCAGACATTAGTTATAATTAAAGAGGTTAATCAAAAGGACAAATGAATGCCATTGCATTTTATGTCATACTGTATATTTTTGAATTACATACTGTACATTTTGTATATATTCTCTATCTCTTCCTTTTGTGAATACAATTACATGTCTATGTCTGTCTTTTTTTCTGTTTTTCCTATCCCTAACTTATTTCCCTCCCCTGTACTGTGAGCATTGCAAACCTGGAAAAAAATCCTTGTTCCTCATTTGTTGAACTTGGCCAATAAACGTGATTCTGATTCTGATTCTGATTCTGATGTAGCTGTAGTCGGGGGTTAGGGTTAAATCCAACACGACAACAACTGCTTCTCTCTCAACAGCTGGGAGTGGGTGTTGGCTGGATTATGAATCTTCTGTGTGTATAATTGGGATTAGTTGAACCTTCGTGCATAATTCTGCACAATAATCTGAAGACAAAACCCTCATTCAGAAAAAAAACTACAAAAAAAAACTGCATCAACCCCCTCTGACCACACGGCTTAGATAGCAAATGTAGAGTGGATGTGTGGTGAGAAAAGTGCACGGAGGGATTTAACTTAATCTGACTCCATGAATGAATAAGCGGATGAATGGATGAAGAGGAGGGGTGGACAGGAGCCGGCAGGTTTATTCACTCTGTGTGTGTGTGTGTGTGTGTGTGTATCATTATAATAACATCCAATGTTCCCAACAGGTACAAGGAAACGGAAAATAGTTTATTAGGTTAGCAGCTTCTTCTGCACGCTTTGAATGACAGGAGCCGTTATTCAGTAAACTAAAGGTGCATCAGTGACACACATACAAATACAGCTGCCTTTTATTGTTCGCTCTACAGCAGAGAATGACCTCCAGACATTTCAAGGAGGCAAATTATTCATGCAGCACATTTCATGCACAAGGGCACTGCTAAGATCTTGACACAGCACAGAAAAAGATTATTAAAAAAACACAGCATGAGATGTTTAAAATGCAAATTAAAAAGAGAGAAATAAAACAATAATGAAAATACAAAAAAACTAAAGAAGAGGGAGAATTATGAGAGAGCTGAGGATGTAATCACAAGGTGGATAATGGTCTGGGTGGTAAAATGGACACAATATCTTCAAATATGTGCCCAGTGAAAGAGCAGAGACTGAGGATGCTGTGAGCAGGTTAGTAAACGGCTTCAAAGTAAAGAGAAGTCTTTCAACATCATCTGGGTTCAAGTCCCAGCTGCAAGTTTTTTCTATATTAAAAATGATTTATATATCACACCTTAATGTTTTTTGTTGTTGTTGTTGTTGTTTTTTAACTTTTAAAATATGTCTTTTTGTAATTTTATGTCCTTGTTGGTGAGCGGGCCGTACAGAGCTGACAGGAAATGGGAAGGAACAGTTTAACATTTCGGTTAATAGACTGACTTACTTTCTGTGAGTTTGTTGAGAAAATTTAAAACCACTCTCACATCTGTGAGTGAAATCCCTTTCACGCAGATGCAAATCTTTATATTTAGAGTATTTCCACTGCTCCGCCTCGCCGTTACACAGCCTTTTCCTTTGGCATTACATTAATCAGCTGTTTTGGTCAAAAAGTGCTGTTAGCGGCTGTTACAAAATCAAAATTTCACGTTGAAAACACTCTCCATACATCTTCCACTTAGGCTGATACTGTATTTTTTAGCTTGGCCATTTTTAAAGTGGCTAAAATACATGTTGATATTAACCCCTCTATACAGCATGGTAATGATGAGCTGTGGGGGACGCACCCCGTCTGTTTCCACAAACTGGGATCACGCCATCGCCAGATACTGCATGTAATACACTGACTGTACATATGTATCTCATACAGCCCCACTTCAAAAGTCCCAAACTATTCCTTCAAGGACAGCAGAACACCCAAAAACTTAATGCATGTCATGAACGAAATACAGCAAAAAAGATTATACAACATCCGAAAAACTCTATGCACCGTGATACAAGTGTCTTGTATTTATTTGTATGCTCATATAAGTTCAAACAACTATTTTGGCTCAAACACTGATAAACAAAGTATTTCTGTATCATTCTCTCTCGAAACGCTTTGTTTTTATTTGGACTCTGCTTTTTGTCAGTCAGTGTGTATGAAATAATCAGGTACCTTTATCTCACTGAGCTCAACCTGTGATCATATGAATTACATCACCGTCATGAGAAAGATAACACAGACACTCTCACTCCCACACATTCACACCAGCTGTTTGTCTCTCTGGACGTCAGGATAAACTGTACAGCATCTTCATGTCCAGGGCTCCTGCGGATCCTTGAAAAGTCTTAAAAAGCATTGAATTAATTTATCTTAAAATAAAGCCTTAATTTGTATTAAAATGTCTAAAATAAATCTTTCAGAAGTCTTAAAAAATGCTCAGGCATGGACAGTAGGATTCTGTTCATCTTTTTTCTGACGTTGTATTGTAAAATGTCCAAATAATAGGTAATTTTTTTAATTTACCGATTATTTGGGTGGTAGTGTCTCTAAAAAGTTCGCACAAACGCGCATATCCAGGTGACAAAATACTAAATGCCGGACAAAAGATAATACAAGAGAAGAAAATACAAAGTCTGCGCGCTAGATTATTCTCTTCAGTTTTGGTCATTGTAATATTGGTCCTAAATTTCATTCTGTGTGGCATTTTTAAAAATCTTAAATCTAACGTGTGTTAAAACTGTAGGAACTGTGATCATATCTCAACAACAGCTGGAGGAGCGGAGACACAAACAAGCTGAAATCAGGCAAAAATAAAACCCAGACGTGTCAAACGTTAAGAGATTAAAGTGCTGATTGGTACTAACTGTACTGAGCGAGCTGATAGAGTCTGTACTGATGCTGCAGAATTTACACTCTTTGCAGCTCAGACTGTTTTAATACAGAAAAAAGAGCTTCTCTTTAAGTTTAAGGTTGAGACTTGAGAGCCTGGTGCTGTTTCTAATAATGGGTGTCACACGTGATTTCCTGCTCATCAGAAGTGAGCCGAGCGGTTCCCAGCAGCACTGTGGGTGATTTTGACTTGGCCTCCTGCAGATATGCTCTTCTCTTGGCTCTGACTCAAGTGTGTCTGGCTAATTATAGCAGCTCGCCGCCCAGGACGGCTTCAGACATCTGGTGTTATGCGCATTTGTTACTCCTCCGGTTTTGATGGGTTCCCGCTGAACAAAGTTCACTAAGAGGCAACACCTTGTTTTTGTTATTTAATCTGTGCTCTCCGCTGTTTTTGACTCTTAGCGCTGCAGAGGGTCACGCAGCTTAACTCTCAATTTGTTACCGTGAGATAAAAAACATTACATCTTTAAGTTGTCAATATATCTAGGGGTCGATCATGTGTTTTTAGTGCTCAAAAAGCCAATTATTTAATTATAAATAAAGTTTTTAATATTCATCAGTTGCAGCGTTTTTGAGATGCTTTGGTTGCATCTAGTTGCTATGATACAGAATGTCTGCTAAAGTAAAGATGTCAGCACAAAGTAGAGCAACTAGCTCTGGATTAATGGGCTCTAAAACACGTCGGGTGAAAGGAAGGGCCTGCTGATCTGCGTGGGTTCAGCATCAATATCAGCTCCATTATTGTTGTTGTTCAGCGGTGTGACGGTTGGTCTTTGTGGTATTTTTCCTGCTGCTCCTCTGCTGTGATTGGACCAAACAGTAACCTCCAGGTTGTAAAATGAAGCCAACATGTTGGTGTCAAAAACTGCAGCTGCTAAGAGCCATTTGCCCAAAATATGGTCAAAAAAACCAAACAGTGGTGATGACTGAAATGGCAAATCCACAAACCAAAGGGTGATATGATGGTACTAATTCCATTATTTTTATGTCTATGGGGGTGTAAAAAAATGACAGTGACAAGTGGCTGCAGCGATTTACCCAAATTTACCCTGTCATGCTGCTGGCATTTGTAGCAGAGTGTAAAATAGACGGTGCTCCCATGAAAAAGAGACAAAAATGATCGTAGTTGTTGTGGTGGTTGCTCACGCCCTTTGATTGGCTTGTCAATAGTGCAGTATTGCAATATTACCGTTATTTTGACTGCCTTAATTCTGCTGATTTGACACATAAAGCTCAGCTGTTCAGTTGCATTATGGGAGATGTAGGATCAAGTGCATTTGGAGTTTGCCCAAACAGTAACCTCCGGGGCTGAGTGCAGTTCTTAAATGGCCACTTGAGTCTGTCTCGAAAACAGAGTCAATGCCCATAGACGCCCATGTTAAAATTCCTAACTTTATAGCAGAACAGAAACATGTTTACAGCCTGCTACAAAAAACAGTTTTGTTCTTTAAGGCTAATCTCAAATTCTTGACAACCGTAAAAATCTTGTGATAGTTTGACGTCATGTCCAGGATCACCAGCGTCAGTGGGATTCATGAGCCTCTGAGGAACATGAACGTCTGAATCAGGTTTTATCGCAGTCTGTAACTGTTGCTGAGTTTTTTTTAGTCTGAGACAAAGCGTTTGACTGCCATCATTAAAAGCCAAAGAAAAAAACAAAAAACAGATTCATCGTCATTCGCTTTAGTGTGGTTTGTAAAGGTAGAAAATGGTATTACTTGAGAAAACTAGGTTCCTGGGTCATGAAACAAAGAAAGCACAGAGTGTGTTTTGCATTTATATTTACATGTTTAGCTGATGTTTGCAGATAAACTGGAGCAAATTACAATGAGCCAAATAGCAGAATAAGCAGAAAATTTGACATCAAAAGCTGCAATTTATTCAAACACAGAGAGAAGGTGAGCGTTTGGTCAGCGCTGACTCAAGGGCAAAGACAAAATAGATAAATAAATTTTAAAAAATGTACATCTAAACAAAAGCTCCAAGCAAAAAGGAAAAAAAAACTAAACTAAAACTGAAATAATTATTTTTTATTGTTCCCGCTGTATAAATGAGGCTTGTAGCAGAGGAGGGCGGTTGGTGTCGGGTGATGAAGGTTCAGCTCGGACCAGCAGAAGGATCCTGTTGGATTTGGGCTACAGATAATAGACTTAAAGACAGATCCCTGCAGCCGTGCCCCTTTTTTCTCAATGAGAGCTGTAATCACTGAGACCGCTGACGTGGAAACCTGCCAGAGATAGAAGTGTGTGAGCGCGTTGAACTGTGATGGTCTCATTGATCGACTGTCATCAGCTGATTAGTCTGTGGTGGAAATTTCCGCCCATGTGTCCGCAGAGCAGTTTAAATATAACCTGTACAAACAGCGGCACAGGGTCAAACACTCAACATCACATGAACATCACACTTATATTAAATCTACCTGATGACTGATGGCTGTTTTTTGCTAGTGGGCCAAAACAAAATGTTCCCAATTAGAGTGCAATCATGATTTTATTAGATTAGACCAAAAAAAACTTAAAATACTTCACATCTGTAAACTGGAGCAGGCATTACTTAAATAATGCAGGTAATTTTTAAGGGCTATTTTCTGAGAAAAACTGCCCCAAAAACATTCAGGAATGTGGCTAAAAACCCATCTGTTTTAATTCACTGTTTGAAACCTGGAGTGACATCATTTTTCTTGAGCTGCATTCAGAAACTTTTCACATGTATTTAAATCTTTGAACCTTGAGCAAACTGGTTTGATTTCTTCAGAAAACATGGTGGAAAAAGGCAATGAGCAACTTGGCTAGAAATGTCCCACAAAATTGCAAGAAATTACTAGATTTAGAAAATAATTTATTAAAAGCTAGGGGGAGAAATCCAGAGAGCTATATTTATAATTGTCATCATTAAATGTTTAAATTTATTTTCATTAATTACTGTAATTTTTAAGTTTTTTCAAGTCATTTCCCTTTTTTTATATTTAACTATATACTATATATATGACTATATTTAACTGTCCAAGTTTTGTTTGTTTGATTGGTGTTTTGTTTTTTGTTTATGATGCTAATTTTAAAGTACTTTTTACTAATATTTTGCAAAATTCAGTGTAGTTGCTCATTGCCCCATACCTAGATTTCTGCCCAGGTTTTAAAGGGTTAAAATGTGCGACTGCATCAGTGGACTCTTCTATTCAAGGATGTATAAGGACACCAGTTTCAGTCGGAGGCAGCATCTGACAGCATGTCCCCATACTAATGAGCTGCTCACCTGGTCTTGAGTCGTGAAGCACTTGGTTAGACGTTGAGAATAATCTGCACCTTTACCCCACAGGTTAACGAGATTGACTTAGTGTTGAAAAAAGGAGGAAGCAGGGCGAGTTCACAGACAGTTAGGGGTGTTTAAGTTTACGAAAGCACTGAAAGGACTCATCAGTTGACCAGTAACAAAACTTCACAGATTGCAGTGAAAGGAAATCTGTCATGGTCCATCCATCTGCTGTGATGTGTGCTTTAAATGTTCCTTATTCTGCTAAGTTTCTTTAAAATTAGTTATTTGATAATATACGGACAGGATGTGATGTCATGGTTGACAGCAGTGTGAGGCGATCAGTGTTTTCATGATCAGTGGCGCTGCTTATGATTGGTCGGATGGGTGAAAGTGGATCTTGATATTGCAGAGATGGCTACCGCACCATAGATGTATTAAAGAAAGTCTGGATACAGCCATGGAGGCGGAGCCCCCATGAGAGCTGCTTATTGGTGCATGAAGCAGAAAAAGCTCTTTTTTTGGGGTATAAATACCTGAATTTACGGGCCCATGAGGCGTGTGCCGAGTGGCCGAGTGTAACTGAGCGGGTATCTTCCAGCACAAACTGGCAGCATCCGTATATCTGAGACATTTTGGCTTAATTTTTGTGCAGAGGTGCACGCGTTGTTCTTTGACATGTAACTCTTTGCAGATGCTGTAAAAATTAGGCTACATGTTTTCTTTTTGTTGCAAAAGCCTAATAACACTTTTTGTGAATTTACTTGTTAATGTCAGAATTCAAACATAAAACAATAGTAATATAAACATGCAAAACATTTTCCTACATGTTAAATTATGCAGTTTGTATGAGGATTAGGTTTTTTTGAGGGCAAAGTTTTGTTTGTTGGAAGACAACTTGAAATTTATTTCTCAACAGAGCACTGTTAGTTAGTGAAAAGGGTCATGTAATTTCTACGTAGGATCTTTTCCATAATGTTGATAGACTATAATAATAAGAAAACAATATAATGGACGTTAATTTATGGTGCAAAATCTCCCTTAGAAATTACACGGCAGTCTGTTTCGCCTCTGTGGCTGCAGCACTGTTTCTCAGTACTGAACCACTTTCAAAATTTGTTGTCTCATTACTCATTTTGACCCCAAAAACACGGGAAAATAGGGTTCAAGGTTTTAAAAATGCCTAAGTCTCATACTACTACTTTACCTGAAACAATGATGAAAATAAGTCCACGACTTTATCATTCTGCTACTTTTCTGACAAATTTGGATGTGTTGTGCTTTTAAATTATAATATTGTCAATAAGCCAGAAAATCAAAACCTACCGGATACTTTCAGAGCACTGAGGCACTGAGGCAGGTGAAAAGGTGGGAAGGCAGAGCAGGCCTCGTGTGCAACGCTGAAGCCTTTGGACATATCCTCTATGTTTCCCGTGTTTGAAGGACATATAAATGATTTTTGCTCTGCCACTTTGTGTTGTGACCAAGTGATTACGATTGGCATTTCTTGTCATGCAGAGCCAGCCGTATCTCCAGCAGCTCATTTACTGTAAGACGTACTCAGGACATTTTTTCGGCTCAGAGGAACAAACTGAGATAATCTGATAAAGTCACTGATGCATTCAGACATGTGGAGTTCAGCGGAGAGCTGCTGAAAACATCCACCCTCTCTGCTCCCGACAACTGTCCCTAAAACGTGTGTAAAAGGATTAAATCCATGACAGGAAAAAATCTCTGTTGCCATTAGCCACCGTTAATTGATTTTCTCGAGCAGAGCCCCTGTGTAGATCAGAAAAATGTTCCTGCATGTGCACCATTAAACCCCGGATAGCTTGACTCCTGGCAAGAGACACAGTGACACTGTGACTCCGGTCTGAACAACACCACCCACAGGTAGGCCGAGAAACAATCCACCAATTATGAGCGGCAGATCAGCATGTTCTTTTCCCGGACGTCCTCCCTCTAACCTGGCCTGCTGTCAAGCTGCTCATGCTCAGCCCCCCCGCCTCCCTCTGCCTCCTCACATCTACTTCACAATTACTGCCTGTCTGATGGAGTAATAATCACTGCAGCAATCAAATCAGGCTGCAGATCCGCTCCTATGTTTCTGCTGCTGCTGCTGCTGCTGCTCTGGTGAGGGGCATGTGATTAAAACGGGACGTTAAAGTGTTTCAAGGACCTCGGCTATCTCTTCCTCCCTCTGCTGCACCGTCACCCAGGATACAGCAGATAAACACTGCTGGGAAGGTTCAAGGCCTCCCTCTCTATGCTAACATGTAAACGTACAGGGTGGAAGTTTCCACTGGGGGAGGACGTATTCAGATCATTTATTTAAGTGAAACTAAACAGAATTATTCAAATACGAGTTAAAGTCCTGCATTCAAAAATTTACCCAAGTGAAAGTACAAAAGCATTTTCAGCAAAATGTGCGTAAAATATCAAAAGTGAAAGTATTTGTTTGTCAGAATGGACTCTGTCACTAGGCGGGTTTTCATTACAGATTTGTGCAAAACTTGAGCGATATTTTCAAAATGTCGATAAAACACAATTGTGAGATGACTCCACTTAGTGATGTTATGCGACTTCTTCTCTCGCAAAAACACTCCAAGAAACATGGCGCTGGATGTTCAAAACATCAGCAGATTTATTTCTATTGCAGCCACCGCACTAGCCGTCATTATTTCCATCGAAGGCGGCGTTGGCGTGTTTGCGAGTCATAATGGAAAGGCAAACCCCATATACTGGAGCGGCCATGTACGAGGGATTTCTGGGAGGTGATAGTCCACGATTTCACAGAGGAATGGTGGATTCAAAATTTTGAGATGATTTTGAAGAGTTATGCGATGCAATAACACCTCTTGTAGCGTCTGTTGCATCATGCTCGAGGGAGCCAGTTTCTACTGACAAGCGCATAGCCACAGCATCATGTGACCTATAAAAGTGTGTAAATGAAGTCTGCTTTTAGACTGATCACGTTTTGTTCATAAAATCTTGATCTGAAAAGTCACAAGTAACTCAAGTTGTCAAATAAATGTAGTTGAGTAGAGTAAAGTTCCACTGAGTAGATATGGAAAATGAAGAATTAGCTTCAATGGAGCTTATTCCCATCACAGAGTAATAACAACAACAATAATAATAATAATCACCATTATTTCGCATAATATAAAAACACTCTGGGTAACGTTTAGTGTCAAATGGATCCAGTTCAAGGAGAGAAAAAGCTCTTTTTTTTATCTGAGTGTTTTTCCATCAGACAATTTCTGTCTTCTGTCGGTGTCACCGTGTTCCCTGCATGTAAAAGAACAAAAACCCATAAAATCTTATTTGTCACACAGGCTGAAAACGTTTGTCTGTCAGAGTGGAAAACCACAAACGTGATAACACTCCCTGTAAATACTTGATGTGTCTCTGGTATTTTTATGACTTTGTAACTCACATGGCAAGCCAGAGTTGACAACAAAACAATCATCACCTCCCATTTCGAGGAAGAAAACTGTTGTGAAACATGTTTGAGTTGGCCACAGCATAACTTCTGCTGCTGATCATAAAAATACTCTTATCGCTAATGCCATTGCTTCACCCTGTGGATCACCCTTTTCTGTGCATTGTGTTCTGGCTTCGTTGGCTCGAGAACAAAACATTTCGATCCTCTCGTACTGTAAACACTCATGAGTTGCACTTTTTCCCGCACACTGCAGGTTGGGAAATCCAAACACAGCGTGAAGCGTCCTGCGTAGTAATGCCACTGAGGGCACAGTGACTCTAAGATAAGAGTTTTTATATATCCTGACTCCTAAAAAAGACTCTAGTTGCTTGTTGTACACTCACGATGTGGATTTCCCAGAGCTGATGTACAGACATGACGCTAAGATGTGAGTGAGAGTATTTGCAGAGTCATGAAGCCGGGACATTTGTGTCATGTGATAAGGCTATTAGAGAAGATCTGGCGTCCTCAGATAAACTGGATTTAATCCGTTCATTGATTGTGAAAGAGACACGAAAGGCTGCTGAGGGTGGTGGAGGAGGTAATGGGTGGGGTGATATAGTGGCACACAGAAGGAGGAGGAGGAGGGGGAGGTGGGAGATGTTAACAGAGAAAAGCTGAGAGGCTGAGTCACAGAGAGAGAACATCCTGCGCCGAGTGGTGTGCAGCTCTAAGAGGCTGACTCAGTGCGCACGGTGGGAAAATCATGTCCTGGAAAACTTCTTAGTGTATGATCCCCCTCCTGAATTACATCTGTACACGCACATGCACAGCCTGCGCTCTGTTCAAGTGTCCGCCTGCCCCTATGTGCTGTTTGTCTTTGTGTTGATTGTGATATTAGACAGTTTCATGTTGTGGAAGAAATACTTAGATCCTTAATTTGAGTAAAAGTAGAAATACAGTACTCTAAAAAATACTCAACCACAAGTATAAATCTGGAATTTAAATTGTTACTTAAAAGGATGGAAGAGGTTTGTAAACACAATATTCAGACTTGGCCCCTTCTCCCTACACTGCTTGTACGTACCAGTAGGCGAGTTTAACCCTTTAAGCCTGTGCAAATTGAAACTGCAAATGTAAGATACGCCTAATGGAAACACGTCAATTTTGAAAAAACTCCTTTTTATTACTTTTTTACCACAAAAAAGTTTTTACACTCTCATGAGGTGGTATTTCAGGTGATTAAAAAAAAGCCAAATTTTGCAAAACTGCAGTGAAAACACTTTTTTGTTTGGTTTTTATAGGTTGCATGCTACGGCAATGTGCTTTTCGGTAGGAATCGGCTCCCCTGGATGTGATGCAGCAGGCACTACAAGATCATGTATCGCCTAATTCACTCATACATGGCCACTCCCACATGTAAAGGGCTTGCCTTTCCAATATCACTCCCAAAACTCGCCTCGGTAGCCTCTGATTGGAAATAATGGTGGCTAGTGCGGTGACTGCAGTAGAAATAAACCTGCTGATGTTTTGGACATGCTTCTTGGAACGTTATAAGATAACTTTATGGAAATGCAGTCATCATGCAATTGTGTTTTATCGACGTTTTGAAAATATCGCTCAAAGTTTGCACAAATCTGTAATGGAAACCCGCCATGTGCGAATGAGATCAGGGCACTCCTGCAAAAGAGAGGCAGTGAAACCTCCCCAAAAAAAATGAATAGAAATAGAAATAGAGTATAGAAATACTCAAAAATGTTGCATTCCACCACTGATTTGGTTCATATGGCAGATAAAACTGTAAATGATGAAAAGAAAAGAGGGGATTATAACGACATTATGGCCCCATGCCGTCTTTCTCTGGACCATGTGGAGGGAATGAAGTGTTTCACCTCATTTCTGCGATCAGGGATCAGGTGAAAAGGATTATGTGCTCATTAAACCCCTAAAGTCTGAATCAAACCTCAATTATCCTCAAACTGCAAACCTCACAAATCCTCTCAGATCGCTGAGTGGTTTCGTAAGAGAGGCCGCAAGCTCCTGAACCAGCTGGAGCCTCAGCTGCACCTCAGCTCTCCTGGTCTTTCTGTCAGCGATGCAGCATCCAGATCAGGCTGAACTGTGGGTCCATGTCAGAGCGCCCCGGCACACAGACTTCAGCAGAAGGGGCCCTGCCACAGAACATTAGAGTCAAAATAGCGACAGAGCTGGAAGATTGTCAGATTAGCAAACACGGCATCAATTTGTTTTTACTGTTCAGAACAGTGGTCAAACTTTTCATACCTGATTCTGAAACAAATCTACCTCCTAAATTAATCAAAACCTAAGCAAATTCACATTTTAATAAAACATAAACACAAATATATGCAGGTTTAATATTTTAGTCATTTATCAAACAAAAACATCAATCATTTCTAAGCCCAAGCCTCTCAAATGTGAGGATTTTATGTGTTCTCTGTTTTCTACATTAAGGTTAAATCAGTTTTATTTCTATAGGCCAATATCACATATTTCATAGATAAAAAAAAATGAAAAATGTCAATCTAGAGGAGCAACTTAAGGTGTCAAAAAGAAAAAGATAAGAGCCGAACAACCTCCTCTCAAACATGGAGACCTGGAAATATATTGTAAATTTATCATTTTCATGCACGCAGAATTAAATCACGAAAAAAGATGGGGTTTTTTTTATCTTTGTTTTTACTTCTAAACCAAACTGGAACCAATGGAACTGAAAAAAATGAAAACAGGGAGGTGCCAAAAACTGCAGTTCCTCTAACAGCCACTTGAGGCTGTCTATAAAAGTGAGTCAGTCCTCATACACCCATGTTAAAATTCCCAACTTTACAGCTGAAATAAACATGTTTGACATTTATGACAACTGTAAACGTGGAGTTTTTAATAACTCACCAATTAACATTTTATTCAGGCTAAATGTTACACATTTTTAAGGGTAGGACCGCTCGAGTGACAGGCTGTCTTTGAATTCTTGAATTCTGACACAATATTTAAAATGCTTATTTAAAGGTTACAAACATACATACATATAAACAATTGAATTGAATTGTTTTGGGGTCCACCACCTGGTTATTGGGAGGTGGCACTACAATATATAAAATAATATCTGTGCATTGCAGTGGACATGATGCATTGAAGGGTTAATATGTTTCTTTTTTGGACTGTGAATTCGACAAAAAAAAAACCTGAGTCCTCCTCATGAGATCTGGGAACATGTGATTGCCATTCATCAATATTTTCTGAAATCTTATTCAATAAGTTGATATTCGATAATGAAAAAGTATTTCTTGCATGCTGATCAATTATTAGTTACTGCAGTCTGGCGTCTCCTGGAGCTCGCCGATGTTGGTCAGCTGATGCAGTCACTCACACAAAGGCATTATTCACACGCTCAATCAAGTGTGATCTAATGCTGCTTACATAACTCGAACTTAAATCTTTAGCTTTAACAGGAAACACCCCCGTGTTACTCAGTGCATGTATGTTGTGCAGCAGCAGTTAATTAATCAAATGGAGGATATAAACTCAACATCTGGAATAAAGATAAACTGCATGACCTCATAGTGATTCTGAGAAAAGGCTCTGATCGGGTGGAGTTGTTACGTGTCACTCTCTCAGCTGGCGGTGATCCTCAGAGCGTCACCTTGATATATATCAGAGAGCAGTGACGACATTTAGAGCAGCGTTGTGCTGAGCTGTCTGCTCGCTAAAACCCTGTTAGGTAGATTACAGATCTGGTTTGGGGATGTGGAGTGGTGTCTGCTATCAGGCCAATCCTCTGACGTCTGACACTAGTTTGATTCAGCAAACTCTGTCACACTGAAGCAACGCCTCTCAAGTTGTTGCTCAAGTTTTTATTCCAAATACGATGCTTTTTTATATTAATTTTAGCCATTTGATGGATTGTAAATGGAAATTAGGGATACTGATATTGAAAAAGACGCTGATAGGTGATACCAATATTTTTGTTGCTTATTCACCCTTTTGTGCCGGGGAAACATCTTCATTATAAAAAATAACAGCTATTTTAATGTCACTCAGTCCTTCATGGCACAAAAACTCAATCATACAAATGCATGAAACAACCTTTAATATAACCTTCTTTCATGTGAAAACCTTTAAAAAAATCCTTCCAGTGCCTTTTTACTATATCTAATGTACTATAATTCCCTTTCTCCAAATTCTGCTTTATATTGCTTGGTAATTATCAACAAATTTCTCCACCAAACAGCTGTTGTTATTAAAGTTTCAAGTTAAAAGCTAAATGTGACCCCTGTAAGCTCTCTGTTAAGGCTGTTTTTAACCTTGTAGTATTATCAGGAAAACAATACAGTAATTGATCATTTGTCTGAGAGTTTACAGTGTCCTTTTATCCTGATGGCGTCCTGGGGCAGAGTGCTGTGATTACTGTTCATCTCAAAGACATTTTCATACTGTCCCCTGGATGACAAGAAACCTTTGGTCTTGACTTCTGCTTTCTGCTGATTGGCTGATGGCAGTCAACAAGGCGAAAACCAGACGATGCCAATGTACAACCATTAAATTGCTGCATCCCTAGTAAAAGGAGATATTTCTATAAGTTGTGGTCTAATCTAAAAGATATTTGTACCTGACAGAATGACCTACTCCACCTTTAAATGGGGAGCAGGTCATTCTGTCCGGTACGAATATCTATTAGCATTGACTACTTCCTGTATAGATGTACTGAAATGTGGAGTAGGTCATTCTATAAGGTACAAATATCTATCAGAATGGACTGCTGCCTTAATAAAACTAGTTAAATGTGGAGTAGGTCATTCTCTCAGGCACAAATATCTCAGAATGGACCTCTTCCCTTATAAATGCGGAGTGGGATATTTTGTCAGGTACAAATATCTTTCAGAGTGGACTGCCTCATGTATAAATGAAGTTAAAGGTGGAGTAGGTCATTCTGTCAGGTACAATTATCGAGAGAATAGACCACAACCTGTATAAATGTAGTTAAATTGGGAGTAGGTCATTCTGATAGGTGGACTAGGTCAAAATGACCACAAAGGAACACAAATGACAACAAAAACAGGGCAAAACAATTTCATCGTGACAAAAACAACTACAAGGAGACACAAAATCACAGAGAGGTGCATAAAGACTACAAAGACACACAAAACAACAAAAATAGACAAAACAACCAAAGTTTGTGTTTCCTGCTCCTATGTAGGAGAGTCGATGGGGCCTTCTGCATGTCTCATTGTTGCATAATCCGCCCATGACTCCAGCCTTCTTTGTCTAAACCTCCTGAAATTCCCCCAATATTACAGAAAACATGACCTCACTCTCCTCAGCAGCAGAGCAGCTTTAACATGAAATAACAACTGATATGAAAGTAAAACTAATTTCTGATCACTGATCTATTTTAAGACTGCCGAGAGGTTGAAATGTGATTATCTGAATGTAAAATTATTTCAAGCTTGGCCTGGTTTGAACTGTTTGTGTTATTGTTGGTATTGTACAGACCCCTGTCAGGGTTAATCCCAGGACATGGTGGACATAAGATTATTCAAGGAGATCAAATTATGATAGGATATTGTTTGGTGGAGACTTCAGACTGTGTGTAAAAGATAATGCCGCTCTTATTTACAGCTTCAGTAGAGCAGTGATGCTGCGATCTTTTCTTGGCTTCACTTTTGTTTTAAAAACTTTAAACGTCAGAGTCTCCCAGTCATGCAGGAACAGGAGGAGCCGCTAAAACAGCTCCTGTTTGTGTCTAAACACAGATTCAGATTGTACGTTTTCTTCATCAGTATGCAAACCTCGCCAGCTGGGTGAGTGGTCAGCGTCACAGCCGACAAACAAAGCTGAAATTCATCTCGTCCGTCTCCTGATGGCGCAGGCCACAACAGGCCGCCAAAGCAGAAGTCTGCTCCTCTATGGTTTGTATTGTTGTATGGCAATGCAGTCTGAGTCATCGACCACGAGCGTCCTGCTCGCGGACGCTCCCGAGCTGCCAACACCCACCAGTAGCGTCTGTCCACTGGGTTCTGAAAGCATTCCTACATAGAAACAGTCTGTGTTGGTGGCTAAAAACCTGCTTAAAATCACTTTATATACATGGTTGCGTCATTCTAAAAATGATTAAACAAGTTGTAGATGAAACTCTGACACTGAAAAAAGGCCTTGGTTTTTCACGTCGTTCATGCAGGTTAGTTTGTGCAAATTGTCAATTTTAGGCCAAATTTTGAATCAGACGTAGAATAAAGTGATTTTGCTGAAATATCACTACTTCAAGCTCAGATTTATTATGTTTTTATTTTCTGACAGAAGTGTTCATCCACATAATGTGTCCAAGGACCATTGGAAATATAAAAATACACAGTTTCTTTTTTTACGGTTTCTGGCTGTGACAAACGGTGTAATATCTGCACATTTTTAAAGAAAACATAAAAATCTGCAGTAAAATAAATACAAAAATACAGCCATTTTGGTGTGCCCTTCCCTGAACCCAAAATAAAAATACGTGCCTTGCAGTGTTTCAAAAATGATTTGACATGCCTCCCACTTTTTGCACCACCCTCTTTCCTCTCATAAAAAAACCTCTCAAAAATACTCAAAAAACTCAGACTTTGTCAGGAAATGGCCGCAGGTTTTTTCCAGTAAAAGTCTTTTCAATGAGCTGCAAAATGTGCCAACCTTTACTGTCATTAGTCCACGTGGAAAAATGGGAAGTAATTCTTGAAGCATGTGATCTTAAGGCCTATAGGAGGAATTTTGTGTTCTGTTTCTGTCTGTTTCTAAAGGTGACGGTTTGTTTTCAATTTGACATCGTTGGGAAATTTCAAGCAAGCGGAAGTGAGTCAGCCCTATTCAGAATTATTTGTATTTTAATGAAGTTTTTAAAAAATATATTGTGGTTTATTTTGGATGTATTTCAGTGACCTAGATTATTTTTTCTATCCTTTTAAGACATTGTAATAAAAAGTCCTTGTAAGCCTAATTCAATTTAACTCTCCAGCCAACATTTGTATGTGTGGCCCATGTGGATATTAAATGGGCTTAAAAATGGTCCCTACGTGTGTCCTCAGGTTCACACATGGGTTGATTTACCCTTAGGCCCCAGATAAGATGCCCATTTTCCACTTGGTACCCAGGGTAGCCCTGGCATAACTCACGTGAGGTCCACTTGGGGAAACTCATCCATGTGTGCAATTGGTATGAGGCCATTATTGAACCTGTGAGCTCCATTTTTAGCTCATTTTCTATCTACATCAGCCCCACATACAAATGTTGGCTGGGTCATATTTATTGTCATGTATTCTTCTATGTAATCATCACCAAACCACTAAATTTCCTGGTTTTTTTTATTGATGTATAACTATTTCTGTTTCTAACTCTAAGTTTCATGGTTTGTATTTTGTATTCTTTTTGTTTTGCCTCTTTATGATCATAGTGTAACTTCTGATATGAAAAGTTCCATAAATGTTGCTTGATGGTGCTGTTTTCTTATTAATAAGCTTTATACTGTGTTTATTTCACCTTTATTACCATAATTATTTTTTTATTTATGGCCATGGTCACTGTCATTTCAGGTTACAGGTGGATTTTTACTGCAAAAATCACCCTCTTTATTTTATTTTATTTTTTTAAAGTTCAAAGCTAAAACATCCAACTGTAATACAGGCTCTCAATCCAATGACGATGTTTTCAAACGTGTCTCTCTCTTATTGGAAAATATCACATCCACAAAGCTAAAGTTGCGTCAAATTACTTTAAATATCCATTTATTTCGTGTTTAATTACAAGATCACTTTAACTCTGTTTCTAAGACTACAACAAACAAAAAAGCTGTTAAGACCTCTCAAATAATCAGAAAATGTATATCTAACTAAAACAAATAAGTTGTATTTGTCTTGGTTTAAATTTCCTTTGCGCAATTTAATGTTATCTGTATTATTATTTTTGTTTTATGTTGTTTTTGTTTTCTTTTTATGTATTTGAAATTGTTTCAGATACATAACTAAAATGATTAATGAATTTTTCAATGTTTTATAATGAATTATATGTCTGCACAATATTCTCTATAACTTTAAAAAAGGCAAAAATCATAAAAAAAAACAACAAACCCTCAAACATCCGGCCGCCATATTTAGTATTTTACTGCCCCCTGCTGGAGACCGAAGAAGAAGGAAACCCCGTGTATAAAACAAACTTACGTCACATCCGGGTAAACCACGTGAACACGGCAGTTTGCACAGAGGTACGTTGAATCAATCCACATCCATCTAACCTAAATTATTAAAAGTTTAAAGTTTCTAACGCGTTGAAATGTTGTCTGAAGCTTGAAGCTGAGGTAAAAAGTCGTTTTTTTCTGGAGGAAAAGCGTTTAAACTGTCATTTAGGATGTTCTGCTGGCTGCATCACCAACACGTTAGTTAATAACTCCTGTTTATTTTTGTGTTGTTTACAGACTGTGTGAAACTTGCAGCATCAAGATGTCAAGGTAAATGAGTTTTTATTTTACATTTTTAACACTTTGGCAGAAGGAGTTACTCATGTGAATGCAGTGGACCGGGCTGTTAAAGTTCTGCATGTGGTTCACGCAGAAAACAACATGCAAACACTTAAATGATGAAGTTTAGAGAGACTTTTCTGTATTTTTTGGTTAATTCTGCAGACCTCCCAATGAGGCTCAGCCTGCTTTGGCTCTGTTCTTCCCTGAAGTGTCTGCGAGAGAGACCTGAGGCCGTTTGAGGCCCTGCTGTGGCTCCTCACAGCGGGGTTATAGGTAAACCTCAGACAAGCTGCAAAGAGTATTTCACTGAGTGTGTCAGTTCATTTTTATTTGTAAATTAGTAAAATTACTGGGAAAAGAACAAGCATGTCTTGACTCTGTGTCAGGGTTCCCACAGATACTTAAAAAGCCTTAAAAGGCATTGAATTAATCTGAAAAATACGGTTTTAATCACTAGTAAAATGACTTAAATGCATCTTAAATATGCTTAGACATTGGAAGTAGGATTTTATTAATCTTTTTTGGACGTTGCTTTGTAATATCTCAAAATAATTGGTCACTTTTAAAAAAAAAAAAAAAATAATTTCTCAATCTCGTCATAAGCAGTTGACTTTCACATTCAGAGCGAGAAACACAAAATCATCAAGAAAATGCCAGATATTCGGCCCATAAACCAAAAAGATACTTTTATAATATATTAATTGTCTTTCATGTGTTTGACTCCAAAAAGGTTTATTTTTTTCATTATTTGATGCAGATAATCCACTTTTTCACTGGACCAAAGACATTTCATGTTTTATGTCATACTTAACATTTGAGCAAAATTAACTGAAAAGTTTCATCAAAAAGTCTTAAAAAGCCTTAAATCTAACTTTTCTTAAGCTGCAGAAATCCTGCTCCGTGTTGTGTTTTCTGTGCACTCTGAAATGAGACGTCTCAACCTTTAACAGGACGCCATGTGCCACGAAGGGGAGCGAGTGCAGAGATTATGTCAACAGATTTCACTGCTGATCTGTTTACAGTCGACACTTCGGGCAAATAATCTCCCACAGTCTCACTCTTTTGATATTGAAACTGTTTTAATGGAAATCGATGTCTTCTTTAGTTCCTACTTAAATTAAACACTAAAATCATCAGTATTTTATTAAATCAGTGAGACGTGGGACTTTTTTCAAAACATAAAAATACCCACATAATTTATACTTTAAATATCTGAGTGCTGAGACATTCCCAAAATTTGTAGTTTGATGAATTTTCCTTTATTTTCAGCTTTATTCAGATTTTACAGTATTAATCAAATCTCTGAGAAACTCACATACACGTAACTGCTTTATACCGTCAACATAAAAACTACAAATTTGTTTGTCTTGTTCATGTCCCTTTATAGCACATTATGTGTGATGTGACATGTTTGCTAAATTTTGTCAAAATATCGAGCACTTGTAGTGAAATACTATTGTTTTGCAGACCTGCGAAGATGAAGCTCGGCCGGCTGCTGCTCAGGCCTCCTGACTGACCTCCAGTGTTCAAGAACGACTCTGAGCTGAAAAGTAAGTGTCGTTTTTGTGATGTGAGGGCGAACGCAGCCTGAAAGCGGCTGTTTTGGTCGGACCAATCCCGGTTCTTAAACGCTGCTCGTGAGAACGTGTGCAGACCTTTCCGATGAGACTCAGCCTGCCGTGGCTCTGTTCTTCCCTGAAGTGTCTGCGAGAGAGACGTGAGGCTGTTTGAGGCCCTGCTGTGGCTCTTCACGGCGGGGTTATAGGTAAACCTCAGACACCGTCAGCTGGTTCTTATCCAGACGGCGTGCTTTGCTCTGCTGCAGTTTCGTCTGTTCGCTCGACTGAAATCTCACCGTTTTCTTTACAGGAGTGAAAGATTGAGCGCCACAGTCAGAGGCGCTGAGGAAGGTCAAGTGGTATGTTTACTATTTAACTTTTAATTTTTTTTTACCAGAAGTTTATTACAGAACATAAATCAAACCCGGATTCTGATTCAATTAATTCTCATATTTTGATCGTTTGTCTTGTCTCTTCTTTAGGGGTCGAGTATCTGTATCTGCGTTTTATTTTAATGATTGTTGATAAAATTAATTTAAAAAGTGCAAACTTTTACTATTTTTATTATTTTATTTATTTTTTCATTACTATTTTATTGAATTTTTTTCACTTTAACAGTGTCACCTATGGTCATTAAATCACGTGACTCATACATGTAAATATCAAACAAATCACTAAATAGAATAATAATTAAATTAATATAACTTACATTTAAAAGTAATTCAAAGGGCGTTAGCAGCTCAGTAGATAGAGCGGGCGCCCCACGTATAGAGGCTGAGACCTCGCTGCAGCGGTCGTGGGTTCGACTCCGGCCTCGGCCCTTTGCTGCATGTCGTCCCCTCTCTCTCCCCCTTTCACACGTACACTCTCTGTCCTGTCAAATAAAGGCGAAAAAAGCCCAAAAAGTAATTCAAGTAATTGAAATAAAGCAAAATCAAGCAAAACAATACAGTTATATTAGATATATTAAATATTCTGGTAAATAAGTATTAAATAACAAACACGAAAGAAAAACATACAAGACAAATCCATATTCCTACATGTATATGTTCATTTTTTATTTAAATTTACATGTGACTTTATTCAAAAACCAAAGTTGCATAGAACTTGCAGTATTTGATATTCAAAGTGTCACTTTTGATTAAACATTTGTAAAGGCATTTAAACATTTTCATTTTAATCATTGTAAATGCATGTCGGGCAAATATCACTTATCAGTCTCGTTAACTGCTAATAATCGTTATCGGCCCTGAAAAAAAGTCGACCCTACTCTTATTCATTCAAATGCTGCTCCGCTCTGACCACATATTTACAAAAAGTGTTGTTTAAAATTAAGCACCTGACAAATTCTATGTTTTTATTCTTTCCAAAGCGTTGCTGCTTTTCTAGTAACCATGAGGATCAACGTTGTGGATCAACATGACGAGACTTTGCTGCAGGTGAAGAGACGTTTTCCTCCACATCAGTCTGATGGCTCTTTGTGTTTTTACAGCGAGGAGTTAATTAAATGTTTTCTTTGTCTGCAGGTTTCGTCTGAGTTGTAGAACCAGTTCATCTGTCGAAGGAAACAAAGATCACTTTGTATGTCTGCAGTAATATTAACTGCTGTTACAGGAAAGAGGAAATAATTTGCTTCCAGATTTTTAAGAATCACAGTCAGCTTTGTGTTGATTGTACAAACATTTCGATGATATTGCGCAACGGTTTGATTAAAAAAAAAAAAAACACTTGAAATAAAATTCATTCTAAACATGTTTGCTGTGATTGTAACTTGATTAGCAGTTGGAGAAAGAAACTAGGTTTTAGTTTATAAAGTAAATAAAAGACAGTTTACTCAGCACTGGTGTCTCTGGATTGTCAAAAATCAAATTCCGGCTGAAACGTGTTTATCGTGTTAGATTGTGATGATCTTGTGTTTTTGTAGAACAGGATTTGCTTGATTGTGATTTACTGGCAAAAGATTAAGTAAAGTTCATAACCTGGAAATAGGTTTGTTAATCCAAACATTAGATAATTTCATAAATAAAAGAAAAAAGTGTTTATAGGCAGATCTGCTTTCATTTAATTTGTGAAAACTAAAATGTAATCTCAACAAATCTGATCATGAAATTAAAACTGATTTTATGCTTGAAAAGAGAAAATTGTGATAAAAGGCCTTGAAATGCTGATCTTATTTTATTTTGAAACCAAAATCCACGTGAGGGCGCTGTTGCTCCCCGAGTACACTGCAGGTCAGGCTCAGACTCCAGAAATATATTTACATACAGTCTATGATCAGATCTGGTGTAAAGAAAATGTGCAGTATATTTTAAAGCAGTGTTTCCCAACTGGTGTAGACACATTTATATCTCTTATCAAGAAAAGAAAACCGTCTTGGCGATAAACTTGATTCTGATTAGATTTTATACTAAATGCAAACTGGTGGCAGCTTTCATGCATAAAAAACAACTACTTTTATGTATATACATATATATATATATATATATGCTTTTTATGTTATGTTTTTTTTATGCCAATGGTTTTACTTTATAACATTTGTTTCAGATGTACGGTGCGAAAAAATGCATAAAATATATTATTATCATTATTATAAACATAAATATGTACTTTTACACACACACACACATATATATATATATATATATATTTACGTGTTATTTTATTGTGGAATACATAGCGTGTAAATGTAGAGCGGAAATGACGACATTACTTTCGCTTTCATCCCGCACTGGTTAAAAACAAAGTAAAGAAAGTCATGAAACTCAACAGCACTGAGCTTTAAGGTAAGTTACTAATCTTCGGATTTACTGAATGTTATAAACTGTCCTTTAATTCAAACATTATCGAGTAAACTAATGAGTCAACACAAATTCACTATGTTGTGTTTCTGAAAGGTTCAGGGCGATTTCTATTTCTTTAAAAAAAAAAAAAAGTTTCAGCTTCGTAAAAAGTGTTATTATCTTTACAACTTTTATCGGTTCATTTACTGTTTTAACGCCAATACTTTTAATTTACAGAAGTTAAAAAGAAGCCGAAGCTGCCAGGAGCCACAATACTTTCACTTTCTACGAAACCTCCTGGACTCAAAGCTTCAGGTAACCTTGAAATGTGATCATGTTGCACAAACAGGACATCTATTTTAGTTTGTCCTTTTTATTTATCTTTTTAATGTATTCTTTTTTTTCTGTCTCCATCTAGTGTAGATCTTCTATGAGTACCATTATTTCTGACTTTACTGCTAATATTCTTTTAATTGTATTTATTCTTATTGATATGATTATGTTGCAAAAAATCCTTCTTGCTTCTGCTTTGCTTCGTTTGTTAAAGCACAGGTGCTTTATAAATGAAATTATTATTATTATCATTTAACATCATTATTTATTTATTTCATTATTATTATTTGACATTATTTTTTGGGTACTTAATGAAATATGAGCATAGCAATGAGACTTGAATAAGTCATTAAATTATAAACATTACTAAAAAAAACTATCATTATTAAGTATAATGAGTGTTTAATTTTGGCTGTCACGGTGTGTTTAGCACCTATGTGAGGATATTGAGAAAAAGGTTGAGGTTTTGAGTGTGCCAGGTGTTTTATCAGCTGACAGGACAGCTGATAAACTCCAGATTTATATGTCACAAACAAACATGGAGGGGCAGAGGAGCTGAAGGGGCTGTGTCCCTGCCATCAGCGGGGCGCAGCACAACATATTCATAAAGCAAGATTTTAGGTGGTGGTGAAGGATTTCAACATGGATCAGTCAAATCAATTTTATATATGTAGTACCTTTCAATTAAATCAATTGCAATTCAGTGTGCTCTACAGTTTGATTAAAGAAACAAAAATGAGAACAACACAAGAAATAAACAAAAATTGATTTAAAAAAATGAATCTTAATGAATAAAATAAGTATAAAAGCCAGAAAAAGACAGGCTTTTAGTTTTATGTTTAAAAGCATCAATATTTCTAGCGTTTTGGAGCATAATGGCTAAAAGCAGAATAGAAAATAAGATACATGGAATAAAAGCAGTGTGTTAGACGTACTCTGTGGAACAGCTAGAATATCAGATTAGTGGAGAGATTATAAACTGATGTATGGCCTTTATCCCCCTCTGCTGACCATCAGTAGGAGCTGCAATAATGTGAATATTGGTGTCAAACATTCGAAGGGAGTTCGTAAAGTGATGCCCCCAACTCAACTGTAAGCAGAGATTTTTTTCAAACTTAAATTAAACTTAAATCTAAAATTTGGTACACATATTTGTGTATGGGTCTTCTTAAGATGAACCCTGTGAAACCTGGGCGAATCGGCTTGATTTCTTTCAAAAACTTTTGAAGACAATGAGCAACTTAAGAGGAAATGACCCAGAAATTAGCAAGAAATTAGTAAAAAGTACAAGAAAGTAGCTCAAAATCACCAAAAGGGACAAGAACCAAAATCAAGTACAGAAAATGAGTCTGTGAGTCCCTAAGCGAGTCCATTTGTGTACTTTTTTCCACAGTTGCTGCTCGAGTCTCGGGAAAGAGCTCCCATGTGTCGGAGGTGAATCATCAAAAATATCATCTGACGGTGAAAGCACCTGAGCATACTGAGGTAACGCACTATGCTCAGTCAGGTTAATTATTTTCTAATTCAGGATTATTTGTCTGCAAGCTCTTTGTGTTTCATCCTGTTGGTGTTTTTCTCCTTTTGTTCTCAGATGGATTTACCCGTGGAGGCGACCGTACATTTGAATAATTTCCCCGATGAGGCAGAGGTGAGAGAAATCCTCAGGTCACACGGGTTTGAGCTGACAGATCTCAGCAGCAATCAGGTGCGTGTCAAGGGCTCGTTTTTGAAACTCAAGGCTGTGAAGGCGTCTTTGGAGCACATCCTTAACTCACAAACTAAGGCGAACGTCACGCCGGTCCCAATGGTGTCCTCTGGAGCCATTTCCAAACACTCCACAGGAAACAGCTCAGAGGTCCATGATAACAGACGCTGGGACAAACCTGCGAATGGTTCTCCTTCTTCACCCACCGCCTTCAGGTCAGTGGTGTCATACATCCAACGTAAAACTTCGTTTTCTCGAAGATCAGACCAGCGTGACTCATCCAGGCGTGAAAGGGAGTTCTTTGTCGTTGATGCAGATGTGTTTAAGTACGTGGAGCGACTCAGGGAGAAAGACTTGAACACAATCCTGCACAGCCATGACGTTAGAATGGACGTGCATGAAGTCGGCAAAAACTCCAACGTCACTTTAATTGGAAAGAGCGCAAGGGTAGCTGCCGGTAAACTTCAGAGCCTCCTGAATGATCTTAACAAATCACTGCGCACACAGGAAGTTCCTCTGAAGGACATGGATTCAGAAGGACAGGCTCTTCTACAGAGAATTCAGAAAGACCAAAACATCTACAATGCAGTGCTCGTGTGTCAGATAGACAATCGGCTGCACCTGATCGGACCGTCTGGTGAGAGCCACGAGTTAAAGCAGAGGCTGTTGGCGAGGTCGGCTGACCAGTCGGGACGTACTGGGAGGACATGGCACAGGAACCCCAGTAGGAGGAGCCAATCTCTGCTACAACACAATTACAGGTACACAGAGAGAAACAGTGGCGCCATCGTGAATCTGTCCTCTGCCGGAGCTGCTGGTTACTCTCCGCCAAAGGTGGACAAACAGGAAGGTCCTTATTTCAGTCGAAGCGGTGCTTTGAGAAGAAGCCACTCTGAGACCTGGAAGAAGCCCCAGGCAGAAGGGGTTAATTTGCAAAAAGAGATGGAAAACAGCCCTCCACCTCGTAAATCAGCCAAGAAATTCTTCATGGAATTATTTAATATTAAAGAAAAGAAACGGTTTAAATTCACGAAAAAAGAAAGAAAATGAGCGATGAAGTAATGTTTATGAAGACAGACGCCACTGAAACTTTACTGTTCTGGTCTCAGTTTGCACGTTAAACACTAATGTTTGGTCATTTCTGAATACCTGCTAATTGTTGCATTGAGTAACAGGTGTGAGTATGCAGTTTCAAAGTGTCGCAGTCGAGTTGAATACTGGATTCTTTAGACCAGTCGGGTGTCCCAGTAATGAGTCCTAAACCCAGGAAACCAGTTCGTCTCAAAGTCAATGCACTGTAAAATCTGAGAAGTTGATCTTATAAAGATCGAGGAAACTGATTGCCCTGAGATATCTATAGAAATATTTATCTTAATTTTATGTTTAAAGTGTTAAAAAGTGTATTGCAGTGGGCATAACGGAGTACTTGTAAGTTCTCCGGAGGCGCTCTGAAACGTTTGGCCGAAGGGAGCAGCTGAAACAAGTGGTGAAGAGGATGTGAAGGTCCTCAGTGATGCAATCTGCTTTTCTTTTTACCGCCTGTCTTTAAAGTTAGGGAGCTGGGTTTTAGCGGTGATCTTAGCTGCATGTTTATTGATTCTGGTGAGTTTTTTCTTGCTTTTTTCTGTGAGAAAGTTTTGCGAGGACTCAATATTGAATGTGAGGACTGATTCAGTGAGTGACTGCTTTACTGCTGTTAAAACGTTTGTGTACCACAGAGCTTATTTTCTGCAACAACCCAAAATCCAATGTGAAAATCCCATAGGCTTTTTGATGACGGAGCCAGGGCGAAGCTAACTTCCACATAAGCCTGTAGAAGAACTACATCCCTGGGCCCTCGAAGTATTCGACTGTTAAGGGAAGAATTTGACATTTTGAAAATAAGTCATTTGCTTTTCTTGCAAAGAGTTAGATGAGAGTATTGATACCACTGCGCAGTAAACATGTAGCCATCGTTTTCTGCTTGTTAGTTTAGCATGAAAACGGGTCGTTTTGCGATGAAGACAGTAGTTGTAAACACAGTTTTCTCCGCAGGATTCTTTGCCTTTAAATCAGGCTTTCATGAAAGGGACATGCACACACATCTGCGTTTGTAGACTGCCCAGTAAGAACGCACTCTCTCTTAAATGACCTGTGATTGGCCAAAGTCTTTCTAAAGCCTGAAAAAAGAGCCAAGAGGAGGTGGAAAAGTGTAGTTTTCTGTTCAAAGTTTATTATGGGATTTCTGCCTAATAATGCCAAAATACAACTGCCTAACGCAGCTTTATATTTTGTTTGTTCAAATGTTGGCATGTGTCGCATCAATTCTCGGAGAGAGTAAAGAAAGCTTCTCCAGTGTTTCTTTAACTGTGTATACTGGAACAAAATACTGTATCTGTTCTAAGCTACAATAAGCCAATGAGCCTTAAAAATCTATCGAATGTGCCTTTCTCTTTTTAAAAAGGTCTTTTATATGTTTATTTTTAAAGTGTGAAATGTCAATTGATTAAGCTTTGTACTGACTGAGACTCTGACACTATATTTTTTCTGATGTCAAAATGTTCGTTATTCTCCAAAAAACATTTTTTGACTCCTCCGGTCTTGAGAGCACTCGCACAATAGTTTTTCATTGCTGCTAAGTTACTTACACTGGTGGTCTGTAAGTTATAACCTGAATGGCTAAAATATCATTTGTGTAAATGGGAAACTGGAAAATAAACATGATAAGTATTTATTCACAAACACTAACATTAACAATAAAGCAATATGGGTGATTTGAAGTTGTTTTTTGTTTTTTTTGGTTCGTTAGAGTAGCTCTGATGCCATAGAGAATTATAGAAAGTAGAAATAAGTACCAGCACAAAGTATGTAAAAATATAAAATGAAAATACAGCAGTAATTAAAACAATGAATACTAGTACATTGATAATAATATTAATATTATGTATAATGTGTTGAGTGTGTAAATATATAAAATGGTGTGCCCTATGCTACAATACAATGGAAATAACTAATATGTAAAGCTTGAAAAAATAAAATATGTGTGTGATGTTACAATGTACAACAGATATATACATGAGTAAGAAGAACAATAATATATACAATGTGTGTAAGATGTTAAATTTAGCCTTCACTTGAGAGTTAAACAAATGTGATAATGAGTAAATAATTATTATACGTTTTTGGTCTACCATAATTACGTTGTTTATTTGGGGCTTTTGTCATTTCTGTTAGTGCTGTTTGTCACTGTAACACCTGAATTTAACATCTAGATGGAGACAGACGGTGGTGAGCAGGAAGTGAAACAGTCTCCGACAGCCGGCTGGACTTGTGCTGAGAGGGGAAGCACTTACAGCTGATGAGGATCTAAAAGGCAAGTGTGTTTAAAGGAAGTGTAACTGGATGTTTGGCTGGACACTGTTGTCATTTATTTCTATCTGTCACCTTTATACAGCACAAAAAGCTTAGACTGAGTGTGAAAAAAAGGAACGGGCTGTCAAGAGACCAGTGAATTCTCTACAGTAGGTAGGTGTTATATATTTATGACAAATCAAAATGTTTCTTTTTTCTGGTAAAGTCCCTTTACTCATCGTTTTCAGATCAACGTTTGTATTATCTAAGTGTGAGTTAATGAGATCATTTAAAAAGAGCTGCACTAGTGACTGTAATTATGACTCAGAGGCCTTTTTTTAACAGTACTAACTAAAACACACCAGTCTGATGAGAATTTATCACCAGCACCATCAGGCTCAGTGTTGGGGTTTCCCCAGTTAGTGTTTGTCTGTTGCCATGGTATCTCAAACGGCCAACATGAAATCTTTTTTAACAATAAGTTTAATTTTTTCATCATCTTTTAGCCAAAACCAGGAAACATAAAGATTAGCTGTCTATTTGAATGGTTAACTGACCAATTAAAGGTTTAGTTCACCAAATTTACTAAAAAAAAATAAAGCATTATCAATATTTGATCTTGACTAAAAATAGTGGACTGATAAAACTATACCATTTCTATTCATAAAACTACCCAAACCAATTATTCTAATTTTGAAATATATATAATTTATTAAAAGAAATTATACAAAATTAATTAAAGTAAATTTAACATACAGTATTTGAAATACACATAATTTCATTAACAGTAATTACAAAAAATGATGATTATCAAAATAAATTAGGTATAGGTAGAGCGGGCAGCCTAGAACAAATGATTTCTTTGAGCATGTAATATCTTTTTTTCAGTGCTTTGAACATTAAAAAAATACATTTCCATTCACTTTAAACATATTTCAAAACGTGGACAAATACAACCAAAACATGCATGGCTAAATACCACTAGATACATTTTTTTTATCTTTTTGTGATTTGGGCAAACCAAGCCTTAACATTTGAAGAGAAGGGAGTGACTAACACAAGTAGGAATGTCCAACATTACTTAAAGTTGCATTTTAAAAATGGATGTATATTTTTCATACAAAATAGCTGCTCATCCGTATCACAAACTATTCATGGAAAGGACAATACAGCCGTGTATTCTGCTCATCATGGAAAAAACCCTCTGAGTCACGAGCTGAGCTGTGTCACTTGGCTTCTGTTAAGAAAGATAAACACACACCGCTGTAACATGTTGCCAGCAGCTGACTGCGAGGGACAAAAGGTCAAGATCATCACTTCAGTGCATCTTGACCTTCGCATAATGCTGAGAGTTATACAGATTTAGAGTTTAGAGGTGGACATCATGAATCGCTGTGCAGATTTAAATAACTTTGTTTGGTTCAGTTTAAACATTTTCTGATTAGGATTTGTTCTTATGTTGCTGAATATCACTTTTACAGACACCGGCAGAGAAAAAGCTAAAACTCATACACATGGGACTGAATGTATTTTATTCTTTAAGCATAAATAAGGCTTTTATCATGTTTGTGTTTCTTATCTCACAATATCTTAACAACCATGAAAGATTAGGTAAATTAGATGAAGATTAGTCAAATTAGGAGGACATAACAGAAAATGCTGAGTGGTTATTGGCCTTATTATTATATTATTCTTCATTTTCCCTCTTTAACTAAAGCTAAACACACATTAAGGGTTTAAAAATTGTGTAAACTGAAAACAAATTCCATGTTAGTGATTACAAAGCAGATAATAGAAAGATGACTGTTGTCTTATCTTTCAGACCATAATTATGATCCGCTAAGTTGACTTACCTGTTTACGTCAGTGTCTGAGTTGTAATTGTGACTCAGGAATTTCACACAATATATCGTATTTGGTGAAAAGAACTACAGAAGATGTAACAAACCTTTGGCAAAACACTTACAAAATTAAACTCCAATTTTACCACCAATGTTATTGGTTTTGCCAATGTTTGATGTGTTTAAAATATGTTTTATTAACTAAACTTAGCAAACCGCCCCAAATATACAACATAAAAAGCTCTTTTAAACTGTTGAAATGATGTGTCCACAAGGCTAGCAGTGTTTATATTATGTAATAATATAACAGGCTTTTTCTTTTATGGGGAATCTACTGATGTATTTTTGTCTCTTCAGCTTGTGTTTTCCACAGACCTTATTTCAGGCGTCAAACTAAAAAGTCTTACAGGTTTTCGGACTCATTCCTGGGACACTATAGACACAAACCTACAACTTCTACACCACTGTTTACAAGTGTACATTTTTGACCTCTTACAAATGAGTAATGTGTAACTATGATTCTTAACCACGGGATAGCATAATTTACCTTTATCTTAACTTTATTTTGTTCTTATTTTCTTTTTTGACTTGTGACTTAGGACCCCAAATTATAGTGCTCCTCTGGAGGAAAAGCTACTTTGAAAAGTTCTTGAAAAGGCTCTCCATTTCAATAAAAAGGTCGACTGGTTTAGAAATCAAATGCATTAGTCAGCACGCTCTCCTACACACTAACATTTGTCCCACGTGACAATCAGTCCTGAGAAACCTTTTGGCTCTAGCATCTAAAAACATGAGTTTCTCACGTTGCAGCTCAGCCGGGAGTTGGGAACCTCTAGTTTAGAGAAACCCCTGAGGGACACATTGTGCTGCCAATGCAAAGTTAAGAAAGGAAATGCCACGATCCTTCCCAGGAGATAAAGGCCATGTTCTACCCCCAAATTTGCAAGGTTAAGTGCCCTTGTCTGGCAGTATGTCAGATGTGGGTTCCTGTTTCTGGGGAGAAAAGATATACAAAAAACACACAGAGTTATAGTGAGAGTCACAGTCTGTTTCGAAATTTGAAGGCCCTGTGGCAGGAAGAGAGAGACGGAGGAGGATGCAGAAGTGGTAGCTCTTAAAGATAGCCTCCTGCTATTTATATAGATCTGCATGAGGGTACGGCTGACTGACAGGATGACGTGCTGTAGCTTGTAGACCACAGCTCTCGGTGACTCGACTAAGCACACCCTAGAATCCACCACCAACGAGCTCGCCACGCCCACAGCACACACACACTGACTGCACTACCGGGCCCCAGGAGACGACCATAACTTCTCTTTCTCCTTCCTTGAGCTGCTTTCTGTTCCTCTGCGTCTTGGCCGTCTTTTATTTTTTAGTGTGTTTGGTGAATACAGGCAGGGATGGCGGAGCTGGAGGGCCTGGAGTTTGGGAAGTCAGACTTTGTTCTGCTGGATGAGGTGACGATGGAGCAGTTTATGGAGAATCTGAAGTTGAGGTAAGAGGCCTGAGATACTGTTAGAGAGGAGGAAGGGAGGGGACGCAGCCGAGTGTAAGAGATGTAAAAGGGTAACGCTTCAGACATACCTCATGTATCAAGAAAAACTGCCTGTTCTTTAATATATATATGTTAATATGACTGTAAAGTAAGTAATTAAAAGGTGTATATTTTCATACATCACAAGTTATGAATTTATTTATTGCACTTTTAAATTACCAAGTTGACATTTTTCTTGAGAACTTTTAAATGAGGACATAAAGATGAAACATGACAAAAATGAGTCACTTGTACCTTTCCCGCTCGCCCTCGGGGTTTGGATATTACCTTGTGGTTGATGTGATCATCACGACATCATGTACCGGTTATCATGTGAAGCAAATAAAGCACATGGCACATCACCAAAAACAGCTAGTCTCACCAAACCAGTTCAAATTTTTAAGTCAACTTTTTTTTAACTTTTGTGACCTTTCTACTTTCTCTTGGTGTAAAGCTTTTACACTCGTCTCTGAGTCCAGACTGTCCATTCTCACTTCCTCAGTGTCTTTCACAGGGGCAGCATGTCCTCAGTTCAAACTGTGAGAAATCACACCATTTTTCCCTGGCAGCAAAGGCAGACAAACACCAAAAATGTCAAATCATATCAAAAAAGCCCTACATTTCTCTAAAATTCACATTCTGGGTTGACGTGTGCGCAGCAGGTGGCTCTAAAATTAACATTTTTCACATAGTTACCCCGGCTTGGTGTCTGTCAGCCATCATTGGTTGGCAAATAATGTATGTAGCTCGAGTTTCATCACACCGCTTGATCAGACTTGTCTGATTGCAAAGCAGAAGCAGGCACGAAAGTTTCTGTTGATATTTGACTGCTTTAATGATGTGCTCTACTTTTTCATTTCCACCTGTGAGTTCAGGTGTTTGCATTTCTATTTTTGCATTTGCACTGTTTGCCTTTTAAAATAAGGTTGGTAATTACAATTGCTGTTTTCTCCCATATTGGGTTCTCTGTCAGCAAGATATCTCTAAAACTTTTGTATAGATTTCCATACAGGTTTGAGGACAGAGGGGTCTTAGTGGACATGGGCTGATTATGAAACAGTTGGCTCCTGGGCTCAGACATGTAAAAGGCCCCACCACCTCTCTTACATAGGACTGGAAACACACAGACAGACTATGTGGCAATTTTGCCTCCTTTTTTTGTTGTAGTCATTTACTCTCTTTGTAGTCATTTTGTGTTTTTTTTTGGTCATTTATGTGTCTCTTTGTAGTCATTTTTGTGTTTCTTTTTGATTGTTTCTCCACTTTTTAAAATTATTTTCAAGTCTTTGTAGTCATTTTGTGTTTCCTTCTGTCTCGCCCCTTTTTGTTGTTATTTTTCTGTCACATCTGCTCTGCCTCTCTCCTGCTGCTCTGGGATTTTTTTCCACTTACTCCGCCCCCTCCTCTCTCTATCTCCGACCATTCCTCCTCATCAGCCTCATCATCTCTACCCAGTGCTCCCAGCTCATTTCCAATCATGCCAGTATTTAAGTAGCCTCACTCCACTCACTTCTTGCCGGATTGTCCCCGTTCTGTGCCTGACCTTCCAGCACCGGTAAACCAACCACAGGTTTTGCCTGTGCACTTACTGGTTCTTGTCTGCTTGTGGCTGTGCAGTGTTCTACTGCTTCGGCTCCATCATCTCCTCCGTGTGAGTGCCGCTGGCGTTTATTGTTCTGATGGTACATTGATTCCCCGCCTGTCCTCGTTGATCCTGCTTCCTGTTCCTACTGGATTCGTCTGCTCTGCTGCCTGCCTGCCTTACGCCAACTCTGCCTCCTCCTTGAACACAAGTCCTGCTTTCCCCTCTCCCCCCTCTGTAGTCCTGGCTTTTCCCACAAGCCCTGTGCTGCAAGTGTTTCTGCAACTTACCTGATAAAGTCACCCGCCAGTTCGCTCCTGGTTCACAATTTCCCCACTCATATTCGGAACCATCACCTGTGAACATGAGTTCACCCCAGTCCTTCTACGAAGTCTGCTCGACCCCAGAATTAATAACTGTCCCTACTTACCTGCAGCCCGATTATACTCGCCTTTACTCCATTCAACCAATTACCAACTACTCACCTGCTCTGTTGTGCTGCAATTGGGTCCAACCACACCCTGTTACATTCCTTTGTAGTCATTTTGTGCCTCTTTAGGTAATTTTGTGGCGATTTTTAAAGGACGTTTTATGGTCTTTTTGTGTCTCTTTGTAGTATTTTTATTTGTTATTGTAATAACTTTCTGCCTTTTTTGGTTTTGCCCCGTGTTGTAGTTATTCTCTTTCTGCAGTTCTTTTGCAGCTCCTTGTGGTCTTTTTCTGTCTGTTCATTCAGTCTGTCTCTTTTTGGTAGTTTTTGTAGTTATTTGAGGTAGTTTAGTAATCTGTCCGAGTTGGTGGCGATCCACAATTGCACATTTGTTGCCTTAAATGTGAAACCACCAGATCAACATTTGTTTGGCAAACTGTTTTCATTAAGACATCACTTTAAGTGGTAGAACTGATGCTTTCATTTTAACTACAACTTATTAAAATGGCAATAGGGGACGGTTTGAGTTCCTTATACTTTCATATGAGACGTGTTAGTCTTACATGGATTCGGTCACCTGTTACATGATTGGTCAGTATATTACAGGGAAGGAGACTAGGGTGACTTCTCTATTTGTTTTGGCCCAAAGCCCAACTGTAACTCAGAGGAAACCTAACATTTTCTGTGCCAGTGCTGGAGCAATAGTCCTGCTTTCAGAGACAGTTTTTGTCATTTGTGAATATAATGCAAATTGGCAACAGCTGCTCTGGGCTGAAACAACTTTTACTGTCAAAATGACAAAGTCTAACTTCCCCCACACCTAAAATAATGGTGCTTTCGTGTGCTGCCAGTCAACTCAAATTTAGAATGTTTTATTATTATTTATCAATGAGAGAAGTGGCAAAAACAAACAAAACAACAAACCATAAAATAACAGAGAAGCAAGTTTTTAAATATGACGCAATTTCACTCAGGTTTTACAGGGTTAAGCGAGACATGCGACAAAAGCTTCAAACAGTATTTCATGTTTCTTCCATTAACCCTCCTCACACGTCAATTGTACCTCCCAGCTCAACAAACCCACAAAAGGTTACACAAAACTGTGACGCTCTTTGAAACACAAGTCTCATTTCCTTTTCTCAGTGTACACACACGCACTTGTGTCACTTCCTCTCCGGAAATTATGTATGACATAAAGCTGCAAGATTTTTTTTGAAACTTCTGTCAAGGTTTTTTTCACAGGTGGTGAAGGGAAATGTGGTTATAAAAGCTTTTTGCACCCTAAAAAGAATGATTTAATAAATGAAATAAATAAATATGTATTGTTTCTACATCAGGTGTATCTATTAGTGTATACATGTATATACTGGTGTTCTATGAATGTATTTTTTTTTGTTTGGGCAGGTTTGAAAAGGGCCGTATCTACACCTACATTGGAGAAGTAGTCGTATCTGTCAACCCGTACAGACAGATGGACATTTATGGCAAAGACACCATTGATGCGTATCGAGGCCGGGAGCTGTATGAGAATCCTCCTCACCTGTACGCAGTGTCTGATGCTGCATATAAGGCCATGAAGAGACGAGCCAAAGACACCTGCATCGTCATATCAGGTCTCTCTCTCTCTTGATCCGCTTGACCTCATGAGCCTGCAAAGTGTGAGCTCCTGACAGTGACAGTTACCTTCAAACCTTCAAACCTGATCGCAGAAAACAAATTCTTGATTCTCTTGTTTGTAAAATTATTCAGCTTTGCATTTTATCTATATCAGATGCTTTCATTGCCAGCACAACAAACTGTTTTTTTTCTCTACAGTCTGTTTAATTTTTTTCTTCCAATAGGACAGTTAGGGACAGTTAAAAAAGACAGGCCAAACCAGTACATATTAACCATAGACCACAAATGTCAAATGCAAGTGAAATAAAGACAAGACAAATACTAAAAATTAAATCAGTAACTAAACCAAGACAAAAAAAACTTAGTAATAAAATAAAAAAACAGAAAAAATATGTAAATATATGTGTACAATGATAAAAGTAACATGACATATTAATATAATGTTTATTGGTTGGACAACTGCCTGTCACATAACAATTTAATGTCCCTTGAATTCATGGTTTATCATTCCAGAATATCTGGAAAGTCCGCCTCCTGTACATGTTTGAAAAAGGCGTCCCAAATTATGCAAAATTTCCTCAGGGAGCCCTTCATTATGCACCTGATTTTTCTAGATGGAAAAAATGAAGGACTTATCCATAGAGCGTTTGAAGGAGGTATTGGAGACTTCCACTTGAGTAATACAAACTGATAGATTAACTAAACTAAATGTTTAGATCCCTTGGAATTCATGCTGATTACACATATGGAAACAAAACTGCTATGTATAAAAATGTAGAGACATATTTGCTATTGTTTGATTCTTGCCTCTGCGATGAAAGCTACAGCGTTAAATTAATACTCTGTACTGTGACTGTGTATCTCAGCTCTACTCTGTCAGACTTCAGTAACCATCGGCCTAGGCGGATTTTAATTATCAATTAATCCATTTTCTTGACTTGTCAATTAATGGTTTTGTTTGTCAGATATTAGAGCATATGGAAAAATACCTTTAGTCCAAAGTGACATCTTTAAATCTTATTTCAAACTCAAAGACAATTAGACTTTACCATGATAGAAGAAGAGATAGAAGAACATTTAATCTTTCCATTTTAGTGTTTTCAATTTTCCCTTGAAAACCTCCTTAACCCCTTAAACAGTTTTCCAGATTACTTGTTACCTTTTTAAAATGTAATAAGTAATGTAACTATTGTAATTACTTCATCAAAGTAGGCTAAATAAATTTATTACATACTATTGAATTGCTTTTCTAACATATTTCAAACTGCACAGTAAAAAAAAGCAACAGAATAAATGGTATATTTGACATATTTTTTTTAAACCAAAAATAACATTCAAATGTAACATTCTGAATCGTGACTGTAATTTCTTATTATTCTATCATTATTTCTCAGTAACTGTAACTGAAAACTGTTACATTTATTGTGTAATTTAATTACGTCTAAATAGTTAGCCTACATGTAACCACTTGCTTCCCAGCACTTTTGCTTTATTTTTTAAATGTTATTATTAAAACACAGTGTAACTTTGTTTTAAAAGTAATAGTAAATATAAATTGAGTTTATGATAATTAATAGTATTATTATTATTATTATTATTATTATTGTAGATGGTTGAACAATAAGCCTATCAAAATAATTTTCATTTTTTTAACTGTAAATTTTAAATCAATCAATCAATCAATCAATCAATCAGTCATTAATTTTGTTTTATAATATTTAACTGTCCTCTTTTGGGGCCTTTAAGTCAGTTATGGTCAGTCTCTCATTAACGGCTACACATGCTAACATTTAGCATCATTAGCAACTTTATGTTAGCTTTAAGCTAATGATTAGCCGCGTTAGCTGAAGTCACCGGGGTGTTGTTGTTGTCTTGCACTGTGGTGGACAGACGGCAGCTTACAGGAAAAGGCGGGACCAGTTTTTGAGTCAGCGCGTCTTCTGAGACGCGTTAATGTTTATGTACGTAAAAAAATGAGGTTAGTTAGTTTGTTAAATATCGACCTACTTTACCCGAAGTGTAAAACTTGGAGCAACGCTAAGCTAAGCTAACAGTAACGTTAGCTGTTTCAACTGATGATATTAGCATGACAACTCCCAGTGCTCCTCTAACATACAGGTATCTCTTTAAATGTTTAAATTTGTTTCTGAACTTTTAGCAAATTAGTTGTATTTTTGTGCCTTGTTTGACACTTTACTGGAGTTATCACTTGTGAATTATCGGGTCATGACATTATTGGTGTTTTATTAGTTGAGGTGGGTAAATATAGGACATCACCTGATAGATAAAGTGTGTTTTCTTTGCATGTTTAACGCTTTTTAATCCTTTGGCGTATTTAACGCGCTTTTCACTCTTCGTTTTTTGATTATTTTGGCTGTGTTCCTGCATGTTGCACACATCTTGGCAACATTGTTTATTTTTGTTTAATGTTGGAGTTTCCGGCCAAGCTCCAACAGTGAGTCTGAAATACAGTAGTGTAAAAATAATTGTTACATTCACACTGTAAAGTGCAAAAATGAATGAATGTCATTTTTACCTTATTTGGCATTTTGAGAAAGTACATGCCATTTTCACTAGGTGCACTGTCACAATAATGTTTTTATAGCCTGAAAAGCACATTTTGTGCACAGAGCAATATATGTAATATTATTATATTAAAGGGTTAATTGTCTCATTTGTAGGCTTTTTTTGTAAGTTAATAATGTTTTAGGGGTTATGTTGTTAACCTAACATAACTCTAATTAATGACTATGAAGTTATGACTTATTGACATTAAAACTAAACTGCTAAATGTAAAACATACATATGGTATGGTTTCATCCCTCCTTGAATAAAATTTAGGGAAAAATTCTTAATATTTTCTTACCATAAAAATAATGAAATTAATGTATTTGAATCCAGTCTGGTGGGCAAATCACACCAGTGACTGTCTGTGTTGAAGCTGTTTGTAACTGGACTACAGATGTAATCATACAGTATGTCTGCATCCTATTTTTTTTTGTGTATGGTCAACCAAAAACTTTGTCATATGTAACTTTGTTCAGGTAGTCAGAGCTCTGATGCCACCCTCACATTCTTCTTATGAGAAATAAAAAGTTTAAAAAGACATTTTGTAAATACTATAACATTATATTTGTGTTGTAAAATCTGTATGTTTTGTATTTCAGGTGAAAGCGGTGCAGGAAAAGACAGAGGCCAGTAAATACATCATGCAGTACATTGCGGCCATCACAAACCCAGGCCAGAGGGCTGAGGTTGAGAGGTGAGTTGCTTTCTGTGACATTACAGCATCTTTATTCATGATAAGAGGACTAATGAAGGCAGTGTCATAAACTGAAATGCTGATCCAGATGGATTTTATTATCAAATCCAAGAAAAATAAATAATTGGATCATGAGAACATGATGTGACCATAAATCATCTAATTTTCTTCTTTTTCTCTGACTCTATTTTCACCTCCCTGGTGGCTGATTCTCACGTTTCCATCAATGGCTACCCCGATGTGATAAATCAGTGTGAAGAATGTGCTGCTCAAATCCAACTGTGTGCTGGAGGCCTTTGGGAACGCCAAGACAAATCGCAACGACAACTCCAGCCGCTTTGGCAAGTATATGGACATCAACTTCAACTTCAATGGGGAACCCACCGGAGGACACATCAACAACTACCTGCTGGAGAAGGTGAGGGGGAGCAGGATGATGGAGGGGATTTGAGTGCAGACAGGAGACCGTTAGTGGTCCATGAAACATGAAAATGAACTTGTTATACGCTCTTTTGGGACATGGTATGCCGACCTCTAAATAGAAGTACAGAAAGTTCTGCTCATTTAGTTTCGAGATTACGTCTTCTCTCCTGAACATGAATGTTTCATGAAGTGGTGACAAAGAAGTGTGAGGGAACATCCATGAATAGATGTATCTGTGTGAAATCAATGTGCTGCTGCTGCTGTGCGTTAATAAATGGCTCACCTAGGGGTACTTGCTGCTGCTGTATTTATCCGCCCTGTAAAAAACCGTCTGGCACTCAGAGCTGGTGTGAATGATGGTTAACATGATTCATTTTCAGAGGGCAGGAATAACCACAGTCTCTAAGCCATCTTTTTTCTGCATCAGCAGTAAAGTGGTGATGCTGTAATGACACAACTTGTGTGCATGAAAGTCAAGAGTGCTCACTCCGCAGCAAAATCTGGGGACCAAAACATCCCAAGAAGTACACTGCACAGAAAGAAAAAACGACTGCTCGACTTGACACAGTCTCAGTTGACTGAGGGGTTTCCGACTGATGATTTTCAGCTGTCTTAACATCGGTGCTATATATGTATAATGTACAATTCGTCACCAAAGTTCAGCGTTTGTCAAGGAAAAATCTATCTTTGATCCATGAACGAGACATTTTGCTACACAATGTTTTTGCAGTATGAGTTCAGAGTACTACTTTCACTTTTGCTTTTGGAGTAGAAAACTTGCTTTGACCCCTTAAGCACTCTGTTATTTGTCTTTTGTTACTTCAAAAATTCACACACATAATTGCAGAGAAACTTCAGTTAGTTCCAGTTACTAAATAATTCGCGCTACTACAGATGAAACCCAGGGAGGTTTGAGGTACTCTCCCTCTGGGGGTAGCTGAAAGCAATTTAGAGAAAAAAGGACGGAGAAGGCAGAAAAAGATCAGACAAAAACCACTTGATTTTAAAAATGAATTCCTGGAACACACTGGTCTCCGCAGAATAATTGTATAAATGTGTATAAACGGACGTCTGTTTTTCTACCATAATCTGTTCTACTGTTCAAGTCCAGGGTGGTCCAGCAGCAGGACGGGGAGAGGAACTTCCACTCGTTCTACCAGGTAAACACTAATCTGTGCTGCTGCTGAACATGATGCTCCATGTTACTCTCTGAACTCAGTTACTACTGAGTGAACTTCGACCTCCAGACTCTCTCATGCTGATGTTTGATGTGTGTTTCTGACAGTTTGCTGCGTGGAGGCTCAGATGAAATGCTGGAGTCGTTTCATCTACAGAGCGATCCTGCTGTTTATACGTACACCAAAGAGGGAGCTGCAACTGCTGTGAGTTTGTCACCTTTTAAAGTTTTATTTATCTATTTTTTTAAAGTTAAAGGTTTTTTTGGGGTTTTTTTTGCCTTTAATGGACAGGACAGATTAAGTGTGAAAGGGGGAGAGAGGGGACGACATGTAGCAAAGGGCCGAGGCTGGAATCAAACCCGTGGCTGCTGCGTCAAGGACACAGCCTCTGTACATGGGGCACCCACTCTGTCAACTGAGCTACTGGGCGCCCCTTTAAAGTTTTGCAAAATGAGCTATTTGGAAAACAGCCGTTGATATATTAAATGTAAAAAAAACTACACAGTACACAAATTTGAAATATTATATACTTTCTGAACCATAAATTGCAAAAATCCATGTTGTCTCCTCTGAACGTCACCTCATTTGCTTTTGATTGATGATAACGATCCAAAATCCGTCTGCTTTAGACCTCCAACAATGATCGCTTAAGCCACAAAGCGGTGATGAGTGCTCTGGAAGTGATCGGCTTCTCTAAAGAGGAGGTTAATTCAATTATCAGATCCTGGCCTCCATTCTTCTGTTGGTAAGTTAAAGCATTGATTAAAGAAAGAAAGAAAAGAAAATATTCATTTATGACCCCCTCATGTGGAAATTTATTGATTAAAATGATCTAAAACTATTTTCCTTACCAACTGTTTTGCATGTATTGACTCTTGAGATCAACACTGATGAGATCATGACCCTGTAATGAACCCTTACGGTCTGTTTTTCAGGGTAATGTGCAGTTTGAGAGCGATGGTGAAAGCGTTCAGATCGTGGGACTTGAAGCCGTTAATCACATCTCTGAGCTGACGGCCACAGAGGCGGACAGCGTCAGTAAGAGCCTGCTGTACCGCACTGTGGCCACTGGGGGCGGCGAGGTCATTGAGAAGGGACACACTGAGCAGGACGCCTGCTTCGGACGGGACGCTTTTGCCAAGGTGCTGCAGTTTACCTGCTTTATTTACAAACCATACAGCCCAATTTGTTTTGACATGGTAGCTTACCAGGATGGGTTTTATTCTTTATTATACATATTAATCGTTTTACAGCTTAACAAGGATAAGGAAGTGCCTTTTATCTAATTTTCACACTTGACATGTTAATTTAAGGCTCTATACGAGAGACTTTTTGGCTGGATCGTAAGCCGCATCAACAGCGTCATTGAAGTCAAAGACTACAACCCAATGCTTCATGGGAAGAACACAGTCATTGGCGTGCTGGATATATACGGCTTTGAGATCTTTGACAACAACAGGTTGGTGGTGTTGTGTTGTGAAATATACTGTACCTCTTTATTAAAGAGGAAAGAATTTGGTCATTGTCGATGATGTTGCTCAAGTGTTTGTTCCTCTAATGTCGTCCAGTTTTGAACAGTTCTGCATCAACTACTGCAATGAGAAGCTGCAACAGCTCTTCATTGAGCTGATCCTCAGGCAGGAGCAAGGCGAATACCAGAGAGAGGGCATCACCTGGCAACATGTGAGAAACACACACAAATAACACCACACGTGTGTAGGAGGTGTTATGTCAGACAGAAAAACCCCCAAACACATTTGTCAATCATTTGACACTCAGCTGTTCTGCATTTTTAGTTGAAGTTCAGCTGTGCAGGTTGTAGTCTGATGTTTATACAGTGTAGTGATAAGTGATTGTGTGAGTTTAGGGTAGTGAATTAATGAAACTTTTCACAAACAAAGTGTTTTAGTGGCCTCACGTATTTGTGAAAATGACAACAAATACAATATATGAACAATTCTTCTCATAGGAAAATTGTCAGGAATGAAAATTATGTATGTTCCTGCTGTTAGATGTTTGCTGTACGGCATATTTATATTTTAAATTGCACCTCACTGTTAACCAGTTCTATTTGTGACACTTACTGTTAACCTGTTTACTTTTCTGGTATTGTATACATTTGGTTTTTTCACCTAGCTGATTTATTTGCTGTCTATATTTTCACTCTTTCCCACTTTGTACTACACTTGCTATGCAAGGCTTTATCTAGGGATAAATTAGGTTTTTAAAATGCCACTGCACTGTGACAGCTGTGGCCGAAGGCATTAAGTTTAAGGGTTATTCTGTAGTTGTTGTGACCTCACGTCCATCCCGTTTTTTGGGAACACAATACCTCAGGAGCACCTTGAGGGAATTTCCTCAAATTTGGCACAAACATCTGCATGGACTCAAGGATGAACTTATGAGACTTTGGTGTCAAAGGTCACTGGGCCTCACAAGTGTGTTTTTAGCAATAATTCAAGATAAATACGCCAATGTTAAGCAAATTTCTAACAGGATAAAATGATGAAGTGATGACATTTGTCAAAAAGGTTAACTACACTGTGACATGTTAATGTCATGCAAAACACTTTTCTGCCTATTATCAACATCACAACTCAGAACAAAAAGGAGAGACATTTGGTCAGATACTGAATTAGTGACATCAGTGTTGGCTGTGCACCTTAAAACTGTGCTCATTGCCAAGATCTTATGTGCTGCCGGGAGACAGATAAATATGAAGCATCTGTGTTTTAGAATCGGTAGCGTCTTTGCAGCAACAACTGTATTTGAAGCATTGTAATTGTTGCACATGAGTTTGGACAGATGTGGATAAACTAAATGGTTGGTGAATGGTTGGTGAAAAGTATTATTATGAGAGATATGTGTGGTGCAGATGTGACACACAAACAAATAAGTGTGTAAGTGCACTAACATGCCATTGAACAAAACGACGCAGTACATGCACTGACATGGTTCATAAATGGCACTACTGTCACTATATTTCCCTCCTACTAAACAATCACACTGTTTTGTCACAGATTGATTACTTCAACAACCAGATCATTGTGGACCTCGTGGAGCAGCCTCACAAAGGCATCATCTCTATTTTGGACGAAGCTTGTCTCACTGTTGGCAAAGTCACAGACACGGTCTGCCTGGAGAGCATGGACACCAAACTGGCCCATCACCCCCACTACACCTCCCGCAAGGTGAGAACAGATAATACCCTAATATGCCATTAGGGTATTATATATTTATTGTATATTTATGATGAAGGGGTGTGCGATATGACGAAATTAGATTGTGATGAATCAGAATTTAGTATTTTTTGTCAAAACAGTGTGTGTTTTGGTTTGATTTTTTTCTTAAAAGTAAGTGTGAAGCGTCACTACAGTGTCCTTTAAAATGAGCTATAATACAGATGCAGTTTTGCATTGCAGTCAGTAGAGAGCAGAGTTTCTCCAGTGTTTAGCCTTCAGAGACTTCACTGGAGTCTTTACAAACAACAGGGGCCTCCTCTCAAACCTGACATCTGATCACTGTAAATATTGATAGCATATTACATTTTAAAAATCCACACTGTTAGCACTGCACTCACAGCATCTTCTCATTTCCAGCTCTGCCCCTCTGACAAAACCATGGACTTCCAGAAACACTTCCGGATTCGCCACTATGCGGGCGACGTCACGTGAGTCGCTCACACATTTACACACTTTGTGGCCCTGGGCCGAAATGTGGCTGAAAAATTGACATGATATAGTGCAGAGTTCAGAAGTGTAAGCCAAATAATCCTATTAAGAGAGGTCAGTGTATGACATCGCTGGATTCATAAAAGCTTCCAGTGGTCGTGTTGGTGTAGCGCTTTTTATTCTAAGTTCTGGTTAATATTGACCATCATCCAAGTAACATATAACATATGGGTGTTGAAAAGTATTCATTTGAATATTGTCTCATTACCAGAACTATGATCTTATGATATATTTCTAGAGGTTGCATGTATCCAACACAGAGTTTAGTTATAAATTTACAGGACAAAACATCCACCACTCACTACACTGAAACGACAATATTAACCAAAGTATGTGTTCCTGTTCACATTGCTAAGCATACAAATGGGAAATATCCTCACTGAAAGTTAGCCGCCTATAGCAGTAAATGTTGGATGTCATCCACACATGTTCATGGGAAATGAAAGCTACATATATACATTAAAGTCCACTCACGTGACCACACATGAAGAAAACTGCTCACCCGCGCATACATGCAGTGCATTCGTTGGCCTGCATAGCCAGGCTACAGACACAACCATAGGCATGAACAACACACGTGAGGCAGTGAGAGGAGATGCTCTCATCTGTGTTGACTTCCCAGAATCAGTTAGTGGTTGCAAATGTTCAAAACGTGCATCTATGAGATACGTGCATTCGCACAATGAACATGTGGCTTGTTTTAAAGGTTATGTAAACACCGTTTATACTATAAATATAAAATAAATGGATGTTATGCTGTCTTTTCACCTCTACTACTAGTTAACGGTTTGCCACCCATAGACTGAGAAAAAATAGTTTTCTTCACTGTGAGGCTGAGTAAAATGTTCATTTAGGGCGACTTCTGCCATTGTGTGATATTTATTTATTATTCATTCATTGTGATATTGGGGTTTTTATTTGTTACTTTTATTATTTTGTTTTTTTGTTGTTTTTTTGACAGGATCTGTACCAATCAAAGATTTTTTTTAAGTCTGTAGAAGACAATAGGCAAGCGAGGACATGGTGTCTGGATACATATTTTGCTTTTAGCAAAAACAGCTCCTGAGATTTTGATATGGCACCAGTCCAAACTGTGATTCAGCTAAAATTACGATAAATTGTTCAACCCTAATGGCTGGTGACATCTTGGATTCTTTGTTGCAGAATTTTTTCCGACAGGTGTCACAAATATTTATTTTATCTAGAGATTTAATTAAAATGTAAATTGGCATGTTTCTGCATGAAAAATCTGATCTGAGTTGCAACAGCAGCGTGTTTTTTCAATTGTTAGGGTTTTAAATTTGTAGTTCAAACCATTTCCCCCTTTCAGTCCTAATTTATAATTCATGAAGACCCTATCTGTGAATGTTTTTTGACTTTGAAAAAAAACCCACCAAAGTAGAGGTAGGGAAGACATGGTGACTTGCACAAAGGTCCTGGACTAGATTCAAACACAAAATGTTCAGAGCCACTTTAACAGAATGTATAGGATTAATTTCATCATTTTTCCAAAAATACAGTCATTTTTTTGTTTGTGTTAGTGGTCATTTGGTTTAAGATCGATAGACTAGAGATCAAAGGGTTTGTTCAGTTTCCCTCTCCATCACTGCTCCACTTCCTTAATGTGCCCACTGGATTTAAACGTCACAGTGTCCAGATGAGGCCCCTGGCCAGCAAGTCACCCGTCATGGCTTTGGTTTCAGAAGATCCCCGCTGCTCACGTGTACTGCCCTCAATCTAGAGAGGGGAAGGACATTAATATGTCAAGGGAACACGAAAGGAGGAGGAGGAGGAGGAGGAGGGGGGCAGGGAGGATGGAGCCAGCTGATGAGACAGTTTTGGCTCTGTAAGATGTAGCAGCAGCAGTAATCAAGGAGAACTGGAGTAGGGTTTATCAAGGGTCTTTGACTCGGGGAAATCCTGGCTAACACGATGTTGAACACACACCGAAACACACAGCAATTTTATCCATCTCTGAAGATCAAGGCAGCTCTCAGACACTATCAATGCACTGTTTTCTCTATCTGCCCTCCTCTTGTTAATGTTCAGGGGAGGAGAAAGTCTTCAGATCCTTTACTTCAGAAAAAGTACCAATACAAAGTACCTAAGTCAGAAAAATAGCCCCTGTGAGGGTTATGCTTCTATTATGTTATCTCTTTATATTATTAGTGCTGATGCATTCATGTATCAGCCACATTTACTTATCTGTGCTTTCTTTTAAACCAGACTCCACTGACAAAAAACAGGAGCTGTTGCTCCACAGCTGCCTCGATCACTTAGTTTGTGTTATTGTGTGACTTCAGTGTTTTAAAGTGTTGGTTCAGATTTCAGCAAAGCTACACAAAAACACTAACAAATGACTGATAGACAAATGATCAAATAAGTAGTAGAAGTATTCTTTGAACGATTAATAAGTTATGTTAATGAATTTAATTTATGTTGAAATTAAATAAAAAATAATAAAATAATAATAATTAAAAAAATAAAATGAAATAAGAATATATAAAGAAATAAAATTTTTATATATATACACACAGTATACAATATTTAATTCATTTTTTATGACCAATTAATTAACTGTTTCAGGTCTGAATGTTTACGCTGTTGAGTAATCTTTTACCAAACATATTTTAAAAGCGTTTCATGTATTTTATGTTAAATCTTTATTTTTATAAAAACTGTTTGATTTATAGATGAATATTACTTGTTATACAGAAATGCACTTTTAACCACAATACTTGAGTAAATGTATTTTAATGCCAGGGTTACCAAAATGGGCTGGATAAGAGCATGTGTGACAGACCTGCAGTGGTGATGACAGATGGCTGTCCCTGTCTCTGTGTGTCCCCTTCACCCTGCCTCACGCCGGGGTCGCTCCAGCTGAGCTGTCACCCCTCATATATTGCTTCCTGGTGGCACTGACTCCCTTCCCATCATCCCCTGTCCCATCCCACCACATCTGAGTCTGCTCTGGCTAAATATACCCTCATCCTCGCCACCCACTGCCCCCCCCTCCACTCTCACCACACCACCACTATCACAAGCTTTGACCTACTTCGCTGCCTCCTCCTCCTCCTCCTTCTCTTTCTTCTTATTTCCCCTCCCTTTGCACTGCAACCCTCACCTGACTCTCTTTGCCATCCACATTTCAATTCCCTGCAGTATTTCAGCCTGCACATGCAGCACTTTGAGCAGCCATAAGACATATCATATACTCACAGTGCACAAATTTATATTGCACAATGTCTCACGTCTTTGTCGCCCGGCTCTCAGTGTGAGCTCCCTCTAACCTTGTGCCATGCAGCCCTCTCCTTGCACCAGCCTTGACCTTCATACTTTAATATACTTTTCTCTAAATCATCCGCCTGCCTCTGGAGAGCAGCTGCCTTTATCTGTGCATGTCCTCTCCTGTCTGTCCTCTCTCCCAGCACTGTCCTGTCCTGTCCTGTCCTGTCCTGTCCTGTCCTGTCCTGTCCTTGTAAATGAACACTGTGGCTTGTTATTGTGTTGCTCCGACTGCTATTTCTTTTCCTTTCACTCTCTCCGATGAGCTTCCTGGGATTTGGTCAGGTGGTTTCGCTGCCTATGAGCAAAGGGGACACATCTGTCGTAGCTAGTCTCTGCTTCTCTGCCTCCAGATGTGACAGCCCAGGACACAGTCGCAGACAGGGCCATGCAGACGACATGTGACATGCTGTGTGTCCACGTTTTGTTTGTTTGTTAGAGAGGGAGGGATGCAGAGGGAATACGTAGAATAAATGTATGTGTGAAGGAGAGTGTCAACAACTGCAGTGGGGGAAGTACATTTACTCAAGTGCTATACATAAGTATAGCTTAAAGGTACTTCTGTGTTTTAACTGAGTAATTCTATTTTATGTTACTTTATACTTCTGCACCACTACATTTCATAGGGAAGAACTTTACTTTTATCTGACAACCAGAGGTACTTTACAGATCAGGATTTTGCATAAAAACATAATAAAATATAACAAACAATGTACTGTAAACCTGTATTTTCCATCATTTTTGGCACAAAACAGTGATTTTCACACAAATATTTGAACATGATCTTCAGTATCAGCATCAGTATTAGCAATGGAGAAATGTCATATATAATAATATTTGTTATAGGGACTTTTACAGTAACAGTTGAGGTACATTTTGCTGCTTGTACTTATGTACAGTAGAAAAAGGCCATGAAGTACCTGAACTTGATTCGTATTTTTTTTCAGTTGTTCAACAGTTTTACCTCAGTTTCCGAGCCATGATTGACAGCTACGTTAGCAACTCCTCAACTCAGATTGGTTGTTTTCGTCCTCTTGCTGTAATGCCATTAGTAGTACCATGAGGCAATAGAGTATGCTGAGGATTTTTCTTACTTACGCGTAGGCGTGTTATGCGAGCGATAATGGAAAGACAAGCCCCTTACACGTGGAAGCGAACACATATGAGGGATTTCTTGGAGATGATAGTCCACCATTTCACAGAGCAATTGCAGATTCAAAACTTACAGATGATCAGCTCAACTTTTGAGGAGTTATGAGATGCAATAACACCTCTTGTAGCTCCTGCTGCATCATGCCCAAACAAACCAGTTTCTTACCAACACCACTGATGTTTTGTAATCCAGTGCAATCTTTTGGCTTGTGACTTTTTTATGAGTGTGATTCCTCCTCCAAGCATCTTAGATGGTTTCAATTAAATAACTGTCTGAGCCCTTATAAAAGTAAAATTTTCCAATATTTCACAAATACAGCGAAGATTAGTCCCAAACAATGAATACAAATTTGCGTTGAACTTTAATCTTTTCTGTTAATCATCAAACGACACCCAAAAAAGTATCTTTACTCTTGTAGGGGCGAGACACCCAGTTTGGAAACCACTGTATTAAACTACCTAACTCTATAAAAATACAAATTGTAAACATCACCCACAGTGGCCATTTTTCTGTTGAAATTGTACATTTTTGACCGTTTAAGTACATTTATCTGACAATACTTAAGTACTAAGTAGGCTTTTAAATGCAGTGTGATTTTTTTAAAGCTAATCATCCACACTGTAAGTTTATGTGACTGTTAATGAGAGAGGAGAGCAGGAGGTTCATGTAAGGCAACATTTACACTACAGCGGGCTCTCACCCCGAGGCAGGCCGGCTTATGTAACCGTGCCGCACAGTGCGCCCGTGACCTCCCGCTGATGCCTCAACAAAACCATATGAGCAGTTTAAAAACAGGCAGACAGATTAGTTTGTAGACAGTTTTTTTTTCTTCTCCAAAACGTGAGCCATGGAGGGAATCTGACCATGTTCCTAATTTGTAAATCGTCTAAGCGGCATGACTGTCGTTCTAATCCCGCAGCCTGAGGGCCGTGAATCATTTGGAGCAGAGTGGAGTCTGTTAACGGGTAGTGATAGTGACCCTTTTAGTGACAGATGATTACTGTTTAAATCGTGTTACTTTTTTTTTTGTAATTGAACATCTTTTTCTGATACAACACTCCCAACCTGTCGAGCTACTTTCTTTTACAATCACTCTTGATTATGACACTTTTTCCCTGTACGTCTGTTACAGATATTCCGTCGAGGGCTTTTTGGACAAAAACAAGGACCTGCTTTTCCAAGATTTCAAGCGTCTCATGTACAACAGGTGCCAAACATCAGTAACTGGGTTAAGTGTATAAATGAGTTTCTTGCACATCACTCAGCTAGCCCAGTTAACAACATCCTCTCTTCACTCTTTGCCCCCTTTTCTTGCTCCCTTCTCGCTCTCATAGTGCCAACCCAGTCCTGAAGGAGATGTGGCCAGATGGTCAGCTGAGCATCACAGAGGTCACCAAGCGACCTCTGACCGCCGCTACCCTCTTCAAGAACTCCATCGTGGCCTTGGTGGACAAACTTAGCTGCAAGGTTGGTGGTTTCAGCTTAAGATTGACTTCCTGATCCCTTCCAGTTTACCCCTGGAGGAAGCTGTGGTTTTTAGACCGATTGGAGATACCCAATTCTGACAAATGATGAAGTAAGCCAAGCAACAGCAGTAACGTCAGTACCGATGCTGTGAAGTTGAAAGAAAGTTTTCAGACCGGCCAGATAACTCCATAATGGATAGAAAGTTGGTAATGTCTTAATTTTGTGCCTTTTCTGACTTATTATGTTAACTTAAATACAAAACATTTCCTTACTATGCACGTAATAAATATCTAATATCTTAATTTACCAGCAACATTTTTTTCTGCCTTTGTTCTGCCTCAAGAAAATGTACTTTGTTTTGATTCTTACAGTCCAAAGTTATCAGGAATTTTCTTTATCTTTTTTAAAATCTGAAAATCAATAACGTTTGAGCTCATCGTTACTGCTGTCGAGTTCTGTGGGTCCCATAACGTAGCATTGCATCTCGAGTACAGTAACGTCATTTAAATTCAGTCACTAGTCCGCAAACGTTGATTGTCCAATTAAGTTTTTGAAAATAGTTGAATTGCCAGCCAACAGGTGTTATACCAAGCAAAGAGGAAATCTGTTGCTTGCAAGAATAGCTGAACGTACATTTTACCAAAGCAAAAGATAGGAGGAAGTGAAATGCAATTTATGTTGCAAAATAATCTTTTGCAAAGGGGGAACACAACCTCCATGACCAAGCACATCAACATTATGCATCAAATTAAAGTTTGGTGCCTTTGACTGTCTAGATCTTGTCCCCAGTTTACGCTGCTGCTATCATCAGGAAGATGCTCGGCACCAGTTTGCTTTGCTGGTCCCTGTAAAGCCTGCATGAGTCACAGGCTATTCTGAGGCTGCCAGTGTGTCTGTGCCATGTCTCTTCTGGGAGGACGGCTCCTCACCATGCATAACAAAATGTGGAGCTGGAGGCACAACGCAGCCATACAGCAGGAACGTATACACATAGCAATGTGCTCTTTTTGGTGTCGGGGAGTAACAGGTTTTGCAGGTCGCTTCACCTCATCCTGTGTTGTTGTGTGTGGAGTTGATCGGGTGGTGAGGGGGAGGTGGTGTTGGACCACAAAATGTTCTGCTCACCTCTCCTGGCCTCATCTCACTGACTGAAGTCTGACATTTCCTGCTGTTATTTTGGGACGGCCTGCTGTCAAGCTGTTGTAGCATCTCGTCTCGGTGTGGCTGAGGTAAAATGAAAGGAAACTCCCCTGGCAACCTTCAGGTCACGTTGGGAGAGCGGATGTTTTCTTCAGCTTCCGAACAGAAGCACCTGTGCCCAGTCTGCCCACTTCATCTGCTCTCAGCCTCCATTAACAGACTCCTTTCTTAAATCCCTGCCCAAACTGGGTTGAAACTGAGGGCACACATGCACATGCATCATTGATATGATGGACGACAGTGTCTGGGAGCAGAAAGTGTTCACTTTGTTCCGCCTTGTTCATCTTTCATGGACAGAGTTAGAGAGTGGAAACACAGCAGCCTCTGTTCTGTGACAGGATATCACGTCCCTCAGAGATCCTTGTCAAGGTGCAGGCGTCAAGCTGTGGCTCCACACCGGACACTTTATCGTCTTCAAAGTTGAAATGTGCAGTTAAATGTGCTGTTAATAAGTAGATGTGCTGGATGTGTTATGAGGCTCAGCTGTTCACTGTAGCGTCTGTTGAGATATTCTGCAAGTCTGATTAAGGTCAGTGAACTCAGATTGCCAGTTTTGCAGCTTGGCAGGGGCTTTGTGATAGTTTACAAGCTGAGTGTAGTTTATTTACTCGCACAGTGATGAGCACAGCAGTTATGAAAACAATCATAAAAACATGCAAAAATCAAAAGACAAACGCAAGTTCCTGCAGGTGATAAAACAAGAGTGTTGTGAAAAATATTGCGCCAGTCATACAAACACTGAATCTGTCCACGTGTTGGAAACATGCAACACTGTACCATCTTTTTGTTGTGTTTCATTGCATCTTTACCTTAACCCTTTGAAACCAGAGCAAGTTGGTTTGAGTTGTTTCAAAAACATGGGAAGAAGGCAATGAGCAACTTAACAAAACATAGCCCAATAAATAGCATCTAATTAGTAAAATGGTACAACAAAATACCTGAAAATGAGCAAAAAAGAAAGTAAAAAACAACTGATACACAAGCCAGTTGCAGTCATGTGATGATTTGATACTTCACTGATTCCTGTTGGGAAGTCAAGTAAAATATTTTAAAGTAAAAAAAATGATCTTGTTATCTTGTCCTGCAGCAACAAAACGAAAATAAAGTCAGCTGTGGAGTAACCTACATCTCTCTTGTCTTTCAGGAGCCGTACTATGTGCGATGCGTAAAGCCTAACGAGATGAAGTCTCCGGTGTTGTTTGACGACGCTCGCTGCCAGCACCAGGTGGCCTACCTCGGCCTGTTGGAGAACGTGATGGTGCGCAGAGCGGGCTTTGCATACAGGCAGCATTACGCACGTGTCCTGCAGCGGTAAGAGAACATGATGCTCGATGAAGCAAGAATTCTTCAGTGTTTCGGTTCATCTTTTGGGAAACTTCTCTTTGAGGAAGTAGAGAAAAAGTTGTGTCTGTTGTATAAATTCAGCAGCTCAGTGGAGCACCAGAGGGGTAAAATGTACCAAACTATCCAGTACTCGTTACTCTTACGATAAAATTTAACTTGAAAATACTAACATGGAAGTTATCATAATATCATACTAAGTTTAAGTTTCCAAGTTACATTTACCAGTGGACAACAATGCTTTATGCTGTGTTTTAAAATAAAGAAAATAGAATAAACCAATTATTTCTGAAAAAGTACTCCAAGGATTTCAGATAGTGATGTCACGCTGGCTTCAAGTCTCCTATATGGTGCAGGGTGCCAAAACACTAGATCCTGCAGATCCCATCATGCAGTTTAATATTTTATTTTCTTAGAGACTCTCTGTCTGTTAAATGCCTATATCTTTAATAATAATCTCCATACACCCAGTTTATGATGTAGGCTTTGTGTCTCAATGAGACTTGACAAAGCTTCTCCAGTGTGAGTGAGTGCCCCACAGACTAAAGATATAGAGGATGAAAAATGGCCTAAATACCAATAAATATATAAACAGATAATAGAATCAACAAATGCTGGAATAAATCCAGCTATAAACATAAATAAACAAATGCATTTATGAATAAGTCCATGCAAGTGGACATAATGTGAAAGTCATGTGCCCTGTAAAATCTATCTAGCTATTTATTCCCTAGTTTTTAAATACATTATTTATTTTCAGATTTGTTATTGATGTATTTATTTATACATTATTTGTTTATTTATTGATAATCATTTTTCGTCCTCCATATAACATATTTACAGGTCAATTAAAAAGCTACCTAATTACAATAACACTCTCACTTCTGTACATACAGCCAGAGATACTGAGCAGCACATCATTGTTGTCCTGTTTTCCTCTTTCTCCTCCTGAATGTTCTGCAGGTATAAAATGACATGTGAGTACACCTGGCCGAACCACCTGATGGCCTCGGACAGAGAGGCAGTGGAGGCCATCATCACCCAGCACGGTTTCCAGGACGATGTGGCGTACGGACACACCAAACTGTTTGTCCGTTCGCCGCGGTCTCTCTACACTCTGGAGCAGGAGAGAGCCGCCCTCATCCCCATTCTGGTGCTTTTCCTGCAGAAGGTTGGCCATATTAGTTTTAGTGTTACTTTATTATTTGCTCTGTGTCGTCATCATCGTCACTTTTAGTATTCATCCACAACCTCAACAGAATGTGAAATATCAGATCTCTGCGGCTGTTTTTAGAGACGTGCATGGACGTTGATGAGGATGTATTGATCTGACAGTCCAATTAATTGACAAAGAGCCCTAATTAAATGTCACGCACAGCTCCGATCATTTGATCACCGTTAATCACGCACAACGTTATCTTCTCCAGTTTCAAACCTCTGGGTTTCAAAGAGACTGCAGTTTGCCTCAGCCTCATGAATATGTGGCTCCTGGTTATGTTTGACTGGAATTCATCTGCCAGCTTGAATCCTAATTTCCTGTAACAATAATTGGGATAATTAATGAGATCCAGAGCACAGTTACATTACAGTCAATTACTGCGCTCCCTCAATGAAACACTCCTCTTCTTTCTCTTTTCCCTGACCTACTTTGATGACTCTGCAGAGAAGTGTGGTTCTCTAACTGGAGCACAAGTTCAGCTCACTGGGACTCTCGTTTCTCCTCTCTTGCTTTCTTTTTTTAACACATCGCCCTTTTTTCAATAAACTCCCAGGTGTGGCGCGGGGCTTTGGCTCGTATGAGATGCCGGCGGATGCGGGCCATCTACACCATCATGGGCTGCTATAAGCGCTACAAGGTGAAAGCGCACTTCTGGGAGGTGGAGAGGAGGTTTTCAAATGTGCGAAACATGGCTGACTATGGAAAAAGTGTGGAGTGGCCGACCCCGCCCGCAGCTCTGTCCCAGTTTCACAACATTACCCTGATGCTGCATCGAAGGTCAGATCCCACAAACATCAAGACACTCGTTCATCATAGAAATGACAATATTAATGTTAAATATTCAGCCTGATTTATGGCAGGGCGCTCAACACTTGATGAGTGTCAGTCAACAGAAATAAAAGAGACGCGCAGCCTTTTCAATTTATGCTTTGGCGAAACATTTCAGTTGTCTCCAAGGTAACCAGCTGTTATCCTTTAGCCATTTTGTTTAGTAACATTATATCATCCCAGAAATATACTGTATATATCATTATGTTAGTTTTGTTTCTGTATTTGTGCTATGTTGTATCCTTTTGCATTTTGCAAATGCAATATGCAATATAAAGAGATGGGCAGTGCGTCCATTGAACCAAACGAGAGCTACAGGGTGAATACGTTTTGGTCCAACAAATGTGGGACATTGACAAAGTGAGGCACTTAGATATTTTTGGATGTCTGCCAACTGTTTTGATATTCTGGTCAACCAGATCAACCCGATTGCTCACATTGGGAAACAAAACTCCAGTAGACGTATCAGTCAGAAAATGGTCCATCACAATATGGCCTGCAAAAGTATAGCAAACCTCTTTTAAATTTTGGTTTAAGTACATATCAAATAAAAAACATACAAAATGTTAAAATTGGAGACAGATTTTGTTACATTTGAACACATCCAGGCTTCCTTCCTCTGCAGGCTGTCACTTCACATTGAACACACAGATATTAGAGTGATAACTATTTTCTCATCTAGCTCTAAAACAATGATTTGCATTGAGAACAGCAACATATTTTTGTTTAAATATATTCTGCACAATTGCAGGATAATTTGAATGCGTCTCTGTGTGATTGTGTGAGCTTTGGAACAACAAGGATGTTTTTTGGCACTGCATATAAATTTTATTTTTATCCCTGACAGTCCTAATCTTGAAGCCGTCCCTCCTACTGTATTGTTTTCCGTTGCACCTTTTGATGTATTATTCCACCCACGTGACACGCTGTCTTGTTCCCATCCCTTGTTGTCAGGTGGTGGGCGAGGCAGATTGTGAAGAACATCCCACCGTCTGACATGCTGGAGGTTCGGGCCAAAGTGGCAGCTCTGACTGCTCTGAGCGGAGAGAGGAAAGACTGGGGAGTCAGCAGAGCCTGGGAGAGGGACTACCTGTCTAATGTAAGAACTACTCATGAATGAACCACAAAGAAAGATCAATGATCTACCTCACAACATGTTAAAACAGCCCATAAAGTCCTTGATTATTCTCGATATTCAATGCACAAAAAATAAAATAAAAAACAAATCCAAAACATCAGTTAGGTAGGGTTGTGGAAATAAATCTTTTCTAAGATGCATTGCAATGTATCGCATTATTGACATGATAATCGTGATCGTATTGAATTGTGAGATCAGCAAATCAGCCCCATAGTCAGGTAGAGATGGCAGATATATCGTTGTTCAAGTGTTGCCAAATTGCACGGGACTGATATTATCACATAGCCTCTGCGAAATATGAAGGGTAATTTGCGGTGAAAGTTTTTTTTTTTTTTTTTAAACTTTATTTTTTCCTTTTGCGGTGCAAGTTTTACTTCACAGATTACAGACATGGCAGATTAAAATCACAGACGACCTCTGCAATTAATACAAATGACTTTGAAATACTAGCATGTGCAAATAAGGCATAAGGAGAGGCAATGCATCAGATTTGATAGAGCACTCAGGTTAGGCTTTAAAATCCAGGTTACAACAACCGCAACAAATGTAAATAAAAAAAGATCTGGTGCTTTTGATTGTATCCTATGATTGTCTTCAATGAATGGAATCCAATCAGACGTCATCATGCAACCTAAAACAGGGATGGAGGTTAAAGTCTCCATGATATACAACCACATGTTGTCAGGTGACCACAGTTTCATACTGAAGTCATTTAAAGACACCCAAAAAAGTTCAGTGTGCTGAAAAGACCGTGGGATATGAGCAAACTTTGGAGAAAAAAGCTAACAAGTGAATTTAGAATATTCAGGTTAATCATCACAAAAGTAAGTCTTACATCACATTATGTTTTTTACAGTAACTTGTGCTTGTTTTCAAAATTAAACATTTCTTATTCTTGTTCATTTTGCCACATCAACTGCATTTCTGTCCTGCTCTTATTAAATGCAGCACACAAACATACCCTTAACTACATGGTGTTTTTAAAACTATTTATGATGTAAACCAGCTTTTTACTTTTGAAACACATCCAGTTTCATTTCTAATTGCTATGGTAAATTTGTTTCACTTTGATGATAGAGCAAAAATAGAAAAATAATAAATCCACTGTGCAGGCCGAACACTAGAAGTTTTTAGTCCCGTGGACTCTGCTGTAGCATCAACAGAAGTTTTGTGATTTCTTCCTTGTTTTTCTCTTTGCTAAGTGTGAAAATCTAGGGGATTTTTTTCACTTGAATGTATCAGTACACAAGACTTGAATAAGCAGCAGTGTGTTGGACCACAGAATGTGCTGTTGTGAATGTATATCGTGCATGTGACGACGAGCCTCACAGTGTGACTAAAGGAGGATGGTGCCTGTGAACACAGCCCTTCTTTAATGAATCCCACAGTCGGCTCATTTAACAGCTAATCTCAGCTTGTTTGGTGGCTGCAGGCTTGAAAGACGCCTTCAGGGAGCGTGAGCATGACTGAGTCACTCCCCTCGTTAGTTTGTTAGACGGCCCGTGACTCGCTGCCCTCCTTCGGGGCTCCAGCTTCACGAGATTGTTGTTAATGCCACAAAGACCTATAGAGAAGTGCATGAAATCCGGTATGCGGTCGGGCTGAATCATGACTTTTATGCGACTGCTTTAGCTCAAGTGTTTGAGCACAAAAGGCGAAAAAAGGGAAGGTTTAACATTTTAGTGTATGTAATGTCCTCCCAAAAACCCTCCGCAAGATCACAAGATTCATTCATCTCAGAAATCAAAGTAGGGATGTTGCTTTTGTGTGAGTTCATCAGGACAAGAGGAGATGGAAAAACATGAATAGCCAACACATGCAACTTGCTTATTATAGCCATATTACATCAACCTTCCCCCCATAAATAATCATCATCTGCATTTTTTCAGATTCTTTGTATGATCGGAAATGAATACATCCAGATAAAATTTGGAAAGACTTGAGGAGCTTTATGATTAGATTATTTTATTACAGTCATGTGTTCGGGGAGCCATCAGAGAAGAACTCTACTGAGAGCGCTCTGTGGTCTGAGGTGTTGGATGAAGTCGAGTCGAGTTTGTCCACACCAAACTGGAAAATAACTTCTTTATGCAGCTGGCTTTGTGTACAGACCAAGCATCATATTAAATTTGGACACTGAAGCACAATTAAATATTATTGTATGCCTGTAGCTTTGATAGCCCTTTCATCAAACGTGCTGACTTGGCTTGATTCGGTTTGACTTGGTGCATCAGCCCAGCGCAGCAGGGATTTGCATCTCCGTACGGCAGGGCTACCTGCTTAAAAATGTGTCTTTAACTAATGATGTACTTTTGCTTGTGAACCATTGGGACATGTTTCTGTCTGCTCTGATGTGGCATTGTGGTCAACAACTTTCAGCCCATTTCCTCCAGCTTTTACTGGAGAGGAGCACAACAGAAAGATGCTCCTCTACTTTTTTTTTGCAAATATAGGAAATAGAATTTTTGAAGTTGAGTAACATTCAAGAAAACATTCCAGTGTACGGATGTACGGATATGAAAAAAACAACAGCATCATAATGCAATATGAGACCGTTTATTTATGTTATGTACAAAAGTTATGAGCACCTGTTTCATTTTAGCTCTGTGTGAGAGTCTCTTGCATTATGCGGTCATCTTTGGCAAAGGGTGTTTCACTACCCTGCTCAGAAGAAGGACAGACAGCGATGACATGGATGAGAGTCGGGGACAGAAAAAACCTGATCGAAATAAAGTTTGGCTTGGCGAGGCCGAAAGTGCCAGTGGAAACGTCTTATAGGATTTCCCACAATTTTCCCACTGGCGCTAAGGACATAGGACAAGGCATGTCCTCCTACTTTTAGCCACATGCTTCTGTTTATCCACTATGAATACATCTTTAAAAATGTTCCCACTGATTTTTTGGGGGGGATTTTGCTGAATATACATTTAGCAAATGCAAAACACTTCTTTGTACCATAGCAGTGAAGACATCATTGTGACGGCTCTATAGGAGGGAGCCGGTGACTCGTTTTTAGATTAGCAGCCCCCAACTTTATTTCTCATCCGGCAGTTTAGCCCCAGTGTCGGCCGCCCTGCTCCCTCTGTAACGGCACGTCAAACACCGTGTCTGGTAACAGCAGCCCGAGGCCACAAGCTTTTGATCTGCTGCTTATGGAATGAAAGCGATGAAAAAGGCTTGAAAGAGGCTGAGAGAGGTCACCAAGAGTTTTATTCGACTACCGATGTGACACATTCCTATTCCACTGTACCGTAGCTGGTGGCTTCCTGTAAATGACATGGGGTTTTTCATTTCTGCAGGCGCGAGACTGCCCGCAGACCAGCTCCAGCTTCATTCGTGCTTGCAAGGAGCTGAGGAACAAGGACGAGTACAGTCAAGTCCTCTTCTCCGGCCTTTGTCGGAAGGTACAGTACGCGGGAAAAGAACTCGCTGAAATGAAAATGTCTGTTTTGTACACGGAGTTTCTTTCTCTTGTTGCTTCCTTGTAGCTTTGGGATGTTTTTCTCACTTACTGTGTTCTCCTTACCACCCCCTCACAATCTTTTTTGTCGGCTTGTCTTTCAAGGTTTCACGTTCCAGCCGTGAATACAACCCTCTCAGAGAAGAAAATAAAGAAATGAGATAAAAAATAATCAGAGGATTAATCATGAAAGGAACTGAACTATGAATTCACTCCTACAATTTTCTTAATCTTTAAGATTTTACTTAGCTCGCCTGTTGTGACTCAACTAAATGTTGTCAGCGGAGGCCCTTCTTATAACGTCACCCCATGATGAACTTGCTGTTATCATCTCCCCTTGGATAATAATGGCCATATTTTCCTTATCAGGGATTATAGAGAGGGCTTCCACTAAATTCTTGGTGCAGCTTTAGCCAAAGTACTTTTGAAGATATGCAGGCTTTGATAAAGTGAAATAAAACAACCTCCAACGCTGACAAACCCACCAGAGCTTTTGTCTTTTTATCTGAATTTGCTTTTTTTGTTTTGTTTTGTGTGCTTGGCGAGGAAAACCTCTTTTTGAATTGAAAGTACCGATAAGCTAAATGATCCTTCAAGTGGCAAAAAAGGATTTTAACAGAAAATCTACAAATGTGATGGAGCTTTACTTTATCCTTTTCTTCCTCTTCTGTCTCTTTTTCTGTCCCCTTCTCTCTCAGGTGAATAGATTCAACAAAAGCACAGACCGAGCCGTGCTCATCACAGACAAGAGCGTCTACAAATTAGAGCCAAAGAAACAGTACAAGGTTTTGAAGAGGCTTCCCTTAGACACTGTAAGTACCCACATGGGAGCATATGAACACACACATTCATGCACAGAAGCACAACCTTAATCTAAAGCTACAGAGCTCCAGAGTCCTCCAAATACTATTAAAACACATAAACTGTACAACCCATACTGTTGAATTAATGTGACATGTTCCTCCATCACTAAGAGCACGGCCTGTGCAGTTTATTCCTCTCAACATTAATTCTTCAATTAGCAAAGCAGTATAAGCATGGAGTCACATTCCTGAGCATTAGTGCTGCACGGGTTGACCCTGCCGTGGTTCGAACAGCTCGGGTAAGCTTGTTAGAGCTTGTATCGCATGTTTCAGGTGGGCTGGTCATTTGTAATTTATTTTTTTAAGCAAGGACTATGTACATTAATCCACATTCAAACAGATGTAAATGCACCCGAATGTGTGTTGGGGAGCTGGTTTTCATCAGTACACCCTTGTCTGATGTTATTAGGTATCCTGAAATAGTCATTTAAAAAATACAATATGAAGATAAAGTATGTACAAAGACAAACAACATTAAGATAAAAGGGCACACAATGATACAAAATGACATACAACGTAGCCATTACCAGAAACTTTCAAACTTTCAGCTCCAGTTTGCAGGCTGGGTTCAGGTGAATGATTGAAGGTGAAGTATATGTTTTTGGGTTGATTCGGGCAGATAGGCTCTCATAAAGGGCGGGGTCGGTGCAAGTTTCAAAAAAAACTTTTACCTGCACTTCACTACCGAGCTTGGGCAGTGATGTCTTCACAAATTGAAAGTTCATTCATGCTGATTGTAATAGAGGACCAGATACCCAGATGCACTGGTATGGTACTGTCTTTTGTTTTTAGTAGTTTTAGTTTTAGTAGTTTGTTTTTCTTTTGACAAAAGCAGATGCATAACTTGTGTGTGGAACAGCGGGATAAATATCATACATATATGTTGTGGCTGTGTAAGTTTCTTCAGGATTTTCCTGATAAAAGTTGACTGATTGGGATCTGGAATATTTAGCTTATAGAGCTCGATCCAATACTTTGTTTTATGTCAGCTGTCACACAGGTGTTTCACATTCATGCTGAGCAATGTGGAGTGCAGTCTTTGTTACCCACTAGGCTGTCTATCTTTCTTCTCTGCTCACTGCAAAGTGAAACAAACACCCCGTGAGCAAAAAGCCAACACAGTTTATTTGTTAATTAAGGGTAAACTGCCCCAAGAGATGTGCAGATGACAAAAATAAACACTCAACAGAATACAGATCAATCAGGTTACTGAGACACAGGCTGCAGCAGCAAATACTGAAGGGACAGAGACATTCCCACATTGAGGCCAAGAGGGGAGGGGTTTTCTTTTTATAGTTTATTTTGTAAAATACATAAATGAGTAATAATAAAAGGCCAATAAAAAAAACATCAAAGAACAGCTTGGATGCAGGTGTTTAAAAAAACTTTAAGAAGCTTTCTTACTGTGAACTCCGCAGCTGTATTATCTAGGACAACAAAAGTATCAGATTGGGACTTGATATCAGCAGATACTCATTATTAAATGACTCGGATCAAGACTGGGGTCAAAAAATGAAGTAAAAGTAAAGTAAAGATGAAAATTGTCCGTGTTGTCCTTACTAATCGCACTCATTTTGAAGGAATACTTCCATAAAGTTGGGGTACTTGCAAAAACAGATTAAAAAATAGTCAGAATTGAATGATCAGAAGTTAGATATCTCTACCTTTGGTTTTAAATAGGTCAACTCCTGAAAAACACTGGATCTCACATTTCCTTCATAGCATCTTTCTGTGGTTGCGGTTTCTTTCCTGTCTGATAAATAACCACATCTTTCCACTTCATGAACTTTCCCAGGAGACCAAGAACCTTTTGAGAAACTCAGGAACTAAACCTGTGCTTTGACCAGAGAAACAAGATACTAAATTTAGTTCCTGTGAGATAGTTCAAGGTAGTAAAGGGTCCCTGCTCCAGTGAAGGTAGTACTTTCCAGTTGTTCAGGTGCTTTAAAGGGTATCTTTGGTATATTTCCACCTATTTCCCGATGTTTTTGTGTCTAAATGGCTAATTGGGAAGCAGTTTTTGAAATTGGTCAGATTGTTATTCTAAGTTGTTTACAGTTTATACAAAGGATCCCAAAAGAGATAGAGCTTGTTGTTAAAGAGTAAAATCCCTTTTTAACTAGAAACAGCCCTGAAATTGTTATCACACAACCCTCCAGACTCTGTTTAAATAAACAATACCACGGTAAAAACAATTACTAACAATATGTAAAAATGCTGGTTCCATACAGGCTAAAATTAGTTTATTCAGATGGAATCTGGTGGGTTCGCTAATGCAGATTTTTGAGGCTGTTGCTGTTTAAACAAAAAGGACCTTACTCTTGAAAAGAAGGTTTACAACTGTAGAGATCTGTTCAATAATGTTGTCAGACACTAAGAATAACAATCCGAGACTGTCCGTGACAATAACAAGCAATTTTAGTGGATGTAAAGAGAAAGTGCATAATTGCCCCGAGTGGTTACATTGTAGCCTATTTTGCTGTCGCCGCCTGCAGTCTTATCATTCAATACGGGATCAGTTTAAAAAACTGTTGTTCTCATTAGTCACTTAGACACAAAAATATGGGAAAACAGGACCCAAGTTACCCTCAAGGGTGGGTTTGCAGGGTTAAAATTGATAGTTTGGTCAAACTTAGACCTCCAGCAACTCACAAAACAAGAAAGTGCTCTTGTACTGATGTAGGAAGAAGGATTGAGCATTTCTTAATGTAAAAACAGTGACCTTGCATTCTTCTCATTCTTGTGAAAGAAATATCTCAGGAACACATTGAGAAAAATTCTTGAAATCTGACAAAAACGTCCACTTGGAAGAATGAACTGGTTAGAATCTGGTGGTCAAAGGTCACGGTCACGGTCACGTTGACCTCCTGAAACATGTTTTTGGCCATAACCCAAAAGCCTTGGGTGCTCACCTTAGTGTGGTGGCTGCAACAGAAATAAACCTGCTAATGTTTTGAACATCCATCGCCATTTCTTCTTTGAATGATATCGCGAGAGGAGAAGTCGCATAAAATCGGGAGAGAATAACATCACTATTTACGACAATATTTATTGCTAAAGTTTTGCATAAGAGAAAGACAGAGCCGGGGTCAAGAGAGCTAGAGAGTGATAGAAAGAGCTTACACTTCATTTGCTGAGTCATGCAGCAGTTAAAAAACATAAAACAACAGAATCAGTCTTAGTTGTGTGGTCAGTTGTGAAAATTGCAATTTACCAGTAGCCGCCATTTTTTAATCATCAGTCATCGATCTAATTTGTCCAATCAGTACGGTTATTCAGATGCAGTGGTAGCACTACCAGGAATGCGTGTAAGGAACATCTAGTTCTTGTTTAGTGCCTCTGGTTCCAGAGTTCCTGGAACTTGGTTGATAAGAGCGACATGCCTCCAATTTGTAACATAGACTTTCTGTTAACGATGTGTAAAATTGGCCGAGTGTCTCTTAAACCAAATCTAATTCTAACCTTTTTTCTAAGATACACTGTTAAAGAATGAACCTGAGACTGAAACATAAACAAGGGCACAGACACACACTGTACAGCACCAAGTAGCAGCTCCAATTCCTCACAGCTAGCAGGAATGTGGGTCAGACCTCTTGTACTTTATCCCAGCTGTCCTTTATTTCTTACTCTGTCCACTCAATTGTGCACTTCCTCTATTCACTCCCCGAACACATCTTCCATCATGTATGACCTGGGTCAGTGCCATCCATCAGTAAGAGAGAGAACACCGTCTCCTTTTGACCCAAAGGGGCTTATGACCTGTTTCTGATTGGGTGTGTTGATCAGACAGTGTGTGTGTGTGTGTGTTTATGTTAGGCGTTGTGAGGCCGTGGTTGTGCTGTGACATCGTGTATATGTTCAGCTTTAGGTTTTCTGCCGTCTGGGGCGGACCTGGCTCATTTCCCAGCTCGATCTGAGAAACTGGATCAGGGATCTCTGAGGGCCGTCAGCTCTGAAGGACAGGAAGTTAAAAGTGAAGAGAGGAGATGACAGCTTTATTGAATCTTGATGCTCCTTGAAATAGCTTTCAGATCAGGATTTTTTTTTCAGGGTTTGATGTATTTCTGAACAGGAAGTTGGAAAGGGACCTATAGATAGCAGGGACCTGATTTAAACGGACAGTTAAGCTCATAATAAAAATGCATGTTTTTTTTCCTCTTAACTGTTGTGCTGGTTATCAGTCTAGATAGTTTTGGTGTGAGTTGTCGAATGTTGGAGATTTCGGCCGTGGAGATGTCTGCATTCTCTCCAGTGTAATTGAACTCGGTGGCGCTCAGCTTGTGGTGCTCAAAACGCAAAAAAAAAAAAAAATGCGGATGCAGATTGATAAATAGCACTAAGAAGAAAAATCGACTTGGGGTGAACTGCCCATTTATGAGTTTAGTAGTAGCTTGACAAAAAGTAGAAAGCATGGCGCATAAACACTTAACAGTACCACTGAAACTTTGTCGGTTGAAAATACAAGATGTCGGGAACAGATTTTCTCAGCTCAAGAATTATTGAATTACCTAAAACTAACTCTTTGAGTCTGTCTGTAGCAGTTTCTAACTGATTTGCTTTGAAATGAGAAACTTTAAAAAATATACAAAAAATAAGTATTGTTTCCTACATAGGAAATAATGTGTTATATGGTGTGGCAGCATTATCAAAAACAGAAAACTGATATTTGTTATGGTGGGGGGGGGTTAAGACTTAACGTGAACACACAGCTCGTACTATACATCATGAAATATTCATGTGACATTGAAGACTTTATGACATTTAGATTTCATTTTCTGTCATTTTTGTCATATGAAAACATTTAGAATATGACATTTTGGTGTCAGATTCACTTCTTGGTATTTTAATATAATTTCCCTGTCAGTTGGTTGTGCCAAAAAAGACTGAGATGGATCATATGAAACGTTTCAGGTGAGGAGGGTTCAACTGGAGGTTTTAAGTTAAACAGTAATCAGATGGTACAGATCTGTACAGTGTAATTTCAATGAATTTATGTGACGACCAATAACACAATGAGTCAGCACAGCTGGAAGTCTAGCAGTGGTTATAGAGAGCGAGACAGAGAGATCAAGTGCGCAACATGCCAGAGGGTTAAAAACCATCATTATGCAGCAGCGGAGCAGCTAAAGATAGCTGATGCCATTAAGCTCTGCTGCTCAGAGTGAACGATATGAGTCTTATCCAGGTCAGAAACAGAGAATAGAGAAGAAGCAGTGCAGCTCCGTCCTCACACTATGTCACCAGACTCTTCGGTATAAAGTCAGTAAGTTTGACCTTCGATACTGAAGGCTCAAAGGTCACTCAGGCCACAAACTGATATAACATTATGACCAAACAGCAGCAACTCTGTGACATGTCCTGATTCTAATAATTGATTAATTCCATGCAGGAAGGAGTTATTTCATACTCGACTGGTTCCTCAAGAAAAAATGCTACAATTTTTCCCATAGACAATGTTATGTGACTCACAGTTGGAGCACACAGAAGTTGAACAACTGCATCAAAAATAAAAGTAATTTTTTGCTAAGTGTAAAGCACCAGCCCGTGTATATAAAGTGAGAAACTAACTGCGACTCCAGGATTTCGTTCAGTGATGAATGTGAAGTTACAGAGGTTAAAATCATGTGTGCCACTAATGGTGGGCAGAGGGTAAAATTACTGCGCTGTTGAAAAGTATAATTTGCTGCTTAAATTAGGCAGGATTCCATTACAGATGGAAAAATGTCGAACACAACTGCCAGATGAATGTGTTTCCATTCGGTGATGTTCTGCGACTTCTCCTCTCACGATAACAGTCCAAAAAGCATGGTGATGAATGTTCAAAACATCAGCAGATTTATTTCTATTGTAGTCATCACACTAGCCGATATTATTCCCAATCGAAGGCGACATAGGCATGTTATGCACGTGCAAGCCTCTTACATGTGGGAGCGGCCACGTATGAGGGATTTCTGGGAGGTGATAGTCCAAGATTTCACAGAGGAATTGTGGATCTTCAGGATGATCCGCTCAACTTTTGAAGAGTTATGCGATGCAGTAACACCTCTTGTAGCGCCTGCTGCCCTTTTAGAAAATTAGCTTCTTTTGTTGATTTCTTAATCAAACAAACCAAACAATCAATTAAAAAGAAAAAAGTTGACTCGATAATGAAAATAATCATTGTAGCTCCTTTATATTGATGTACAATTATATATAAAGCCCTGTATGACATGAATGGCATGAAATGTCAGAATTATTAGAGAATTCCTCATGCTTCCACAGCTTTACCAAGAAATAATGCTTTAAATCACCTTAAAAAAAAACATTAAATGGCTGAACACTGTAGGGACAGGTTGTACCAGAGTCTGGCCTTGACACACTGTCGTCCCCGCTGGATTAACCTGTGTGTGCTGGGGGCCGTAAGAGGCTTAATCCACTCTGTCTCTCATTCCAGTCTCTGAAATCTGTGACACACCTCACTTTCTCTCTCTGTTTCCTGTTTTCCCAGTCAGAGCTAGAATTTAACAAAGTACATAAAGTTAAATACTGTACTAAGATGCAATTTTGAGGTACTTTACTTGAGTATTTCCATTTTATACAAATTTTATACTTGTACTTATCATACTTGGGGGCAACTATTGTACCTTTTACCCCATTACAGTTATTTGACAGCATAGATACTTTGCAGACTCATTTTTATTAACACAATATAAATTATTATATGACAGATGAAGATACCCAACACTCTATAAAATAATGGAAAAAAGCTTCACATTTAGCATCTGCAACAGTGAAGTGATTAACTCATTAATGTATTTGTAAATTTAATCCGATAACATACATTATTCTAAAATGGTTCATTTTGCATAATGCATACTTTTACTTTTGGTACTTAAAGTGTATTTTGATTTTTTTACTTTTGTGCATTTACTAAAGTAAAATCTTGAATGCAGGACCTTTACTTGTAATAGAGTATTTTTAGTAGTATTGCTACTTTAACCCCTGTACGATATATGAATATGTCTCTACTCGCTGGTTGCAGTAAATCTGTACATTATTCCAACTGGGTCACACCATATGACTCTCCCTTTGCTGCACCTCCATAACACGTGCACCGCGGGCAGATTTTCTCTGACCCTACACACTGAGCAGAAATAATCCTCTGTCTTAATTCAGGGGGTGATTTTTGATCCAGGATATACTGTACTGTACTGTATTAAATTCACAGGTATTATACATTTACGTGATAGTCCCCTACATTGTTAAACAAATGAATTTTCTGTGCTCTATGTGTGACCCTGAATATCTTCTATTCAGCCAACAGTCAGGTGTCTTACTTAACTAAAAGAAGCAATGCAACTTTTAAACAGTACTTTCTTCTTTTCTGCATCCTGAGTTAAGTAAAAGTACAGAAATATGATTAGTAGAATGTACTGTATTTGTGAAACATACAAACCTTGATTATTGTATTGTTGTATATTGTTGCATAATTATTACTGATGCATTGATGTGTATTCAGAATTTCATCATTGTACTTAGAGATAATTTTAGTGACATTACAAAATGTTGGGTAGTTTATGTGCTACAAATTTTCATATTATATTAACCATTCAGCAAAGTAACTACAACTGTGAGATAAATGTGTCGTTGTGCCTACATAGAGTCGGTAAATACAAGGTAGAAGGTAGATTTATTAGTTATTTTTTAAACTATGTTTAAAAATAAAAATATGCCCTTGATCCTGCTACATATTGGAGTAAAAGGATGAGTTGATTAAAATCACCAGCTGCTGATGGCATCATACAATTTCTACAGTGCATTTTTTGAATCATAGTGTATCATTTTGTGTCCTGTTGGCTCTGAAACAAGGTCTGTCCATCCAGTAGCTTGATCTGGGATGTTAGGGGTTAAGCATGTCTCTGTGAAGATGTCTCTGATTTCCTGTTGCTGATTTAATCGCATCGTATCCTCTTTATTTTCCTGTGACTGGACATTAGCCAAAGGAAGGTTTGTTAGAGGAACAGCTCTCGGTCCAAATTGGGTCAGCCTCGCCCTGATGCCGGCTCTCCTTCCTCTCTCTTCATCCAGCACTCGTGGTTTAATTTTTCCCCTCTGGTCTGACTGACTGCATTTAATCCAAAACCACACAACATTTTCTGATGTTGATAAGTGCTTCTCTATCATAGAAAAGTCATGCTTCAGCAGAAGGGGTCATGGAGTGGAAAAATTGAAAAGTATAGCAAAAAATTTGCAAAGATTTGAGGAACTAGTGGCTGCTACATCTACATGAGCTGCCACTAGAGGTGCTGCTCAACAAAAAAACCTAAATATGGGTCGTCGTGGTCGTATTTTGTAGGACAGTCTCAGAAGAATACACGGTTATCCTTTACTGTGGTTGTTAGTCAGAGTTGTTGTGTCACTGTCTGATTTTGTGGTTTTGTTTCTCACCATAGTTAACAGGACTGAGTGTGACCAGCGGGGTCGACCAGATGGTGGCGCTACACACATCCTCCCAGGATGATGTCCTGCTGTGTCTGCAGCGAGGGGAGCTGTGCACCAACCAGGATCGAGTGGGCGAGCTGGTGGGAGCGTTGGTGGACCACTTCACACGGTCAGTTCACACAGCCAGACACTGTTTCCTCAGCAGTGAGAACCTCACTGACTTCATCCTGTGGCTTCCTGCTCTGTTTGAACTGTGGCTTTTAAAGATGCTCGATAGTTTCAGGGACATCTCACACTTTGATTCAGGGCAGCAGTTCTCTGGGCAGCAGCTCTGTTTATAAAGACGACTCTCAGGGTTCCCAGGCTATGACTGTAACTATAAACATCAAACTCAATACAGTCATTAAACTCTAACTTTATTTTCTCCGATCCTAACAAATGACATTCAAGTAGTAGGAAATTGTTTTGTTCTAAATTTGAAACACAGAAATGTTCTTATAAAACGGACATATTACATTTGTGTGTGCGCTAAATTGCTACTTGCGAGTAAAAATGTTTGAAGACCACGCATGCAAGTGGAAGAAATTATGCCTTTGAGGCATGTTTTGGTTGTTTAAAATGCAATCTCTGGAACCTATCAGCTATCGGTCGAGGATAACAAGCCTCTGGGGACTAGGGGCAATATTGCGGGCTGATCAGATGGGGCAAACGGATATCCGAGTCAAGACTTCCTCTTCAGTATGTCGGTCATTTCAGCTAATCTCTGTAAACAGATATTTGCATATGAATGCAGATAATTTAAAAAATAAAACTAATATAAAGATAACTCAGACAACAGCTGATGGGTTCCACAACTGCATTTCAGCCAATGCTTCCTGTCTCTCTGCATGAACTGATACCTAAAGCTCAAGAAAAATTGTTTAGTACTACTTGTACTAAAACGGAAACCAGAACACTTCCAGTAGCAAATTCTTGAATCATTCCTAACAAAACTCCCAACAAAAATGCAGCATAGCATCTAGAGACTGAGAAGGTGATAGCTGAAGCTACAACCTTTGGTACTTAACCTTTATACAAACACTAATTGATCAGATTTTTAAGTCCTGAACCAGAATCAGAACGTGGTAAAGTCTTTCGCTTATAATGAATTTGTTTCGGAACATTGATGCAGAGTCTAAACATACAATTAGAAAATGAAATTACCAATATAACTAAATATTTCAAAAATCAAGAGACATATTCTTATGAAATCGTCTTGACTTTCTTTAGTTTTTCATAACTTTTGGATATTTATAGGTTTCTTGGCTGTCTTGGTAGTTCATTTAGGTCATCCCAGCAAGATTCAGACGCACAGCAGGAACATGCAAAGATTTCAGAAATGGAAAAAGAAAAGAGAAATTACTTTGTAATTTTTTTGCTCATGCAGATCTTTTATTTGTTTGTTGTAAGATGAGACGGCTTTTCATTAGAACCAAACACTACAGCAGCTGATTCCTCTCATTAGAAAACTTTCAATGAGGAGAAATTAATTAGTGATTGTGAAGTAATTGTTCGGAGGAAAAAACATGCAGCCTTTTCGTAACTCGGTGTCACACGAATAAACAACTCAGCGTCAGCCTCAGAGTTAGCGGTCAAAGACCCCGGCTGAAATGAAGTCTATTAATGCAGCACAACAATTACGCAAATCATACTCTTGGCATTTATCACTGTCGTAGTTGTCGGTGTGCGCGCCCCGATCTGAATAACTGCTGTGAAATGAATCAGTCACGCTGACATTTATCACATTTATCACTCGGAACCTGATTTGTCATCGCTGTTTATAAACCTGATTCACATCCACCCACGTTCATCTCTGCCAGACTTCATTTGAATGGCACAAGTTTTCACACACTGCAGACTGTTATGGTTGTAGTGTGTGTGTGTGTGTGTGTGTGTGTGTGTGTGTGTGTGTGTGTGTGTGTGTGTGTGTGTGTGTGTGTGTGTGTGTGTGTGTGTGAGAGAGAGTGTGTGTTGTTGTAAGTATGGCCGGCTGAGACAGCACCCAGTCTGCAGTGATTGGTCTCCCAAACTATTAAATCAGCCAAATGCTGCCAGGAACATAATGAGTGATATAAAAATTCAAACACACAGTGGAGCTCGTCTGGTTAAAAATCTTTGTGCTTTTGCCAAAATCCATCGAAGACTTTGGCTTCTTTATAGCTCAGACTCATCATTTCTTGGTGTTACTCTTCAAAAAAGAGCTTGAAAGTTCATGCTGGCCAAACTGGATCTATCAGAATATTTATTATATTTTTTTTACCCGTAAATCTGTTGGAAATAGATAAATAACAAAACTTATTGAGACCTGGATTTAAAAGTTCTGTTTGCAGAGTCAACAATGTAGTTAAACTGTTAATACTAGGGGCGTAAAACACAGGTTACTATATAAATTCAGTGGGTACGATATTTGTTGATATGACTGAAACTGCCACAGTGCAGTTTGATTCAGTTCAGGGACCTGTGATCAGTATGAGGCGATATCAGAGAATACCTGTATTGTTTTTTCTTGGCTGCCAGCACTGTTTAAATGTTTAGGAAGGAGGTGTGCTTGGAAATAGTTGATGACAGAAATGCCAGGGAAATTTCAAAATAAAGGCATATCCTAAAGATGTATTGATATTTTAACTTTGCATCGATTTTATTGGATCGTTGATCATTGAATCGATGTATTGGTCCAGGTTGATGTATAGTTACATGGCTATTAATATCATGGCTGCAGCTGATAGTTGTTTTCATTATTGATTTATCTGCACATTATTTTCTTGATTGTTTTCTCTATTAACATCAGAAATAGTAAAAGTAATAGAAATAGTAAAAATCAAAGCAGAAAATAATTGGCAGATAATGACAATAAACGATTACAGCCGTGGAAGTGACATACACTCAGTTACCAGTTTATTAGATACACCTAAAGTCTCTGCGGTCTTATACTTTTGCTTAATATACAGCGAGCAGCGAACAGATGGAACGAGAAAAATAGTCCAAATATACTACAACATTCAGGATTCTTATTGAACTCTGAGCGAGCCCTAAGCAGCAGCTTGTCCTTGCTCTAATAATAGGTTGAAAGTGCAAAAATGTAGCCGGAGTGAGTGATTTTTGAAATAAGTGACACATCCCTCAGCCTCTTTGCACACGTGCAGAGCTGGTTAGCGCATCGTCATTGGGAACAATTGAAACAATCTGATAATCACATCTAGTTAAGAAATGCTGAAATACAACAAACCTGCAATAAATTTTACCTTCTTAAAGATTTTGTTGAAACTGTTTAATAGATGTGTTTTGAAACAACTTTACTATAATATATAATAATTTGTTGGCTATAATTTGTGTTTTTGTAGTGCTGTTGAGTTGTATTGCATTATACTAAGAGGTTACTGATATTTTATCTGCCTTATTTATAGGTGAGGGGAGGGTAGAGTATGTAAAACTGAATTGTTTGTTTAAAAAAATGACATATCAGTAAATAACATTGGCCTCATTCACTGTCATCAGCCACTTTTATGTTTTTATGTGATTTCTGGTGTCATGTGGAGATGAAACATTTAATGAGCTGTCAGCTCTCTCTCTCATCAGTGTGACGAAACTTCTTATTTTCAGTTATTATTTTGTTTTTACAGCTCAGAGGCCGGGCAGACGGCAGCCGCATGAGGGTGTGTGTTCCTACTTTTATGAGTCTTTCTGTGTGTATGTTCAGCGAGCTGATCCACGATCCCTGGCGAGGCTTTTGTGGGTTTAACGAGTCTTAGACTTTTGGTCTGGGTTTGAGGCTGTTTTGGGAGGAGGGGGATATCTGCATCCCCGGGGTTCCTGCAGCAGCTGCGTGGCTCTGCTCGGGGTGTGTTGCAGAGGAAAATCGACCATCAGGAGTCAGTTTCAGCTTTCCGCCTGTCTTTGTGCCACCATCTGCGGTGAATGGAGGGGGTCGCGACCTCTACTCATGAGACAAAATCAGGGGTGAGCTGTGTAAGTGTGTGAGCATGTGCGAGGGGAGAGAGGAGGGAGGGAGGAGGATGACAACACACAAACACGCTCCTCTTGTGTTTCCCTCTGTCAGGAAATGAGATCCCAGACTTGAAGAGTCACGCGCACGTCATTTTTTGTTTATGAGGTTTGGAGATTGGTCAGGGGAGGAAACAGTCAATGCAGCGATTGTGTTTTTGTTTTTTTTTTCTCATCTCAGGAAATCAAACAGGAGAGAGTGGATCTGTGAGTGTGTGAGAGTTCGGTGGCACAGTTAGTTGCACAAAAGTGGGTCAGAGGAGGTAGCGTTAGAGGCACAAGGTAAAATCTGACTTCAAAGCTGCTCTGTGTTGTCGGCGAGGACGAGCGAAGACAAGCTGTCTGGTTTTCTGTCATGTCACATCCGTGTCTTGTTCCCTCGGCAGAGCTCATCCTCCCCTCTCTCCTCTTTCCTGTACGTTCCCTCATCCTCTCGTCCTGTCTCGCTCCTGCTTTCTCTTCCTGTCACCTGGCTCTGAGCTGTCGCTATGAATGAGGTGTGTGTGCTGGTATGTTTACTCTGTGTGTGTGTGTGTATGCGTGTGTGTTTGGGGGGGGGGTAGACTCATGGACCATCTGCTGGGACAGCTGGGGGAGTTTGAGTGGGCTAAAAGTAGGATTTAGGGTATGATCTGCCCCGGCCTTAAAAGATTGAGGAGGATTCTTTACTTAAAAGGCAATTTGGGGATTTTATTATCTTATTGATCACAGAAACTGTTTTCTGGATGGATTTGAAGTTTCTATATCTGCTGTGATGCTTCACCAAAAATTGTAGCAGTTAGTTTGCACCATTTTTTAAAAAAAAACATTGACATGAAAAACAGTTAATTTCTTGGCCAAGTCACATAATCATCAAGAACCTTATCTCTTTGAACAAATTTAGCAAGTCATTCACTTAATGCAACCCACGTTGCCCAGCGCTAAACTTTATTATAGTATTTTTGTTGTTGTTTTATTTGTGGTGCCTCGGCTGCATTAGGCCTCCATCAGACAGAGTGTGTTTTAGCAGCCGTTAGCATCTTTAAATGTAAATATTTTTAGGGAGAGTGAAGCGTTGTGCTAAATGCTTTTGCATTACTGAGCGCCTCAAGTTGAAAAACTTCAACTCAGAGTTAGGGCTGGGCGATATGGCTTTAAAATATTATCCTGATATTTTTAGGGCTATATTGCAATACACAACATATATATATTGATATTATAGTTTGGTGTCAAGACTCTTAGTTCAGCACAGTCACTAGTGTGCTCTGCTTTACATCAGCAAAGTCAACAACATTAGTCTAGTTTACCAAAAGGGCATGCAGGGGGACTAATGGTGCATTTCACTAAGACCCCTTTTTTCCTCTTGTTAGCACAATATTAGATTAAAAGTGACACCTTAATTATATCAAAAACCCACTTTTCTCTTTCTGTAAATCATTAATATATTTTTTGGACGAATCATGCTGCCCTCGAGGTTGTATTAATGAATTTATCCAGTCAGATGCGATTTGTGTTGACCGGCTAACACCTCACGTTTTAGAAAATGCCACTTCATTAGCTCCTGGGTAAAACAGCGACTCTTCCTCCAGCCTGTTATTTGTTTTCATTTACTCTTTTCTCTTTCTTCTCTCAGCTTCTCTCCCCTTCTCCAGCATTTCCTAAATCAGCACTTTCAGTTATGAATATGGAAAGACCTGGGACGGTGTTGCATTAATAGCAGTCTTCTGGGTCACCCCCTCCCTTCTGGGAAAGAAGCAAGAAAACGAGGAGAAAAAAACCTGATTTCATTAACCTCAAAGCATCTGCGAGTGGTCTTGTGATGTGGTTTTAATGACCAAAGACACACAGTGACCTGTTAGTGATGTGAAGGACTTGTTGACTTTGTTGTTTGATCTCGTCGGATGTCAACAGTTTGTCGGTTAGTGAAGAATCTTTCTGTTCTAAATTCACTTTTTAGGTCGTTAAAGGCGTCATCCGAAGCCTGAAATAGCCTCCTCTGTTTCTCTTCCTCCCCTGTTTTTTCTCCCTCAGTGGTTGTCCTAAATGTGTTCGTCTCTTGGCCGGAGAGGCAGCTCATGCTCTGAACTCTTCACGGTCAGCTCGTCCCCTCCGCTCACCCCCTGCCCTCAGTTTTGTCTTTTTATTTATTTATTTATTTTACACCCCACAGCTTCTGACTGGTTCTAAATTTGGTTTCACACATGGCTCAGGATCAGTTGCTGGTGCAGTTTTGATCGTATGGAGAGTAACCGCTGGTGTAATGTTACTATGTACATCTACTAAAGTATTGTACTTAGTATTTTGCAACCTAGAACCTATTTTACCATGTTTTTGGATCTAAGTGGTGAACGGAGACAACAAATTTTGTATTGGTCCAGTAGTGTGCGAGACCGCTGCAACAGGCAGCTGTGAAACAGGCTGCAGTGTAACCACACGGGGCATCCTCACACTGTGACTTTACATCCACTAAAAGTTTCTGTTTTACCACTGACAGGCTCAGATTATCATTACATGTAACCGTCACTGTATGAGTCCATACAGTGACAATCCTCTTTGTTTAAGAGTAAAATCATTTTTGTTTCACCAAACTCAGCCCCGAAATCACCATCACCAACCCCACAGACTCCATTTACAGAAGTGATTTTTCTGATTATACTCACATACCTGGTTAATATATATATATATATACACATATGTATACATATATTTATTTTTTTTAAGTGGTTATACATTTAAACATACAATACAATGTACAAAACAACTGAACTTTAAAAAAAATGTTTTAAAAAAGACAGGAAGTTAAACACAAATTGACATTCAAAAGGCCATTAATAAATTAATAAGTAATTTAAAAAACAAACTGCTGAATGATTGAATAAATAAATGAAAAAATACATGAATACAGCATCAATCAGGGTTTATACTTTACACATTCCTCACAGTAAGTTGACATATTCACCATTACCTAACTCCTCCAATGCCTCTTTAATATCCCCATTTTTGACAAATTTTTAAAAACCTCTTCCAAATACTATCAAACGGCGAAGGCTTTCTTTCTAACTATATGAGTTAGTTTCTCCTTTAATAAAAATTTTGTTTCAGGACTTTTAACTTGTAGTGGAGTATTTTTCAGTGTGGTATTAGTGTTTTTACTTAAGCAAAGGCTCTGAATACTTCCTCCACCACTGAGAGTAACTTTGACACAGCTTTTACTCTAGGTGTATGTAAACAGTAGTAGTAATAGTAGTATTTTAACACTGACCTATTTTCTTGTGATACAGCTGGCAGCTCATGTGGTTCAGTGATTTAGCCTGACTCTGATGATTACAGCTGGTCTGCAGCTTGTGACTGACTGCCATCAGCACATGTGTGAATAATTTAAATACGTTTTTATCCTCACACATACATTTGCATGACATATAAGCATATTAGAGCTCAGTATCTGTAAGTAGAGCTGGCACCAAATGTAGAGCCAGTGCTTCATCTGTGTCTGACTTTAATGTTGTGGCCAAATGCTCTTTTTGAGATAAGACGGTTCACAGTTTTCGTGCCCGCATGCTAATATTACATTTTAAGGTCACACAGTAAGTTCTGACTTATTTAAGAAGCTATATATTTTTGTCAGTTTATAACATGTTAAACTAAAAGAACATTTATCTCAACTTAATGAACATAAGTTTAACAAAAATGGTTCTGAATATTGAGAAAATACTGACACATATCAGATCAAGATAATGGTGTTATAAATACTTAAATACGTAGTTTATCAATCTTAGCAAGACAATAGCTCTGTTAAAGTTATCCTGCTCATGCTGTTGCAGTGTGTATCAACTCTTTACCTGCACCCAAACTGCAAAGAGTGTGTTGCATAAAGAGAGTGCAAACAATTGTTTATTTTTGCAGTTTGTAGGATTTTGTGTCTCTTCCACTTCAGATTGTAGATGATGAATGCCGCCCCTCTGTGAGGTCAAAACCTTCACAAAATTAACTCGAGGTCAAACCTTTAAGACAAGTTCCAGCAGTATAAGTATGAAGAGTATTTTGGTGATAATGATTTTCTACTGAAACTGGGTTTCAGGGTTTTGTAAATGTTTAGTGAAGACAATTGTTTTGAGATAAGGTGCCACAGCAATACACATTTTAGTTTGGTGGTGTCTCTACTCATCTGACGAGGCTTGACATAGATTGTCACCGAGCTGACAAACTCAACATCGGAGAAACACGATGAACACGTACATATATTCTAAATTTACATAAATCTACATGCTAATACATGAATGCTCAGGAGGCGGTGTAGCAGCGAGGATGCAGTACTTTTTGTTGGTGTATGAAGAGCGGCAAATGTTTATTTAGACCATGAACAAAATAAACAAGAAAACAGACTCCGGCTGTTTTTCAAGTGGACACAAACCTTGTTTCATGCGTACATGTTTCATATAATGTGCAGTCAAACTTATTTCTAACACTAAACAGCACAAATAAACTCTTTTTGCTGATTCTGTCTTCATATACCGACACAAATTACTGCATCCTCACCGCTATATTGCTGCTTGTGGATAAAAAAGTGACTTACAAAAGCCTAATTCACAGAGGATCAATATGATAGCAGGAAGTGGGTAGTAAAACAGTAAAAGTCATCCTCACAGATGTCATTTTAGCCGCTGGCGAATTACAAGAGCTATGCCGGGAAACCCATGTGACCTTCATGACAGTACAATACCAAGTATTGTATTAAGTATGATGTTCCAGTAATATTAAGCTGTAATTTTATCAACAAAGACAGCTAAATAGAATATTATTAGATTACCTCAAAATCAAATACTGAAAATATTGTTCCCTATACTAAAAAAATGAACACAGCTGTGAACACTTGAGTTCCACAAATGTTCTATTTCTCTTTAAACATCTCAAAATATTTTGAATTCAAATAAAATGCAGTTTGCGCAGAACATAGGATATCATAAAATGTTAATATTTTTAAAACTGCCATATTTTAAAGATGTATAAAAAGTGTTATCAGTAAATCTTGGCAATGTAACTAAAGTCTAAATGTAGATTTCTTTCAAATGTAATCTGGATTAATTATAGTTACTTATTTTTTGTAATCTGATTAAATAATCCTAAATGCATGTAATTCTTCGCTACCTAAACCTGGCACTGAGATGACAAGGCACAGAAATACACTTTTAAATGCAAACTGTCTCTCTGAACAGGCGAACCAGTGAGTTAGACGATAAAAAACAGCAAATTAGGGCTGTGATGAGGGTTGAAAACTCATAGACATGCGGTCTGACCAGCACAGGTTGTATGGAGAAAAATCCCGTCCGAATGAGGTTTAAGAATGCACTCATGAAATACTCTGGAATTCCTACAGTAGATAACCAAAAGTACGTCTGTTTACCATTTAAGATGTAACCTCATACGTGCAGTGTGTCGGAGGAACCATGTGAAAAATGAGATGAAGACTCAAGTTAAATTCCTGGTGAGACATTAATGCAAAGCTTTAAAATGCAGTTTTAACTCATATTTTAGCAGGTCAGTGAATACACTTCCCAATTTTGTACACAAAATGTGATTATTACTGATAGAATATTGTTTTTATTTTTAAAAAACATATTAAATATGCCATTGAAAATGATCTGCAGCATTTTCTGTTAAACTACACATTTGTAGTCGAGAAAAAACATTTGCACTGATTGATTTTACAAGACGGTCCAGGCAGACATGGATAGCGATATGATGTAGAGGAAGGATTAACAGGATGATGTGATGGGTTGTAAAGGACTCAGAGATAAAGAACATCATATTTTCCTGATGAGCTCATTCTCATAAGTTCACATCAAAGACTTTGTCTGTGGAGGAGCAGATTTTTATAAACGACGTCCTGACTAGTGGCTCGGTTGTTAATCTCGGGGACTTTCTGTTCGAGCATCTCAAAGCCTCCTGGGCGCACTCTTACAGAGCCAGATACTGACCTCAAAACTGCAGCAGCATCAAAAGGCCCTCTTTGTGGATTCAAACACACGTGCTGCCTTTAAAGCAACCTCAGAGTGGAACAAATGGATTCTTCAGGAACGTTTTCATTCCTCACAACAGTCTCACTGTAGTGTCGAGTAATACACGGCAATCCATCTGTGAAAAGAATTACGCTTTATGTCCTGCTGTCGTCACTCCGCTGATGTATTGATCGACATTGTGAGTCAAAAAAACCATCGCTGACTACATGTTTGATGCTTCTGCTGCCTAAAAACTCCAGATAGTGATCGACCATCTTATTGATAATCAATTTGATGAAACGCCCGGCTCACCCTCTGCAAGCTCCCTCACTGTTAAACTGATTTGCTGTTATCTCAGAAACGTGTCGCTGGTCTCGAGAATTAATCAGTTCTGAGGGCATTATTGAAGCCGGTGCTATTATTGAAGTACGTCACACATGATGACACACATTTATGACTCAAGCCGCAGATCACAGTGTTGCACCTTCAAGTATATTTGCACCGTTTATCGAATTCACTCTACTTGCATTCGCTCCACTGTTGTTACACTATGACTCATTTTTCCCAGAATGCCCCCTGACGAGACTCAAGACGCAGGGTGCAGCTGGTTTCGATAGGCCCACTGTTACTGATGACGGTGATGGTAATTTTAATGGATGATTAACACCATGACGCCAAACCACCCCGTGATGGTCTGCCCCCCGCGACCTCACACCCAAGAACTCAAGTGGCCTCATTGGCCCTCGCTAACCGGGCGCAGATGCTGCTGTTGCCCCAGAGATGGTTGCCAGGCAGCTGGGGAAGTGCTAATTAAGATTGCGAGGGGAAATTGGAAGCTGGTGATGACGGGTGGGTGTCAGGTCGGGTGGGATGGGAGAAAGAGGAGCTGTGGGGAGAAGGGGAGGGGCTCTGATGGGTGACTTCCTTCTGTATTGAAGGAGAAGTTTGACATTTTAGAAAATCTGCTTGTTACAGTTAGATGAGATGTCTGTGCTTCTGCAGATCCAAGTGAAAAAAGCACCATATGAATAGTTTTCCATCTTCGAGTGTGATTACAGTTTTTAATAACGATGACTCTGGTAGCCTGAGAAAATGCTTCAGAGTCCAAAAAATATGTATATGGAGATAAGTTTTAAAAAAAAAAAAACTCAGAGAAATGGTGGCAGCTGTGGATCAAAAACTCCCATCAGAAGTCTAACATTATCGTTAGTTCAACGTTGATCGTGTCTTGAGTTGGTATTGCCCTGCAATTACAATTTGGTCTGATAACAATGTTGACTTCTGGGAATGGTTAACATAGTTAAGTCAGGTAAAAAATAGTAGCTAATGTTTGCGAGCCTGTAGCCTGACGCCAGCTGTGCATCTATTAACAGAGTTAAATAGTTTAAAATATAAATAGACAGGAATTCTTAAGCACATTTTCTTACCCAACCAAAAAGACGACAGCAGTCGGTACTACTTTTGTTCTACGGCCATGGACCAACCACTCACAAAATAGTTCTAATGCACCAGACTCTGGTTCGTTTTCATCTGGCTCGCCATGTAACATTTTCAAATTGGTCAAATTGAGGGAAAAAAATCACTTTTCTTTGTTTTTATGGTTCACATTCATCATGAACCATGCTGCCTGCAGGTTCATCCGCACCCTTTTATGCAGTCACATTCCTGTGTTTTAAATGTGTGCAGTATATGGAGTCATGACTTTTAGCCCTCCATCTTAATATCACATGTCATAACTGCAAGAAAGCTATTACTTTCAAAACAAAACGGTCAACGTCCAGATCCTTTATTTAGTCTGTACAATTCAGATCAAGAGAACTACTTTGCTACATAGAAAACCTTTTTTAAAGTGACAGTTTAAAATCTTCAAAGGAAATGTAAGAATCAAGCTTCATAATTATTTTAACTGAGCAAGTTGCCCTAAAACTCAAAAATGGTGTTAGCAGCTGTGAAGTAAAAACAGTTAAAAATGTTGAAATAACTTTTTTGTGTCTTTCTGTGCAGTAACAGCTCTCCTTAAAAAAAACAACACTCAAACCTAAGTGGAAAAAAACAGGTCATTTGTGAGTTCTCATCTTTCATTTGAAGGTTAGGGTGAGGTTACTGAAGGTTTGGGCAGCTAAAACTACTTGGTTAAGGTTAGGAAATGATTGTGGCCTCCTTAAAAGAAACCATGTTTATTGTTGGTTGGATGTTAACCGTGTCCGGTAACATCCAGCCCGGCCTCCTCCCTTATAGTCATCTTATCTCCAGCTTTATCTCTATGCACAACCACAGGGGAAGATTTTTGAACATTTTTTTGGCTGTGCATTGAGCATAAATCCTGCAGATTAAACACAACTTCCATTTTTATACAATAGCGAGCTGTTATTGTTTATCTCCTCGCTGTGTTTGAACGGAAGCGCTCACATGAGGAGTGACAGCCGGCCGTATTTAATCATGGGCGTCTTCAGCAGCAGAAAGCTGCACTTTGCTGCACCACAGAAGCTGTCCTCCACACTCTGCTGGTGTCGGGTTTCTCTTGTGGTCGCCGGTTCGATGAGATCAGTATCACTCACAAAATCAAAATCCCGTGGAGGTCAGTGGGTTTCCGTGTTGGGCTCGTCGCTGCTGCAGCGGGCCAGACAGCTGGTTTAGGGGGTTAGGCGAGGCAGAGTTGGAGGCAGACGGGGGGCCAAGTGGAAAAAAGAGAGCAAGGCCACACCTGTTGGAGTGACTTATGATGAACAGTGACACAGATCTGGAAACATGTCCAATAACATTTAACACCAGGAAAGCAAATAATGTGGCCGCTTTAAGAGACAGTTTTTGAATTTTTGCCTGAAATACATTAGCTTTTTACACAAAAGTCATGGAATTTGCAAATAGACATTTCCAAGCATGGAAAAGTTTTGAGAAACTAAATATATCTTTTGTTTCCCAAACCTTGATAATAACACGATTTGTTAAATGACCATCCAAAAAAAAAACAACGATAATTTATGTTGTCAAAGTTTCAGACTTTGATAAGATATGTAATTTTCCAGGATTTTTGAAGAGAAAAAAAAAAATCAATTTTCTTCTTTAACAATCTCCTTTATGTAAAAAAAGGAGATTGTTAAAGAAGAAAAATGATTTTTTTTTGTCTAAATAAATATATATATCTTTTTCTTGAAAAACAATGCCAAATGAAAAAGTAAAAAAAAAAAAAACTAGTAAGGAATATTGATGGTTATTTCAGACAATGTATGGTCTTGAAAATTTGCCTAAGTCATGGATATTTATTGGTAAAAATGTGTATCAACCATGAACTGGTGTTTTGATAGTTTGACAAGAATATTATTTCCCTTGACCAATATGCTGCGCTATGAGCCTCATCTTGTATTTGTCAGACCTCTCTTATCTTGACCTAAATAAGCCGGGTCCTGACAAAGTATCGGGTTGCAGGATTTAGGTCTTGATGCACGTGGTTAATGTTCAGTTATTTTTGTCTTTCTCTCTCTGAACATGCCAATTTTCTGTTTATGTGCTCGTCATGTGTCGTATGTAGATACCAAATGCTCAGTAGGAAGTGGCGGGGAGGGGACAGACGGCTTAACTCAGACTTTTGTGACGCATTCAACCACCAAACACGTCTGACTGTGTTTGTTGAGCAGATGCACCGGGCTTGAGTCACAGTTTGCTTGTCATCTGTGTGAGTGTTTGCATGGTTGCATATGCATTTAAGGAAGGATTGTGCAAATAATGACCTTGTTAAAGCTCTTGTGACAGAGCCGGCCCAGGTCTGGGAAATTTGATTATGTGCCTTCATCTCTTTACCTCCAGTTCATGCTGATGCGGCAGTGAGCATGCAGAATAAAAGTTAGATTAATGAAAATATTATGCCTTTCATGTTGTTCACATGGTTGTTTGTTAGTTAAAATGATTGAAAAATTCTCCTGTACTTTGAGGAAAGGACTTCAGCCAGCTGTTTGTGTAGTTTATGCAAAAGTTTTTTTCAAACTTTGCACAATGGGAATCAGGGCAGTGAAATCTGACATGTAGAGTGAAAAACCAAAATCACCAAGAAAACTTGCCAGCAAACACCAGATTTTTCCAAATTTTTTTTAACGTTGTCATAAATATTTCAGCAAAACTGTCCCACACTTTATGTTACTGACATCAGCTTACAGTTATTGTTAAATTGTTTCTAAATTTCATTCTGATTTTCATAATAAAGGTCTTAAAAAGTCTAAATGTAACACCCCTAAAGCTGTAGGAACCCCGAATAAAGCCATTAAGCTGGTTTTATATACCGTACAGTTTATACTCCATTTCATCGGTAAGCGCCTCACTTTCACGTGCAACACGCTCGTGACTTGAACTGTTAAAATACATCTCATTACAGAGCAGTCTCATTATTCAGTGTATATTTTAATACCTGTTTAGAGTGGCGTGTTTTCGCTCCGTCTCTGTTCTCAGATTTTGTGTGATGCTCTCACCTGGTGTGTGGATCTACTGCACTAAATCAGATTGCCAGCACTGTTACATAACAGCTGAAATATTATGCAATCTGCTTAAATTAAGTTCACCTTCCAAAAAGTGGGACTTCATCTGATTCTCAGCCAGTGTTTCTGAGGGGGCCCCGTCGGTCTGCAGAGGACAGGACAGTCGTTTTGGTGCAGTTGCCAAAGGAAGCGGACAGTTGCCAAGGTGTCCTTTACTGTATGCATGAGCCAGCTCTGCTTATCAGTCACATTATCAACATTAAAGTCTCCACAAATAGCTGCTTGGCAAACATTGTTTTGCATCTGCTTTTTTTTAAAGCCTTCAAGTTGGGTTCATACAAAGTGCGTCTGCGAATAGACAAACAATCTGATATGTTCACAGGAGAAATGGGCATATCAGCGATGCTCTCGTTGTCTCCTGGGTGTCGGGTTGTGACGTTCGTGGATCAGAGTGAGGCTCTTTGTATGCACACCGCAGAGCCATGTGCCGAGCCAGCTTGTGTTTGTGGGGTCGCCGCGGCCGGGCTGAGGCTGCAGAGTCCCCCGGGGGCCGAGGGGAAGCAGCGACTTCACAGTGGATCATCTTCAGCTGACTGTGCAGCGACCGGCCTGTCGAGCAAGCAGAGCCACACTTCCTGGTCCCAGCTGTCAGCAGAGCGGCTGTGGGTGTGTGACACCAGAGCACTCGCACTATGGATGAGACTGCGGTCAGTCGAAAACATCCAGCAGCACCAGGAAAGTGTGAAGTGATCAATAACAAACTAACAAAATATATTTTAATTAGACAGAGGGTGCGTTTCAAATCACAAAGTCTTTCTTTTGAGTAGAAACTGCAGCTGCAGTACAAAGTATCAATCAGTTAATCAATCAATCAGTCCCCAGACTTTATTTGTGTAGCACCCAAGCATAACTGTAACACACTTCACACACACAACGCACACACACACCCACACACACACACACACACACACACACACACACACACACACACACACACACAAGTACACAAAAAGCAAGACTTTTTAATTAATTAAAGCACTAAAAACGAGTACTCATTAAAACTGGGAACTGAGGAGATGCTACTGTAAGTGAGTAAACACCAGAGGCAGGCTCAAATCTATATATAAAAGATAAAAAATAAATAATAATAATAATAATGAATATATAACTAATTCATTCAAATACTCTGAATGGTAGATAAAAGGTAAATGAAAGAATAACAGCACAACGTATAGCAATAGATATAAATGTTAAAAAATTGACTAAAATGTATAAATACATAGTCAAAAAACAAATACGTGAAGTTCAATTAAAAGCCAAACTAAAAAGGTTAGGTCTTGCATTTGCTGTTAATATGCATGTATTTGAGTATGTACTGTTGCATGGAGTGTACATTTAGGACATACTACTTCTTCCTAACATTGATCCCTGAACTCTGACCCTCATGCTCACATATCTGTTACCTTGGAGATAAAATAACACACCGTTCCCTAAACTTACCAGAAACGGAGGGCGACCCTGCGAGCTCTGCTGTTTTGCAATGTTTAACTTTTAAGTTATGACTGTATGCAGTGTGGAGTCTAGCATTTTATATTGATTAAAATAGCCTGCATACGCAATTCTCTATCTTTTTTTTGCTTTATTTTTTTGTTATAAGTAATGGCTATGATTATTTTGTTCACTTAAACAATTTATAGTCCAATTATTACCTTTCGATTGGCCGTCAGTCACTTCAGCGCACTGCCGTCAGTCACTGCAGCTTCTATCAGCTGTCAATCAGCTGTTGATGAGCTGTCATCTGTGTGCGGCTCAGTCGATGTGACGCCTTTGCCGCTGCGCAGAGAGTTGTGGGTCAGAGGAGCCAGAAAAATGAAAATGAGGGATGATTAATAACACAGCGGGCAGCACAGTTACTTGTGATGTTGTGATTTCAGGTCGATGTTGGCGGGTAATTTGTTTGCCTGTAGAAACAGTTTGCTCCAGTCTGGTTCAGTTGTAAGTTTCTCTGGATAACTGGATAAGGGAAATAAAAAAATCTTTTTGCAAGGCCTGTGTATATTAAACGCTATCCATGTTCATTCATTGTTTTTGATCTGTTGTTGTTTTTAATCTCATGTTTCTGTGTTTTAATGTGTGTTGTCGTGGCGTAATTGTTGTCATTGTATTTTAATGTTTTGTTGCATTTTAATGTATTGGGCTGGGATTAATGAAGTAAGATGTAAGAACATCTGCATTGCTGGGATGTGTAGTTACATTTCTGGGGAGTTGCACGTCAGGCTATGTTGCAGGCTACAGACAGCGTACACTGTAGACACGGCATCAATTCAGTGCAGAAGAATAAACATTGATTAATTTGGTGAATTACCAGAAAATTTCCTAAAAATACACAAAATTGACTTATATATCTAAAACTTTTGAAGCACAGTTATTTCAAAATTGAAGTTTAAATGAGGACACTATTTTCAAGCACTGCAGTTCATGTTATCCATCAGTGTGTTGATCTCATTGACATAAATGAGTATTTTACATTAAGAGCAATGGAGGGGCATTTAGCAGAGGTAGCGAAGTTTAGAATTTTAGGGAAGAAACTTTTTTATCAAGTATAATAATACAAAAAAAATGTGTTTTTGTCTTTTTCTTCTCTAGTATAAGAAAAGTCCACTTCCCAGTTAAAGTTTGCCCTTTAGCCGTGCAGCTACACATGCGAGGAAAACTGAAGAGCGTCACCGTAGAAACCAAACCGGGCCAAACCAACGCAGATTTCAAGAAGGGCCGAGATGGTTTCATCCTGTTCGTTCCTGCTAACTAACAGACCGTCCAACCGAAGCACCAGCAGCTGAATCCCAGGATCTGGACGCTCTGCGTTTAGGGAACTGGTCCCTTGATTTTGCCTTAAAAACAAACGTTTACTTTTACAGATTGTTTAGATATTTCTTACAAAAGTTGTTATGCGTAAAGAGCAGAGTCTGCTTTTCTTAAGCTTTTTTTCTGAGCTGCAGAGGGATGATGTTTACTGGACATTCACAAAAGTGTTGGAAAGAGAAATTAAGAGATTATTTTGTTTTTGTAGAGACTCAGGACACACGTACATGATACTGTCTTTGCTCATAATGTTACAGAAGATATTTTTTAAAGACCAGATGGAACCAAAATGGAAATAAGTGCACTTTTAGAATGACGAATTGTTCATTACAATGCATCAAAACAACGAGGAGAAAACATTTCAGATATATTTTTGTACATTGAGTTGAATTTTAATGAAATGAGAGCTACTTTTTTGTGCTGTTGCCTTAAAAAGGGTGACTATAACAATTATTTCATGTCAGAAGAAATAAAAAAGAAACAAGAAGAAAGAAAATAAATTATTCAAGATTTACTGAAGCGAGTGTGTTAATTTCTCCCCGATGCTTTGCTGCATGAACAGACAGCGCGCTGTTGACAAGTCGACATTATACAGTGATTAAAATGTTTTTTGTCAAATGTGCTTTGGGGCTTTGAAAGAAGATGTGAAAATTTGAATGAAAGAGGTCAGGGGCCTCCCAGTGTTGCTCTGTGGTGGAGATGATTTCCTGCACAGAAACAGTCATTTTACAGCATCAGTTAAAGTTGTTGTGTTTGTTCGTAGCACTTCTCCGCCCTGCAGGAAGAGACGTTCAATCCAAACTGAACTGCAGCAGAGAAAACTGGACTCTGACGTAAGAGCTGTTTCCTCTCTTGTCCCTTCGGTGTCCTCTGGATCAGATCAGCTGAGGTGATTAACACACGGACACTGCAGACATTACACGGCATCTCTGAGGACTGAAATTTAAAATCTCTAACGAGCAAAGATGGTCAATGCGGTCAAAGAAATGTTTTGTTACCCAAATTACACCAACAAAATCAAGACTAACATATTTTCTTACTTACTGTTGTATTTTCTTACATAATGATGGCGAAAGAAATGTCTGTAAAGCAGTAGATCCATTTATAGGAGCGTCGATACCCCCGCGAAATGACTCGTTTAACTATCAGAATTTGATCCCTCAGTCTGATGACACTTGGAAAGCAAAGAAGAGCCGCACGATTGCACGATTTTATCCTCATTCAAGTTAGCGGACCGCCCATCATACCTAGATGTCAGCTCCTTTAATTTTTTGACCCGGCTAAGAACGTTTTTCAAAACTATTTGGCACGTCTGGGCTTCAGGACACTTGGATCACTTCGCACGAGCAGTATGAAGACAGTTTGTTATTTAATTATGTATTTATTCAAAACTTAAATCCTGGTCACCTTTTGCTTTAAATGTTTTGGAGATGAGTGCAAAGCCTATTCCCTGTGAAACTCCAGCCGAGTTTTGTGGACTATAAAACTCCACCAGACTTTCCATCAACATGAAGGTGAGTAGATATTGACTGAATTTTCATTTTTTTGGTAAACTATCCCTGTAAGAATTTTCGGTCTGTAAAACCATGGAGTCATTAAAGTTGCCTTTTTTAATTAGTCTATCTTTGGGGTTTCTGTTTACTGTGTTCTTCCTCTCCCGTTTTCCTGTCCTGCCCAGTTACACACCTGAGCTGTGTCAGCATCCTTCCTGCTCCAGATGTTTTCACAGCCAGTCAGCTCCCTGAGTATCCTCCTGCATCATCACCTTCTTCTCCTCACCTGAGCTGCTCCGCCCCTTTTCTCCACCTGCACTTCATCCCTTCATCAGGTAAGTTTGTGTTTAAGTCCTGGTTTTCACTTCAGTCTTTGTTAGATCCTAGTTTCAGTGCAAAGTTGGTCACTTTACAGAGTTCCCACAGTCAAAGAAAACCTGGAAAAGAAAAATTTCTCAATCACATTTATTAGCAAAAAGTAATTGAAAATTTTGGAAAAGTCATGGAATTGTGTTGTGTGTAATAAATTATGTTACATTAATCAATAATATGAAATAAGTGAATTTAATATGTTATGTCTGTTAACATGCCAATGTTTTCTTCAGTATGTTGTGTATGTATGTTGTGTTCTTCAAGTATTTGGCTTTTTTTTTTTTTTTCGAAAAAATTTGCAATTTTCTTTTTTCTTTTAGAAAATGTAAAACATTTTAGTAACTTATTTTTTGGAAGGGTTCCTTTGTTGTTTTATGTTTGTTTTTTAAGAAAACAGGTTTGGAATGCTTTTTTCTCCAATTTTCTGTTTTGTTTTGCGGCGATTCTAATAGAAACTATATTTTTTTCTTAACCTTTTGAAATGCGTGTTTTCTGTAAAAAAATACCAATCACCGTCATGTGGGACACTTGTATTATGTTTGAATAAAGTTTGAATCTTTGAAAAACGCAAGGAAAGCGTCTTTGAAAAATAATGAAAAATGTGTCCATTAAGATATGTGGGGACCCTAGCTTTAACTCATTATAAAGTAAATGTTAGTTGCACAATATAAAGTCTATAGAATAATGACACCATCGGTGTTAAACTGGGTCCCTATAAGCCTCGCTTTAATTATGTTGCTCTGGTTGTCACCAGGTACCATTTCCCGGGAAAAGAAAGGCTCAACTTACAGCACAAAGGAAGAGCATCACAAGTACCACTGCACAACAAAACGGTAAGAGCGCTTATTTTCCAGTTATTTGTTGTGCACTTAACAGAATGAACAGTTTTGTTTACACTGTGTATTTTAGACTTATTGTAGGAGCTTAGCTGGAAATAACAAGATTTAACAAAAATACACAATTTTGCCAAGATGAACACATCCAAAATTATCAAAAAATGAAGAATGCGTAAAGTGCACCAAACAGATGACAGCATCCGCTATCTTGTATCGATAAAGCTTTTAATTCAGGAACTAAACTGCCAACAGGGTATTTTTTCAATTGGTGGATATTTTCCACCAAATCTCAGTAAACAGTTCAGTCTGAGAGCTTAATTCTGTCGTCGCTGCCAGTTTGCATCCCATCTCTCTGCACAGCGACCTGTTAGTGAGACTCTGAAACACTGTGATTCTCTGAACCACAGTGAGTGTGTGTTTATTTTTGTGTGTGATTTGCATAATGGGGAAACAGAACGTACTGTATCTGTATAATTTACACCACAGTCAGCTAAATCTCCTGTTGTTAATTGAACTCTGTGACTCTGCGCTGTTTTTATGTACAGTACATTCACACCTTTGAGCATCAATTTAACACTTCTGATCAGCGCTGCACCTCTTCAATCAACACTCTGCAACTTAAAATAACTAACTGCAAAAACAAACTCACATCATGTTTTTAGACAGAAACTTATCTCCGTCTGTCTGAGCTGCGGTTTGTATTTCTGTCTGCATACGTGCAAATATGTCTTTGTCATGTCTGTTAACATGTCATGTGTGCGACCCACCGCTGGGCTTTTTATATAGCAGCTAGCAACAGTTAGCAGCTAACTCAAATAAGAGCAGCAGGCAGATGTGGCTCATCTGGAAAACCAGGAAAATTCATGGTGAGCAGGGCTAGTCAGGGCCACGAGGATCGGTGTACAGACACAGGAAAAAGATCATGCAGGCTGCACTTGCAGAAGCTTGTGAGGTTAATCAATAAGTCAGCTTATTGATGATGCAATTCTGTGAACTCATGCTCTTTTGTGTTGAATTTGAAATTCGATTTTTGATAAAATACACTATGAATAGTAAGGCGGTGGACTTTGGACTCACAGACTAGTAAGGCTAAAATGATATATAAATTAAAAGGTTGTGAACTAATGTGGGCTGCTCTGAGCCATAAAACTCCCAGGCCTAAAACGAGTCCCAGTCTGGCCCTGACAGCAGCCGAAAATGTCTGCAAATTGGGAAAACAATGAGACTCAGAAGCTCCTTTCTGTTTGAGCAGAGGACTAGATCAACCACTGTTAAACATAAATGGAAACTGATTGATTGTTGCCTTGTTATGCCGATTTTTCTGCTTATAAAGCACCACAGACATATATGATATAAGTCACATTAGAGGCAGACTCTGTTGTGTTACATGTCACAACCGTCATGACTGTTTTGTTTCTGGAGCGCTGGCATGCTGTCTAAAATCACACACTTGAGTGGCATATCGCTGTTGTTTGGTCCTGTTTAAAAAAAACAAAGCAAGAGGCTCTTTCAGGGGATCTCTGTGTAAAAGGTGCAAATGTCCAGAACAATCCTCTCTCCTACTTTTCTACTTTCATCACTTGCTACGTTCAGGGGATGAGATCGGCGTGGGCCGCTCACATACTCTGTGATTTCTGAGCAGAGCGACAGTGTTGACAAACCGCTTTGCAACTTCACTTGTCAACTGTTTTTTTGTGGTAAATAGCAGTGGACCTCAGTCTGTTGGTACAGTTGGTTTTCACACTTGATGTGAAGTGTACCTGAGTATGCATGAACGGCAGTGAAACCCTTTGACGACCCACAGTGTCACAGTGTTCACATGTACTCAGATCATGGCCTGAGTCTCTGATGTGAAAGCCCGCTAAAACACAGCTTCCTCTTTCTCCTCTGAAGTGGCCGTGTTACAGTCTGAGCGCAGTGATTCACTCGATTTGTCGTGTGAGTGTTACCCAGATCGGGGGCCTGAAAGCAGCACTTATCAGATACTTACAAAGCCGTGCCGAGATGTCGCCTCAGGCCTCAGACACCAATTCACACCTCCATTCTTGTTATGATGCTCACATGAGCGCAGTGCGACCTTAATGACCACAGGTGACATCAACGTGTGAACGACCTGGAGGAAGCTAATAAGCGTGGTTGTGTGTGTCACCAGTCAGGAGGACAGATCCTGTGTGAAAGGGGAACTGGCTTTAGGGTAAAACAGCAACTCAGATCATTTTGGACTTCGGCCGTCAAGATACTTTGAGTTAATTGTTCCCAAATACATTCTCCCATGACCAAACTTTTGTTGCTGACAATGCAGGAGCTTGAACGACTTTATAAATGAGTGGAATATGTGCTTATAATTGTGAAAATACAGTGCTCACGGCAGCAGGGAGCTCTGCAAAAGCGTCTCAGCAACAATGCTGGCAGTATGAACACAGAAAGCCTGCAACACGCTGCAGTTCAGCGTGTTCAGTGTGTTCCAGGCCTCAGACCAGCAGCGCTTGTCTTCAGCGAGGTTAAATAACGTTTTTTTTCGGTGGAGTCTGGCTTTGAAGAGAGTATATATACGTTCCATTTATAGTACAGTACCCTGATGAAAACGGCTCTCCATCAGTTGTGTGAGAGTTTGTTAACAGATGCTTTGATACAGTTTTGCTGTCAGTTTTGGATACCTTGTTCATTGTGGAGGCATGCGAGAAAAAACATTTTCTTCGTTAATTCAGCGTAACAAATGGTCATTTTTAGGGTGATGTACCTGTGCACAGTTATAGGCCTATCAAGTCTCTTATTAGAATACTCCAGTTTGCAGTTTCATGGGTTTAAAAAAAGGATGAGAGTTTATTAAAGCTTCTGAAACAAGGTGAGATGATTTTGAATCTTTTTATGTCTATTAAAAGTGTCCCACATTACCCACAATGCTTTTTTTGCCCTTAACTTCTAGTAACTAGGTGACCCAAGTCAGCAGCTGTGCAGCAACACATTTATTCTCCAGCACTTTTGGTATGCTCAGTTATTTTGGAGATCTCATTAGTCAGAGTAAAGAGCAAGTAAACATGCGGCAGAAATAGCTGTCCTCCACACTTCTCAGCAGCCCCTTTGCTCTCGTGCCCTATTTTGACAACAAATTGTGTTTAGAGGCAAAACAAAGTTAATTGTGAATCTAATTTAAAGTCTGATGTGGTCAGAGAGCTCACATTTCTGCGGCAGGATTGAGTCTGAATGCTCACCGCAGCTGCAGAGGGAACTCGTGCTCAAGCAAATGACCGAGATTTGTTTATTTAAATGTCACAAACAACGTCTCATCCTCTTATCCGTCACTGTGGAGGCTCTGCGGGGACCATCGGCTGCTCCATGATAAACTGGACGCCACAGCTTTTCTCCCAGTTACAGCTCCACCAATCAGATGACCCTCTGTGTGTTAGCCGACATATTCAACCATAAACAGAGATTATAGCATATATATTTGTTTGTGTGTAATCCTTTAATCACTGATGTAAAAGGTCCAGTTTGTAGGATTTGGGGGACATTTTGGGAAAAGTTGAACATAATATAATAAGTATGTTTTCGTTAGTGCATAATCACCTGAATATAAGAATCATTTTGCGTCCAGTTGCGTTCTCAACAGCATCCGCAGAATTATAAAAACAGTTCTGTATGTCCGTGTTTTTAGCTGACGCTGTCCAGCAGTGTATCATTTGGATGCGAATGGGACTTTTGGCATCAGGACCTTAAAGCTGAAGCTGCAGCAGCAGCAGTATTTGATATTTGAAATGAGAACTGGCTGAACGTTCAGGGACAACATGTCAATTCGTGCATGGACTGGTATTTACTTTTATTTTTGTGTGCACAAAACATGTAGTTATTTTTAGCAAAAAAACCCATCATAGTTTGGCTTAACATTCATATGGGAAGCAAACAGTGGGCTCCCTGGTGAAAGTCCAGGGTCTGTTGGACGCATCCACCTCTACTCTTACCTGCTCTGTAACGACTTTCCAGCTCCTTATGTTACATTATTGCCTGCAGTCTTGCAACTGTTACTGTCCAGTGGCAAATCATGCCACCACAAAAGCTGCCGTCTGGCCTTGTTATACACTGATGCAGCACAGTGGTGTATCATACTGCCGCAAAAGGTGGCTTTTGGTGTTGGTGTCTGAGTTGAAATCACTGACCAAGCTGCGGTATTTGATGATTTCGGAATGAGAACGGACTGCCCTAAATTTTACATACTGGACCTTTAAAGCCATGGTTTCTAAATTAAGTGTGCAACCTCAAGTATTTCCTCTCCGTCACGAGCAGTTAATCATCAGATCAAACAAGGACATTTGGATTCTCCAAATCTTTTTCACAGACACACAAGATTTATTCATCACATTTTTTTTCTTTTTCTTTTCTTTTTTCTAAACTGAGATAGGTTTAGTTCGATGGCAGCTTTTCCCTCGACACAAGTGCAACAATTATTCCCCAATTGTTTCTTCGTCACATACACAGCCGCTTCACGCTGCCAGGCTTTTTCTTCCACCTAATTTTTGCCAATCATCTCGTCTCTGACAGCTCCAATCACATCCCTGCTCGCTGCGAAAGGCCTGCGAGTGAAAGGCAGACACAAATATTGCAATCAGGCGAATAGTTTGAATGTAGACGGATGTAAATCAGTTCTTTTCATCCCACGTTTGTTTTGTATTAGGATGAAGTTTCTTAGTTTCTTCTTGCAGCAGCATACAAACAGGATTCTTCTTCTACTGTTAATCTAATTTATCAGGACTGGCAATTGTTGATGCAATCACTTAAAGCAGCGTGCAATTCCATTACAAAAAGACTGGCACCTGGTCCGTCTCTCTTTAGAGATTAGCAGCCCTGCAGCGAGGATTTGGTAATGAGTTGGAGAGGATTTACCAGTGGGAATATAATATGTGTCCCAGAGCTGCTGTGTTTTTCCCTCTAAATCCTCTCAGGGCAGACCGGCCACTGGTTTGGTGAGCGCTGCAGGTTTTTCCAGCATCCCTCCGTCATCAGCCCGAGGGGAGGTCACATGCTGGAGATTACAGTAACATGAGGGCGAGATTGGTTTTTTACTTTGGCTCGCTCTGAATCAACATGCCATCAGCCTGAATGCTTACTGATCAGGAAATATTTGAGTAACCAAAGCCCTCGACCTTGTTTTTTTAAAAATGTATATAGCAGTAAAATCACCCTACAGCATGTAAAATGATGCATACTTTAAAACGTAGTGGCAGAAGTTTTCAGGCCATCTGGACTACTTAAGTAGGCTAAAAGTACAAATACCACTCTAAAAAATCCTGCGTTCAAAGTGTCAGTAGGTTGGATTCCAGCACAGATTTGCACAGAACTTAAGCGATATTTTTGAAATGTCGATAAAACACAATTGTGCGACGGCTGCGTTTCCACTGAGTGATGTTATGTGACATCTCATCTTGTGATAACATTACAAGAAGCATGGCGATGGATGTTCAAAACATCAGCAGCTTTATTTCTATTGCAGTCACCAGACTAGCCGTCAGTATTTCCTATCAAAGGTGACATAGACGTGTTATGCGAGCGATAATGGAAAGGTAAGCCCCTCATACGTGGGAGCGGCCACGTATGAGGGATTTCTGAGAAGTGAAAGTCGTCGATTTCACAGAGGAATTGTGGATTCAAAATTTCCGGATGATCCGCTCAACTTTTAAAGAGTTATGCTATGCAATAACACCCTTTGTAGTGCCTGCTGCATTATGCCCGAGGGAGCCATTTCCATAGTGTCATGTGACCTATTAAAGCGAAAAAAAAAGTCTTTCCATTGCAGTTTTGCAAAATACAGCTTTTTTGACTCACCCGAAATACCACCTCATGCCAGCATAAAGTTTTTTTATGATAAAAATTTCCATTAGGCGTATTTTATATTCAGAATTTCAATCAGCACAATTTGAGGGTTAACGGAAACCTTTCTTATAACACATGCGTTCAAAGGTTTCTCTATATTTGTGTTAATCTTGTTCATCAGTAATGCAGTTAGCTGTTTATAAGAATGTCAATTAGTTTTAGCACTTGATGAAGCTTTAGCGGGACCTCTGATTGCTCTTCACAGAATTTGACGTCCCTGTAGAGTCCTCTGGAGTCCCCTCCGGCGACATCCTTTGCTCCCAGTGCTTATGGGTGCATGGCTGAGTGAACCATCTGTTCGCTCAGTCAGGATGTGCCAGCATGCGACCGCTCTCCGAGGTCCTAAAACTGTACCATTGATCTGTAAAGAATCTCACAGTGCAGGCTGACCCCAATATCAAATCATATTATCCCTATTTAAAGCTCAGCTGCAGCACGGAGTTCGAGGAAATATTTCGTTCTCAACCTGAAACTGTGCCAGTTTTGTAGTTTAATTGAATGTAAACTTAAAATTGGCAAATGTAGGTCAAAATGTAGCCATTACTGTAGTTTGTGAATTGACTGTTCGATAAGCTCCACTTCACTTAGATTCTGTGGTTGACTGCCAGTTTTTACAATCTCACACTTGCAGTTCACAAAGACATTTTTTGTATGTAACTAATAACTCCACAAACTGTTTCACATGTTTCTCGACTCACTGCCAGACAGGCAGCATCGCTCATGTGAGGCAGTTTTTATTGCTCATTGCCAATATTTTACATATCAGCCAGAAGCATGGCAACAATCAGCGTGTCCTCTACACGGACTACTTTGCTTACGGTTGAGGCTGTAGCTCACAGGTCAAAGTTCACCAAAGATTAACTCCATGTGATGCAAAGATGCCAATTTGCTTAGCCACCGGCAGCAGTTTTTTATTCGCCCCACCAATCACTACATTGATTGGGAGGCGAATTTTGGCCAGTGTTAATTTTGCCAGTGTTAATGTGATTGTACACTGACAAGCTTCTGTCTGGTTAGTAATAACAACTAGCTGGATGGCAACCATTAGGTCATCAATGTTGTTCGCTACAGTTATCCCTTAATCATATGTTGATTCTCTAAGTCGGCACGCTCTAAACTTTTTAAGCCATTTTCTTACCCTTGCACGTGTGTTTTGGTTTTGGAAAGATGACAAAAAAGACGATGGCTGTTATTATAAAAATCAAAGATTGTGCTGCCAAATACTGCTGCAAATTATCTTAAAATTTCCAGCTGACATACGCAGTAATTGTGGTGATTCTGAACTAAAAGCGGTGCTAGTTTTAAAACACAGCTTGAACTGATAATGTCTCTGGATACCGACCAGAGGAAGCTTTGACAGAGGGGTTTTTAGAGCATGTGAGCTCCCAGAGGGCTGATAAAAGGCAGCGAGCAGCAGCCGAGGCTTTCAGAAAGCCACTGGGAGCACACTGAACCAGTATAGAAGTGTGACACTGGGAGGCAGAGAGCTGGGTGATTTGTGTCCTCAGAGGACAGGAGAAAGCTGGAGAGGACTCAGTCAGGCTGTGGCCGCCATCTGCAGCGATGCCTCCTCTTCTCTTTTAATCAAAGCTCTCCGGCCTCACCTCTCTGCCCTCTCTGCCCTCTGAGGTGTCCCCGGCCTCAGCCGCTGACCCCCGCTCCGACCACGACCATATGGTTTTTAGCCCGCTGCCCTCTCACTCCGGCATTGTGGACAGATTATAAATGGCATTTAAATAATCATTTTCCAATGCCAGCAGACAGAGCGGGCAGACAGACGCATCGCCAAGTAAGCTGCTTTGACTGAAAAGTCAGTTTTGAGTTTTATGGCCAACATCTGTTATGATAAAAGCTAAATGTGTCAGTTAAAACTAGAAACCCTGCGTTTTTATTCGGGAGGTTAGTGGTATTTTACAGACGTGTGACCTGTATAACGTACTATTAGCAGCTCTGTGAACCCAGATATTACAGCTGTACAGCATCTCATTCTCAAAAGCACATTTTCTAAAACTGTTCTGAAAACATTCATTTCATCGACAGATAATGTTACAGAGAGCAGTACAAGTGAATTTTGGAAAAACCTCAGAACATTTAGCTCCTATGAAAAGTAGCCTAAATGACTTCGTCAGTTGATTCTTACAGAAATAGTTCCTCCCCAAGACAAAAACTTAAAATAAAAAAAAACACGGGCAATATTCTAAGAAAAAAAACTCTCTGAATTTCTAAGATTAATGTCGCAAATTTGAAAGAAAAAGAAAAGAAAGAAAACAAATTTTGGAGAGGCAAAAAATCAGATATTCTCAGAGTTTAATGTTGCAAATTTCTGGGAAAAAAAGTCAGAAAATTCTTTTTTTATATTGTTTTTTTTTGGGGGGGGGGGTCATTTAGCAATAAGGAAATATTCCTGATTTTAGTGCAGAATAAGCAGATTATAATCAGCATCCAGACTTTAGGGAGACATTTCAGTGAACTGGAACTGGAGGAAAACAACACACTGAGCAGCAGCAGCAGTTTTGTAGTTCTTTGACCCCAAAAAACATGCAAACAAAAAAACTCCACCATCTTTCTGATTTTTTTTTCTCACAAATTTGCCGCTTAATAAACAGAGAATATCCAACCTTATTTCTTGTAAATTTGCAACATAAGTCTCAGAAATTTAGAGTTTTTTTTATAATAACATGCCGGCCGTAAGCTACTGGACACCCCAACCAATAATTTATTATTGATTATAGTTTGCATTAATAATCTGAATCTGTGAAGTAACTAAAGCTGTCAAATTATTGTCGGGGAGTAAAAAGTGCAATATTTGCCTACAAATATAGTTAAAATCTAAGTAATAAAAAAATAATAAAGTTGCATAAAATATCATTATACAAGTTAAATACAAGTATCTCAAAATTGTATTTAGGTATGGAAGGCCACTTGAGTAAATGAAGTTAGTTAGGTATCCAAAAAGTGTTGTGAGAAGGTGAACTGTGGATTTGAGGTTGTGCCAAACAAGAACGATTGTGCTAAAAACCAAGAGCACCGGTTTAATAATCAACTGTTTATGTGTATAAATGTGATAAAAGCAGTGACAGTGAGGCAGATGCTCCTAAATGTGCACATTAAACTTGCTTTCTTCTCTTTGTTTTTCAATTTAAACTCATGCACGCTCTCACAACAAAGCACTCTGCAGCACCCACTGTCGTGTCTCTGGGCTGCACAAAGGTTCGTTTCTCACTGAGAGGAGGCTGTTGCTGAGCAGAGGCAGCATCACAGCGTTCCCACCTGTGGTCGGAGCAGGGAGGGTGGTGATTGACTGCAGAGACATGCTCAGATGGAGCGCAACCCCCTCCTCTGTCAGGAAGCCAAAAGGCCATCTGCAGCGGCCAGGCTATTGTTGTGGCTGTGCATTAAGCTATTTTATGTCCCACGTGAATTTACTGCCAGTCTTAAGTTAGCGAGTTTGCAGGCGAAGAGTGTTTCATTCATACTGTGTGGAGAACAAAGGCAGTTTGAGTTAAGTGCCTCGCAGATGTAAAAGCTGCATGAAGAGAGAGAAAAGATTTCAACTCAATACTTTATTAAATAATCAACATCATCATGAAAAAAGGGAAAAATGAAACAGTCACATTTGTTTTACTTCAAGTTTTTCCAACAGTATTTCACTTTTAGCTTCACACATTTTAGTGGCTTCACAAAAGTCACTCGTGTGATGTTCATTTTGGTGTGACAGATAAAATGATGGACACTATATATTCCTCTCTGTATTCACATCTCTTCAGTGTTGACACAACAGACGGGGTGTTGTGTTGAATGTCACGTAATATTTGAAAGCTTTTTGTGCATGAGAGGTGAAGCTACAACCAACAGGGTTTGCACAGTCATGTAAAACCTGGAAAAGTCATAGAATTTGTAACTATCACTTTTCAGGCCTGGAAAAGTTTTGGAAAACTAAATATACCCTCAAGATTTTCGAAAAGTCATGAATTTAGTTTAACAAACCTGTATAATGACACATGATGTGTCGAAAAAATTTCTGTTTTTACAGTTTCTGGCTGTGATAAATGGCATGATTTTTAATGAAAACATGCCTTCCAAACAGAATTTTAAAGGAAAAAAAAAATAAAAATCAACAATTTTTTTTCTTCTAAAATCACCAAACAATTTACATGGAAAAACAAACCATTTTCTTTATGAATCGGCAAAAATAATCAAATTTTTAAAAAGATAACATGTCATCCAAACCTGCAGGCATATTTTCTTTAAAGATTGCCAGTAAAATAAATACAAACTTGAGCCATTTGAAGTTGAATGCCCCTCCCCTGGAGCCAAAATAAAAATCATGTGTCCCCTTTGTACCCCCCCATAAATAACAAACAGTCCCTAAGTTGTATTTTAATATTGATTTCTAATCCTGTTTTGAATTCATTCTTTGTAAAATAATATATAGTCATGAAAAAGAACAATTGAGGATTACAGATGGCTCTTTCAGAGAATGTGTGATATTTAAAATTTGTCTCAAAGTCATGGGAAAGTCGTGGAAATTTATCGATAAAAATGTGTGAACCCTGAATCAGAGAGCATGCAGGCAGAGCCGGAGCCGTCTGCGACAAACGCTACATAAAAACAACGGCTGCCTTTGTGTCACCAGCTGGTGCATTGATGAGAAACACTATTGATATCCTCTAACTTGATCAGGTCTTTACTGTAGTGTCAATCTACGAGGGGGTCAGCGATGTTCTTGTTGTGGTAGATGAAACATCATGACCACATCTAAATTCTCCAGCTAACAAAAGAAATGGTGTGAATTTAAAACGAAGGAAGTTATGATTCTGTCGTAGCTCGTATGAATTCACATGCTTTGCTATTTCAGGACCGAGCTTGAGAAAATGAGTCGATCATTTATTTATATTTCTGTCTCTAAACATGAACAGACGGACCACTGTAATAGTTACACCTTGCAGTCATATTAATACTGTTGACATCATGTTTCCTACAAAGAAACACTCCAGTGAGATCAAGTTTAAATGACCAAAGATCACAATATAAAAATCAAACAAAAGCAAAGAGGTAAAAAAAAAAAAAGACCATTTTCTAAACTACCTGGCTGGCATGCATGCTACTTACACAGAGAGACTATTTCTTTTTGTTCGTTTTTTTTTTCAGTCTTAACAGCTCTTTTAGTTACACACCCACATATTTACATCATCAGTCGACGGTGCGTCATTGAGATAAATCTCACACCAACCTCCAGCAGCAGCAGCACACTGAAATAACGTAACACAACTCACAGAGCTGCGTTGACTTAACGGAGAAGTCGTTAAAATGCTGTATTTTTCTTATTGTCAACAGATGAAATAAAACACAACTAACAAGTATTATCAGTGTGTTCAAAGCCTAACATGTTGTATTTCTCAGTGCCATAGAGCTAAATTTTTGATTAAATGTTTGGAGTTGAAATGTACGCTAGGCCTATATTTGGAATTTTTTTACTGCTTTAACTTACATACTAAGTGATAGACCAGCAACTCCCATGTTCTGCAAAGTAAATTACTGTTTTTGACGGAGTCTGGCGGCTTTGAGAAAACGGCTTCAGTTTTATGTTGAAAAAGGGCGTCTGACAGCAAAGTAAAGCAGTGAAAATATTTGAACACTTTAATTGTTAGAGATTTTTTTTTCTTTTTCAACTGCAAATTTCAGTCCCCAAAAGGAAAACTTTAATATCTCTTTAATCTGTGAGGATAAAGTTTTCAATCTGTCCATTTCACTTCACTCATTTTTTTATACCAAAATTTATCTCATTGACTGAAAAAGCAAATTATTTTGTTATTGTTATAGCCTACAAATGTAATTTGTATCTGCTAATATTTATAATTTATATAATTCCAAAAAATTGTTCCCAAAATTGCATTTTCTGTGAAATATTGTGATACTATGCTGTATTGATCTTTCCCCCAACAAAATCTGAAAGTATTAAAATACCTCCTAACGTCGACAATAAGAAAAATATAGAATAACACCAGTCTTGTCCGTTAAATCTTTTATCACATTGTTCACACAAACCCAAAGTCTCCAAACCAGAGCCGGTCTGAGGCCCATCTGAAATATTCAGAGTCCCAGATGAAGCTCCCATCCACAGAGAAAGGTCCAGTTTGCACAAAATGTAATCTAGTTCAAAATATCAATCAGTAGCAAGAGTCTCATATTATCCACAGAGATGTCCCAGGCATCGTGTGTCCGTCTGCCGTCCATCAGGAACGTCAAGCTCGGGAATCAAGCTGAGGGGTTTGATTGGATGAACAGAATTAGAGCTCCAGTTGGGATGCGAGTTAATTGGCTTGGAAGCTGCTCCGCTATGTGAAACGATTGGAGGAACAGCTTCGTGATTGGACTGAAAGAAAAACCAGGCTGAGGGGACAGTCGCCTTCTTGAGACCAAATTTTGTCTTATATGAAAAATTGCCTTAAAGCTATATTGGGCTTAACCCTTTGAAAACTGGAGCAACATCACTTTTCTTGTGCTGCTTTCAGATGCCGTTCACAAGTATTTCAACCTTTTTACTTGAAACAAATTTGTTTTATTTCAGAGTTACAGAATTAGTCTAATTTTAAGCAGTTTTTTATTTATTTATTTATCTATTTTTTAAACTAATTTTTAGATAATATTTTTTTTATTTTTCTTTGATTTTTTTTCAATTTTTTAAAAAATATATTTTTTAGGTAATTTTCTTGTACTTTTTCCTAATCTCTGTCAAATATCTTTGCTCATTGCTCTTTGCCTTCGTTCCATGTTTTTGACGCCAATTTGCTCCGGTTTCAAAGGGTTACATTAGCATGGTTCCTCTGCGTCTCTGCCACTAATGAGGGTGAAGAATGAGTTGTTTGTCATCAAAGAGACGGCTGAATTTTCCTTATTGGCCAACGATGTCAGGGCCAAAGTTAATATCAGCAGCGTTTGAACACGCTGTACTGTATCTCCTGATTTAATTATCGTCCAGGTCTGCAGTGGAAGCAGATGTTGCCCTTAACTTTGACCCACATTCACACACGAGCACAACCGACACGATGCCAACAAACAGTCTCATTCTGCCCTTCCTCGTCCTGACAATGGCTGGCGGGTGTGGGGTGTCAAATCTAATGAAACAACAGCTGAGTGTGTGTGGAAACGGGGTTGGAGGGGTGAAAAGGGGAGGAGGGAGGGAGGGTGAGTCAAGACACAAGTGTCCTTGTCAAAGGCGAAGCCAGAGAGAGAGCGAGCGAGAGCTGCAGTGACCGCTACGACCGGCCCAAAATGGCTGCCAGTCAGAAAAAGAGACGATGGTGCCTGGGCTCTCGGAGCGTGAATCACCGCTGTCACTCCTCTCTGGTTGACTGGTGCGAGCTCACGCCAGAGCCCTGAGGCCAGTAAGCCCGGGTGAGCCGGAGGAGGCGGCAGGGTCGAGCTCAGGGTCTCTGAGGGCCTGCGGTTTGTTAGAGCACGATTTCAAGGCTGCACGCGGAAGTGTGACACCAAATCTCATCGGATTCTGAACCGTTTACTTGTTTCCTCATGTTTTCATCCCTCGCTCCCTCTCTCTATTTGATTGGGTGGGAGGATTAGGACTGGATTACCCAGAGGAGGGGATGTGTGGCAGAGCGTGTTTTGTTTGCACATGTGCGTAAAGGTCGGATCTTATAGCGGATGTTTGTTTATCGTGTGACCTTGTGGGGGAGTTTATGTACTGTAGCGCCGCAGCAAAGTGTGCACGAGCGACTGCTGCATGGAGGAGGAGAGGAAACCTCCAGATGCCCAAACACAATAAGATTAAGGCTTTGCAACATGCTTTTGTGGGCATTTTTAACCAGCAGCTTCCTGCTAAGCGCCTGGACCCAAAAAAAGGGGTCACGAGATAAAATTGAGAGGAGAAAATAACAAAATTTCCCTCTAATCTTTGCTTTTCTTCTAATTTACTGCTGAAGTTTTACTTTTTCATTGGGAGAAATCACTCTGGTTGTACTAGAAACAGCCGCTGATATGCAGCAAACGGTGAGGGGTTGCAGGTACACGAAGGCTACATCCACACTAATACACTTTTGTTTTATACACATAAAGATTGCTACTTTTACGCCTAGTGCACACACTGCTTCAACATGTTCAAACCCCTAAAACAGACTGTTTTAGTTTGGAAACTCCGGGGTTGCATTTTGGTCCGTATGAGCAGAAACCAAGACTTTTGATGACAAACACAACATGTCAAGTCAAAAAACCACAGCTAGTCCTACATACATTTCTTGATTTCATACTTATTGTGTGGTTATCATACTTCTTTACCGTCGCCACCGGATACGGCTTCAGGTACCACTCTGATATGTTGCCATATTTGCTTTGCCATGACTCTCTATCTGTTTTGCGCAGCCTTGACCGCTGTGTGTTCATTATGACTTTAAGAAACAGTTTCGCTTTCGTGTCGGAAATATCCGGTCTTTGTGTTTTCGGTAACTAAGCAACTGACTGCAGCGTTGCTTCCTGTTTACATCATACGTCATATGTCAGTGTGTAAATGAATGGTCATGTGATGCATTTTCAGGTGCATTAGTATCAGACCCCCAGGAAGTGTGCGGGGCTTTGAAGCCAATTTTTGTAGCGGCCAAACAGTGGAATAACACCATCAGGTGATGCCCTGCGGCCCAAAAGACTTTTTTCTATAGACCTGAATGTCAAAAGTTATAGTTTAGGAAAATTCAATTTATTTAAAAATGGAAGCGAGTCAGTCATTTTTCAATAACCGATGGAGAAGAGTTGGGATTTAATAAGTTTGCATATCTTCTAAATAAATCTCAATTCAATTTGAGTGTCACACACCCTGTGAAATGACTCAGAATTTGATTCACAGACTGTCCAATAGCATTTAGAAAGTCTAGAAGAGCAGCACAATTAAGTGATTTTATCCCCATTCAAGTGGAGTGCTAAACCGGAAGTAACCATTCGGTCGGTGGATTTTTTCAGGATTGGATGTGGCTGCGTGTTCAACGCTGTATCCAGTTCTCTTAATACATTGATGGTTAGTATGACAATTTAAGATAAAAATGCATTAGTGTGGACGTGGCCTTAGTATATATGTGTGTATATATATATATATATATATTATTTGAAGTACATACCTTTAGTAGTTTATCTCTTTATTGACTTTTTAAGCCATTGTTGTGCATAATTAGCAGCTAATTTTTAATTTCCCCCGTTTTTCTATTAACCTTTCTGATTAATCAGCCTTGAAACATGAAATGTAAACTGACCTCGTGCATCAGGAACAACTTTTTAAAGGCTAGGACATAAAATCCAGCTGAAAATATATCTAATCAGATCTGCTTGAAAAAAAAAAAATCCATATATTTTCAAGCATAACGATGAATGCTGGTCTCATCTGTGACCCTCTCTGACAGCACACATTAAAACACAGGGGAAACAGATTAAAGGCACTGAAGCCTAAATGCCAATGGTTCATTCAAGGGAATAATTTATCAGGAGGCTGGAGGTCACGGAGGGATACGAGAGCAAACAGGCCTCTCGATGGCAGATGAGGACCCGCAGGTGACTTGATGAGAAAGTGGGACAAATTCAGAAGCAGCAACAACAAAGAAACCACAGCAGCAGAGAGCCTCGCCGCCTCAGCTCTGGACCCTGAGCTGCACACGTGTCACATTTTACTCACGCTCCAAGGAGAATAAAGCGACAAGGAAATCTGTGTTTGTGTGCATGTGTGTGTGTTTACAGTCCGGCACGGTCCAGCCTGACCTGGATTAGCCACTGAAGCTCTGCAGGGCTGCCGAGTGGACAAGAAGGGGGCAGAGGTTGAGCGAGGGGAGGGGCTGCAGTAATCTGCTAATCTCATTAATACCGCGGCCTGTGGGTGCCCTGTCAACAAGACGCAGGGAACAAAGGATGGAGTAAACAGCTGATGACCCTGGCTGCTGTCCACTGCACAATGCCCACGCACACACACATCCATACACTCGCACAAAATTAAATTCTGCTTCCACCGGAAAACTCTCCTGAGATAAAACAGAAACGTGAAGCTTGAGCGAGTCAGGATGAAAAACGGCAGCTGTCCCCTCAGGCCAGACGACCCTCAAAAGGCTCCACAAAACTCTGCCTGTTCGTTTTGCTTTACTGACTCCACGGCAGGACCAGCAGGACCTAACATGGACCGCTCAGCTGTTCCCATCAGTCTGAGTCACTTTTCACTGCTGGCACACGGGGCTTACCCGGCAGCGGATGTCAACATGTCTCCTTGTGTTGTCCTGGAAAATGTATCTCGGCCTTGGTGGATTATAGTTTTATTCTTGCGTGAATCCACTTTGGAGTGGTGAAAAATCCTTGATCGTATTTTTATAGCGCTACAATCCAGCGCACACTGATTGATCACATTCAGAGAGGCGGGTGAGGATGCTGGGAGGCAGCTGGGACGACGTGGGGTCAGATGGGACAGGTGGACCAAATGGCTCCTCAATTCAAGTAAACTCAGGTAGACAAAAAAAAAAGAAAACGCAACAGTGAGCTTCTGTGAGCCAATTATCTTTGATAAGGGAAACGCTTTAAGTCCTTATTTCTGTCCATGGATGGACTGGACGATGGCAACAAACAGATGAATGATTAACCCTTTGAAACCTGAGCCAACAGGCTTGATTTCGTTCAAAAACATGGGAAAAAGGCAATGAGCAACTAATGAAAGAATGGAAAAAAATGGTAAAAAGTAAAAAAAGTAATACCTGAGTTAAAAAGAAGAATTAAATGACCTGAAAAAAGTGCTTAATTGTTTTTCCTAGCTTTTCAAAATGATTTTCTAAATCTACTAATTTCTTGCAATTGGTGAAATATAGAAATGCACCATAATATTGGCACGTCAGCGGTTTAGGCTGATGTTGGCTTAGAAATTGAATATCAGAATCGACCAACATGTTGATTTCTGCCGATATCACAAACCAATATTTTGTTTGACTGACACGTAAACATGTACAAAACATCAACCTTAAGTTGAAATATTTTTCTTATTTTGCACAATGAACGAATATTTCAAAAGCACTGCACTTTATGTTTCCATCTGCTGGTGAGCGTCACGTCATATGACGTTAATTCCACTACAGACAAAACTTGATGATCAGTTAACACAGGCGGGGATAAAACTGGATTTATCGATATCAGTATCAGTTATCGGCCAAAAGGTTTATTTTTATATCATCATATCTGCAAAAAATCCAATATAGCACATACCCAGTGAAACAGTTATTACCAAGTTGCTCATTGCTTTTCTCCATGTTTTTGAAACAAACTGCATCAATGTGCTCAGAGTTCAAAGGTTAAAATACTTGTGAAAGGCATCTGAAAGCAGCAGAGGGAAAGTGACGTCGTTCCAGGTTTCAAAGGGTTAAACTCTGCTAAGATAGGCCGTTGTTGCTCCTGCAGGGCCGCAGGAGAATCTGTATGAGACAAATGTGCAAGTTTACGTGTGCATGTGTGTACACAAAGGCATGCGGTCAGTAAACGTCCTCTCACCGATCCAGCACCCGACTGTAGTCCTGAGGCCCGCAGCCGCCTTCGCTCTTCAGTTCAGCAAAAACTTGTGTGAAAAAGTGCGGGTCTGCGTTGATTCGCAGCATCTTTGCGCTGGTGGCGTCGATGATGGCGAGGCAGCGGTCCCAGAAGGCCTCCTTACCCGCCTCCACCAGGAAGGGCTTGAGCGGGTACGAGATCTCGTTGCCCATGTAGGAGTAGGACAGGTAGAGGCAGGTGAGCAGGATGGCCTGCAGCTCGTGCTCCGATGCCACCAGGTCGCCGTCCACCACGTCTCGGCACAGCATGTAGACGAAGACCACGTTGGCCGGCGTGACGAAGGCCTGGTCCTGCCAGCCCTGCAGCAGAAGCGAGCGGTCCACGGCCCGCAGCCACAGCACCGGGTCAGCCGGAGACAGATGCTTCAGGCGGTAGCAGCGACAGCACAGGAACTCCCCAAGGCAGCGCAGGAGCTCGCTGGTGGACGCCTGGACAATTACCCGCTTAGGGGACGAACCCACCGTCCCTTGGGGGACTTTCTTCACAGAGGAGAGCTGTTGGGACTTGCTGTATCCGCACCCGTGACCCTGACCCATCCCCAGGCCGTAGCCGAGCCCCAGACCGAGCCCCAGTCCTGCTGGGCCCTCGTAGCTGGACAGGTTGGCACATGACAACGACTTCTTCACATTCTCTCGGTTGAGGTGCAACACGGGGTCCTTCTGATAAATATTGATGTTGTTGTTGTTGTTGAGAGGGTCCCCGAGGGCCACCTGACCGCCGGGGCCTTTCTTGGAGTTGCCCTTCTTCTTGGTAGAGGCCACCAGTCGCTTCCACGTGAGCGCTGGGAGGAAGATGGACTGCCCCCTCTTTAGCCCACGGTCTTTCTGGCTGTTGAGAGAGCGGCTGCTGATGCTCGGGTAGTGGCTGAGCGAGCCCGGCCGGTTGTCATAGTAGCCTGATTTCCGAGAGCCGGGAGACAGGGATAGTACAGTGCCCATGGTGAGTCAGAGCTCCGCAGATTACGCTGCCTCTGTGCTGTGGTGAAGAGAGGGGACGAGTGTGAAGCAAAGCTCTCTTTTATTTCTTAAAATCCAGCTGATGTGAACTCTGGACAGGGAGACAGCATGAAGAGATGAGAGCAGACATGACAACGTCTGACTGACCTGCAACATTAAAAACAGAGTTTAAACAAATGCACAGTAAAAAATAACATCCAGTCTCATTTTAAACAACGAAAACGGCCACATCCTGTAAAGTGACATTAACCTTTCCATCCCCAGACTCGAGCTTTGCAGCCAAGCGTCATTAAAACCCATTTAACTTTACATTACACACAAGAGGAGATCCAAAAGTTTCCAAAGATAACAAACACACCAGGCAGATGTGTATAAAACGATGCAAAACATCCATATTTGCGTGCAGTGTCGTGTTTCATAAAGAATGTGTGCAATAAGACAATTTGTTCCGAGCTTCAAGTGGAGATAAACGAATAAGACTGGATGATGAGGGGTTAATCAAAAGCCTGATTTAATCAATGAGCTTTTATTCTGTGAAACTTGTGAAGATTCCTAGACTTCGAACCATTGAAAGGACTCAAACATTTCTCTGAATGACAAAAATGCAGGCGCTGAGAGGGTGAATAATGCGTAAAAGACGCACTTTGGGCTTTTTACGCACATATTCCATTCCGAAATGAGATATATGTTAATAATTAGCCATTAAATATGCTTATTTTACATAATAAACATTTCAGCATTAATTTAATCTCAATTAGTGTCCTTCTCTTAGGTGCTCTAATGCTCACCTGTGTGTACGAGATGTCCGGGTACGAGATTTTGCCGCAGTCCGCGACGGTGCAAACACATAAAGGAGCGCAAAACAAATGTTTCTGCAGTGGATAACTGGAGACAGAAGCGAGCAGGGTGCTGCTGTGTGAGCAGAATTAAAGTCTCTTCTTCTGCAGAAGCTTTGACCTGCTCTTCTCCAAAGATGAAGTGTGGAACAACGTGTCGGTCCTCGCCCGGCGGGGTGCAGGTGTCATCCTCCGCTGCACCTCAGACCTCAGGCGAGACTGATGGCTGATGGCACTAACTGTTTTTTCGTTTCTCTCTCCATATCCGAAAAAAGCAAACTTTCACAGTGTTTGAGTCCTTTCAATGCACTCCATGTCTCGGAGCCGAGCGGAAAGTCTCCTGTCACCTCTCCCGGTTCTGTGCTGGGTGTCCGGTGCAGCTGTGAGTCCGCACACTGAGTGCCTCAGTCGCTTACTGACCGGTGATCGGTCCCGGCTCTGGTCCGACGTCTGAGCGGGTCTCTGAGCAGCCAGTGAGCGCGCCACACACACCGCCTCCCCGAGACTCTGACTCCTCCTAACGGGGCTCAGCTGCCTCCTCCCAGAGCGAGCGCGCGCGCGCGCGCGCGCACACACACACACACACACACACACACACACACACACACACACACAGTACAGTGAGCTCATTCACCATCATTATAAACACTTATTGCAGTTGCTATTATTTATTTAGTAATATCTATCTATCCATCCATCTATCTATCTCTCGTTATTATAATAATCATAATAATATAATACACGCAAAATAGAATAATTTGAAAAATTAAAATACAATTTCGGTAACAAATAAAAAACTACATATATGTATGTATATACATAATAAATTAGATGTAAAAGATAATAAAACATGTTGAGAAAAACAATTTCACCACACACATTTGATTTATTAACTCCACCGGAGCTTTTGATCACATCACATGATCTTCATCGGTCCAGCTGTCATAGAGCTTAAGATGTTCAAACTTTATTTTTCCTCATTTCCACACATGGAGTTCTGCATGAGACTTCCTCTCACCTACTGGTGAAGATAGTGTGACGTGATCAAAAGCTCCAACACAGCAATTAAATGGACCCTGTAGTTATATTGTTTTCTAAAATGCTGTTTTCAAGTTCACTAATTAACTTTAAACTTAAAAATAAAACCATTTTTAATAATAAAGCAATATATGCACTAGATAGGAACAGTAGCACTGTTACTGGTAATCGCAGTAGTACTGTTATTAGCAGCAATAGAGGTGCAGTGACAGCTGTAGTATTTATTGTTTAATAAGTAAAATGTGCACAAATCTTTATGCCAGCTTGGCTCAAAGTAGCACTTGTCTGATAAATGCTTTCAGCAACATTAACTGCAAATGGTGCAGAATGCACACGGTCCAGGGAGGGCGTAATGACTTGAAAGAAGTCGTACAATATTCCCTCAGAAGCCTGGAAATATATGTGTCGAGCACAGAGAGATACAGTGATAGGTTCACGTTGATTTATAGGAACATTAATGTCAAATGATAAATGTCCTCTGTCCTCCCTCAAACCTCTGTTACTGTAACTCCCTCAAACCTTTGTTATACTCACTGCTGTACTGTCCCTGTGCTAGTAAAGTTAGCTCATGTTTTTGTTTCTGTAACCGTTCAGTGTTAGTCCTCTGTGCGTTTGTCAGCTGTAAACCCCCCTCGAGACAAACGCCCACACCTGGGAGGTTGTAGTCCAGGTTGGACTGAGTAAGCGTCCCTCACGTGGCGGCAGGTCTGCTCTCATTATGCAACTGTCTTCATGAGTCCGTCCTGTATTGTAGGTCGTGGAGCTGAGCTGTCGAGTATAAGAGGATCAGTTATGTTTGGAAGGACGTGCGATTGCGATAAAAGATGATCCATCCATTACAGCATTGGATCTGTCTGACTGCTGTTCAGTTTCCTGATGCAGACAGACAGTTATTTTCTGTAGCCGCTTATCCTGTGCGGGGTTTTTGGGAGCTGGGGCTGATCTCAGCTGACATTGGGTCGTCATGTCGTCAGACTATCACAGCGCTGACACTACAGACAGACAATCAATCAGGCTCATATTTCACTCACTCAGTTTAGGGGCTGTTTACACTGTAGCAGTTTTTGCATGAAATGTTAAACTTTTGTTGCGGTTTGGCCTTTCGTTCACACGACAACAGCATTTTTGTGGCGTGAAAACAAACTTTTGAAATATGGTTCCAGAGTGTAATTTCTTGAAAACGCCACCGTTTCTGCTGCTGGCAAACTGGCAATGAGGAGATCCTTTAAGCACAGTGACATCACAGCTGCACTTTGCACATGCGCTCTGCGTTTCAGACAAATAGCCATGCACGAGTAGGAGGACAACAATAACAACAATGGCGAACTAGCGAGCTGTGTTTATGCTGCTGACTCCACTGAGTTTATTTATGCAGTCAGTTCTCATGTGTTCGTTCACCATCGTCTTTTTGTTTACGCTCACCGCTTTATAGAAGAACACCTTTATGTGCAGATGCTGGTGTTCTTCTATGGTGTTATTATTATTATTATTACAAATTCATATCGCCAGCTACTGGCCTGGCATGCATGCTGCAGCGTTTTCAGTTGTTTTTGCAGGTCCGTGTGCATGAGGATTGTTTTCACAATGTTATCATATGAACGCTTTTTTTTTTTTTAATTTCCGTTTTTAGTAGGGCCATTCTCGTCAAAACATAGCCTTATACTGCATGAAAAAAAACTGTATGTTTTTGCCCAAAACTGCTGCTTTCATCTTTTATTTCTTCTGCCTAAGACTCAGTGGTCTCCTGTGGCACTCGAACTGTCCGGGAAAAGAGAAGGAAGTGTTTGATTGCGTCTCAAGAATTCCCTTAAGATGGAAAAATGTGGAAAACTACAGAACAAACAGAATAAACACACGATGGGATGAGATGATAATGAACAGATGAGATAAGAAGAGTGGTAATGTACCGAAGTTGGCAAAGGCAAAAACAGAGGACACGTGAGAGGTCGAAAAAACAAACACAAAGAAACCGGAAAGAAAAGATTTTTTATTTCAAATACATATAGGTGTTAAACAACAACACATCACAAACTCAGCACCAATAAAAAAATATGTTCTTGTCTTTCAAAAGGTAGGTTAATCAGAGAAGCTGTTTCTTCACACTGTGTTTATAGATCCAAAAATAAACTCGTAAATTTAGTCATAGAGACCATAGTATCATCTGTCTAAAGGTGCAGACACTTGTTTGTTGTCTTGTTTGTGAACGGTCTGCAGCAGAAGAAGAAACTGTAAATTTAAACCCATCATACAGTGTAAAAGTGACTGTGTGTAGTACAAAGCTTTCTTCCTTGATCCTGCCAAAGTTGTGAGGACAGAAAAACCCCTGAGACACTCAGAAATGGGATAAGACGCCCTCTTGATCTCTCTACGCAGCACTCATAAGTACCAGAAACCATCAGCCTTTTAACAAAAATCTTCATTTCAGTGCTTCATGGAGAGACAAAGAGTGAGCTAAAAGATCACAGCAATGAGCGAATATTTTCCAAAGAAAATACTGAACACAAATGTGGATAAGAATCACAACAAAGGACCTCTCAAGAGTTTCTTTAAGGAGCCTTTAGATATCTTATTGATCAAGAAGTTATCGGGAGCCTTTATCTTAAAACCACTTATCTTATTGATCATGAATCACTTTCCACCTTACAGAAGATGTCTAAAAGCTTGTTTGGCAGCTTCTCAAACACGCTGTCAGACTCACAGCTGTCCACTTCTTTTATTATCTCTGACTCATCCTCCAGAAAAACAAACTGTCATCTGAGCTGCCAGAGAGACAAAACCCCGCTACTGTGCATCCACTACGCTTCTCTTATTATAAACATACACAGTTTGTTCAGTGATAGAGTAATTACACAGGAAGACACTGGTTTTTCTGTTTGTTTAGTTTTTTTTTTACTGCAACTTTTCCGACATTTTGGTTTGGGCATTACATTCATTTGCTTGATCCTTATTGTAGTTACACACCTGGTGTTATATGTGTGGTTTACTCAGCTGACATGCACTCACGTGTTTAAACTCTCTTGTTTTAACCCAAATAAACCCAGAACGAGTAGTTTTCTCGGTGGACAAACGCAGACAAAACAAGCCGGGGCGATCCTCCTCTGACATAAACACATCTTTGTTTATCTCCTCTACTTAGGTTTTTCTACGTCAGTGTGAGCTGGCTGATTGGCCAGCTGAGCTGTATAGGGGAGATCTCCTCATTTGACATAAGCGCACATGCGTGCACACACACACGCACACACACACACACACACACACACACACACACACACACACAGAGTGCTATCCCTTCTCCGTCCTCATTTTCTCTGCTGTTCTTCCCTCCAACAGCTGCAGGACTCTCAGCATCTCCTGCACAGCTGACCCGGATACACTGACAGCTATGAAAAGAGCTGTTGTTGTGCACTGATGACACACACACACACACACACACACACACACACACACACACACACACACACACGCACACACGTTACCACTTAACAGCAACAGACTTGAAGCAGGAAACACGAGCACAGACCTATGATGGCTGTTAGTGTTATCATAATCCCCATTTTAACATTTTACTCTTTAAATCCTGAGATTAAAGGTGGATGAATGAAATGGAACTATATTTAAACTCAGCCGATTTTAAAGCTTTTCATTCACGTCCAAGAATCTCAAAATTCAGAGTTAGCGTTCAAAATGACAATTGTAACTTTTTCTCCTGGTTCACATGGTGGAAACTCATTAAATACATTTACTTAAGTGCTGTACTCAGTGTCGCCCCCAGAATTTACAGGAGCCGCCCCGCCTTGTGTCTCCGTTGCAGTTTAGGACTCACTGGGTTTTATGCTGCGTTCATGTGATGTCGGAAAGTCTGAGTTTGTGAGTTGGGAAGTTGTTCTTCTGACTTTGTGTTTATGTGCTTTCAGGTTTTAAAGTGGGAACAGCGTGGATGCTACAGAGAAGATGGGCTGCATTTTTAACGCTAAGCGTGCCAGAACGAGAGGCCGATACCTGTTTCCAGGTGATTAATGACAGTGAAGATCGAAGGAAACGGATAAGGTGAGCCATAATTTCAAAAGATGCATTTTATTCATGAAAACTTCTGCTTATTAAAGGCAGTAGGTTATATGAGGGGGAAAGATATGTTTAAGTACCTTCTAAACATTGACTTTTGCCTGCAATGTTTGTGCATTTATAACGTCGTCGGCCACTGGTGTTGTAAAACAATCTTCGAGCTTCCGAGTTGTTTTTCTGACATGAGAGGCCGTTCATGTGATGTTTCCCAGTTGGAAAGTTGGCAGTGTGATTATTCTGACATTACCTGAACGCAGCATTAAAAATGGCACTCGTTTTTTGACGTCTTGTTCCACCTTGAGTTATACCCAGTCAGCACCGACTCAACCCTAAGCCCCACCCAGCAGGTTTTGGTGCCGCACTGAAGTATCTACTCCGAGGCAGGGACTTGTTTCATCCCCGTTAAAGTTCTTGAAATTTGTCCCATGGGAGCGGTTACTGCGTTTAGTGACGTCCACCAGTGAGGGTCTCGCTCACTGGTGCACGTCACCTCCCAGTTCCTGCAGTGGAAACAGGTCTCATCTTTACAGACAGACTTTGGATGGAACCAGCGCCTCAGGTCTCACAAGAGACTGTTGTTAGCTTTAAAAATGAGCGCAAAGCAGCCTCTTAAAAACATTGCTGTTTGTAAAAGGGATCAGCAACTGTATCAGGGAGCTCTGGCCCCTCTGATTTATTAATTAATCGATAAACAGAGAATACTTTTTTTCCCCTAATGATCTTGAACAGTTTCAGTAATTTTTCGTGCAAAAACACTTTATAAATCCAGATTCTCAAATGTGAAGATTTGCTGCTTTTTTATTTGCAGTAAGTTTGAGGTTTAGTCTGTTGATTTGACTACACAAGCACTGTGAGGGCGTCACTTTGGGTTTCTAGGTAACTGTGACAACATTTGGCTCTCTCTCTTTCTCTCTTTGAATGTTTCTGAACCAAACAATCAGTTGATTAACTGAGAAAGTAATCAGCAGATTAATCCATGATTTATTAATGGTTCAAAAGGAGCTCTGCCTCAACCAACTACACCAGTAAAATCCAGCATAACAACAAACTAATGATATAATTTATAATAGTTCAACAGGGGCAGTACTTTTACTGTTGATACTTTAAGTGATTTATCCACATTACACTTACATATTGTTATTTAAGTAACATTGTCAGTGCAGTACTTTACTTGAGTATTTTTACAGCTTTGTATTACTATTTTTAGTAAGTAAAGGATCTGAGTATTCCCTCCACAACAGTGCCTATTTGAAAAACCTAATTTTGGGTCAGAAACCTTTTTTGATATCGTTTTCTGTTGTTTGACCTACTTGCATTATGTAATTGCGATTTGTACTGTCATGTCCCACATTCTGCAGCAGGAGAAAAAGACTGGTGCAGTCGATATAACAAATTGTTTCCTGCTTTGTTTTTGTCTTTTTTTAAAACCGAGGCTTACAAATGAGGCCCGGCAGCTGTTTTTTCTCTCTCTCTCTCTCTCGTCTCATCACAGACACTTTCATCCACATCCAAACGCTCAGTGGATCCGTCTTGCCTTTCTGTCACACGCCCACTGATCTTATTTTATTTAATTTAAACGGAGCAGCATGGATGCACCGAAATGAAATCTAAAACAAGTTTTCTGTAGCTGATGGAGCTCCGTTTCCTCTGGTGTTTCATTTGAGTTTTTCTTTGGTATATTTATCATTTCTGATTATACGGTGGCTGTCGTAATGAAGCTTAAATTGTCTCGTTTACCTAAAAAAAATACTTTATTTATTCTAAGTAGCCCTGTAACACCCTGTGTGATCTATCACTGTCTAACATAAATTCTGCATGCTGTATGTAGACTTGCATATTGTACACAACCACCTAATTCATGGTAATCCATTCAGTATTTTTTTTTTTTTTGCTTTAATAATAATAATTTACCCAAACGTCTGACTTGTATGGACCTAATTGGGCCCAAAGTGTCAAGAGTCTCTCTGGCCTTCACCTGCAAAACTTCACAAAAATAAACACGAATCAACCAGAAAGAGACTCAAAATGACCACAGGGAGATGCAAAGGAATTGCAAAGAAACACAAAAGAAACCTATGAAAAGGAGTACCACCCACAAGGTGACACAAAATAACCTAAATTATGCAAAATGTCCAAAAAGGACAGGAAAGTACCTCAGAGAGACACAAAATGACCCAATGCAACACAAAACAATTTCAATGTGACACAAAATGTCCAAAGAGTACACAAAATGACCTAAATGAGACACACAAAATTACCTTTAAAGGAGACAAATTTCCTCCAAGAGACATTAAACAACCAAAATAATGCACAAAATGACCTCAGTGAGGACACAAAACGAACAGAAATTCATGAAATGACCTCAAAAGGACACAGAAATGTTGCAAAGAGACAGAATTACCTAATCAGGACACAAGATGATGTAAACGTGACAAAAATGACCTCATAGAGACATAAATTTACCTCAAAGAGACAAACAAAGCAAACAACAACAAAACGTAGAGACAGTGGGGTCTTTTGCATTTCTGTTTCCATTGCCCATCGTCTCATAATGCGGCCATGCATTAGTTCTGTGTTTGGTTTTTACCCGTCTTTATTCAGCTTTTTTGTCTTTGTATTTTTTTGCTGTATGTCCATTTCTGTAAAATTGTCCCATGTTTAAGTACACTGAGAGCTTGGCTGTAAATGGTCACTTTTGCAGCTCTTCTAAAGGAAGTAAACAAAGACGGCGTCAAAACAAAAATGATGTACAGCATCAAAAAAGAGGAAAAGCATCAAAATGAGAGCAAGAAACAGGCTGTTAGACATCAGAAATGAGAGAAAACCAGGGCAGTGACTTCACAGAATAAAAGAGGACACAGACAGAAGGGGGACAGAAATGCAGGGAGGAGAGAGACAGCGAGGAAAAAGGGAAACAAGAGTGGGAAGAGACAATAATGAGGGCACAGACGGGCTGGACGGAGGGACAGTATAAGCTCAGCCGTGGCTGCGGCCGGAGTCAGACAGGTTCACCTGATGACACATCTGTCTGTCTGACTCACACAGACTCTATAATCTCACTCCCAGAGACCTGCAGACAACACAGAGGGCAGAGACAACACACGCACACAGTGGGATTACACGATGGTGATTCAGGCCGGTTTCAGGCTTTCATCAAATATCAAATAATGACCTCATTTATTGCCCACTGCTGCCATGATGGCGCTCTTCAATGCACTGAATGGTAACGAGGCTAATAATCCGCTGCAGCGCTGTTTATTTAATGCAGGGACGATGACTCATTTGGAAATAAATTGTTTATCCAGACTTTGATGGAGAATGCAGAGTTTTACAGGCACAAACTTAAATGTACACAGTTACAAAAAAACTGAGATAACAAGTGTTTGAGTGATATGATACCGACCGCAGTTCTGTCTGCCTCTGTTTGAATGAGTGACAGGACTTTCAGTCTGTGAATGATTGTCTGCAGACGTGTGGTCACACTGCTCTCTGGTGGACAATTCAAGTACATGAAGAAGTCTGCTGAAGAGTTTGCAAGTAATTTTGAGAGGCATAAACATTAACATTAACCCTTTGAAACCTGCGCAAATTGGCTTGATTTCTTTCTAAAATGTGGGAAGAAGGCAATGAGCGATAAAAGAAGAAATGACCTAAAAATTAGTAAAAAAAAAAAAAAATAAAAAATTGCAAAAGTACAACAACCTGAAAATTAGTAACAAAATACAAATAAATTTAAAAAAGGAAATGACATGGAAAATAATCATCAAAAATGTATAATTCTGTAACATAATATTGAAATATTCAATAAATAAAGTAATATTTAATATGTAGTAAAATATTTTAATTCTGATATTATAAATATAGTTTTCCCCTAGTTTTTTTTCTGTTTCCCATTGAAATCTTTCCCTAGTTTTTTAAAAAATAAATTCTAGAGATTCTAAATCTATAATTTTCTTGCAACTTGTGAAACATTTCTTACCAAGCATATTTTTTATTTTTTCCTGCATGTTTTTGAAAGAAATCACAGCAGTGTGCTCAGGTTTCAAGGGGTTAAATACTTGTGAAAGACGTCTGAAAGCAGCACAAGAAAAGTGATGTCACTCCAGGTCTCAAAGGGTTAAACATAAAAGGGACTCATGCAGAACCATGAGTCCCTGTAGGACCAAAATAAATAAATTACCAAATTATTACTCAGAGCCCAAATTAACAACTTTGCAGTATTTGTTTCTTCCAACTAATAGCACAGAATTCAAAATATTAAAATAAAATTAAAAAGGAAAAATCCTTAAACTTGAGAAGCTGTAACCAAAATGTTTTGTACGCAAATAACTTACTATTATAAAAATAGTGTAATGTATTTCTTAATTAATGAATCATTTCAGCTGTAGGCTACTTGTACATACTGTTAGACAGTTTAATCTTTACAAAGCACAGGCATGGAAGAAGTATTACTATTTTTTTACTCAAACAAAAGTAGAAATACATCACTATAGAATACATTGTTACAAACTTGTTCAACAAAATTGTTGAAACTTAAGTAAATATAACAAAAATATACTCGAGGGACAAAAAGAAAAAGGTGCTTGCTTTGCAGAATTGTCCCATTTAAAAAATATATAGTTTTATGTTTGTGCATTTATGTGATAAATTTGGTGAAAAAAATTTTGGTGAAATTTGAATGCGACTGTAGACTAGTTTAATGATTTTTTAGGGGGTGGGGGGAAACGCGTGATGACGGGGACAGTCTTTACGTAACACCTGTCTCAGGTGGTCGCAGGTTGTGACGTATTTTTGAAAACACGTGCGTCATACAAACAAACCAACATGGCGGCAGACCTTTATGTGTGCAGTTTATCAATGACAGAAACCCAAAAACAAAATAACCGGAGAGCCTGAGGAAGTGTTCATGTAAACATTAAATTAAAGTAACCGGCGGTGTCCACGTGTTTCCAGCAGGAAGAAGAGACATGAAGGTAAAAGCCGAATTTTACTGAGGTTTGCTAATTTTGGCTAATTTAATCTGTTTGCTCTTTCCGCTAAATTTAAGTTTCGATGACACTTTGTGTCAGTTTTGACTGTTAAAAACAGCTTGAAAGTGACTGCTGAGCGGTTGGTGGCTGTTTTGTGACTTTTTGTTTGTAAAAGAGAAGTGCGCTCACGTTTCATTAACCTTTTATTTTATGTAAAATATATCTTTGCGTTACACAGTAGGTCTGAAGCCTTTGTTGGACCGTAGTCGTCACTCGTTGGGTTTCACACAACTCTGAATTTCCGTTAATAACGCAGTTTAAGCGGATATTATTGTGAAGGTGCAGCTCCGGCCTTTCCTGTCAGTAAGCTTACTTTAACCCTCAGAGCCCGCTGTGAGCGCTTTTCATTATCAAGCTTTCAAAAATAGCATTCATTTATATGATTTTCTACTTTAATTGAGTTCTTTTTTTAACCAACATAAGTCCTAATCAATAATATGAATTATTCATTAATTTTTTAGAATTTTAACCCTTTAAATGCCAGGTTTTTGTCATGATGCCAAAATGTATTTGGATGAAAAACAACAAAACAACAAAATTATTTTCAATATACCACATGCTAAATACACACACACACACACACGCACACACACATATTTATATATTATTTATTCATTATTTTATTATCAGAGCCTGGGATATTTCAGTGATTTTCAGCAACATTGATGTGACAGTGCACCTAGTAGAAATAGCATGTATTTAATATGGTTTAATAAATAAAAAAGAAAGTGAGTGAGAGAGAGAGAGAGATGTCATGAGGTGGAAAATAGTAAAAAAAACAACAAACAAACAAACAAAAAAAACCAAATTCCAAGTATTAATTCCAAATATTGCATATTTTTATGCTTTGGTGGCTTTGGGATCAAAAATTTCAGTGTCAGTGGGTTTCAATTGTGTTTTTTTGCACTTTACAGGATGAATGTAACAACTTTGTTTACGCAGTGTATTTTAGACTCATTGTAGGAGCTGAGCTGCAAAGGGGATCTGACGCCAGGGCGTCACCTTCATTGAAAGTTTAGATTTCCCTCAGTTTGAACCTTGTACAACTCAACATAATTATATAAAAATCACTTATTATATAAATTCGGTAGTGTTCAATATCTATTTGGTACTTTAAATTCTACAATTGGAAACTAACATTTTGTGGATATTATTTTAGGTTAAGGTGAAGGATATTATGTTTTACCTGCTTGCAAAACAAACAGCCATTCAACATCTTTTATCCCTTCAGTGGTCAGACTTCTCAGTCCCTGTGAGCTCTATATACACCTATACAGGGTGGTTTATATTTTACCATATATAACCACCAAGAGCCACTTCCATGGCTTTTGGTGGTTGGTGCTTTTTTGTGGTTAATAAAGTTGTTTGAAATTAATTCCAGTATTTTTTAGACACATTATGTTTAAATTGGAATAATTAAATTATAAAAATCACAGTAGGCGCTGTGACGACCAGAATGACAGTGCTGGTTATTAATGTTTGGACATAAACTTTACAGACTACATGACTGAAGAGTTAACTAACATAATATAATGTTTTAGATGCTCTAAAGGCTTTATAGAGCTGAAATATTGTGCTTGCATTGTTTTTAAGTCACAGCTGGTGTTTTGGCAGTTTTCTCCAGCAGAGGGCAGCAGACACACATAATAATGTTGCATCCTCCTGGCTGCATGCCTTTAACTCTGCACATTGACTGATGTGAAATCGTTGGCTGAACGTTTAGTTTGGACCTGACCTGTATTGACAGAGCGCTGAATGCTTTTTATAGCAGCAGTGGGCTTGGCAGCAGCAGTAAAACTCAATTGACCGTCTCAAATTAAGTGCAGGTCTATCATTACCGGCTGCGCTGCTTATGTTGTGTCAGCACTGGGTGAGCTGGTTGTTCATATGTTACAGTTGGGAGCCTCTTCGGTGTGTACATCGTCACAAATCCTGGGCTCTGCTTCACCAAGACGACTTGTTTGGTAATTCAGTGGGACTAAATTTCGCTCCAGGGACTGACTGTACGGGTCCCTGAGGGGAGGCCCCCAGCAACATGACAAATATTTATTCTCATACTGGTTAACAAGAATTTTATCCCTTTTTTGGACAAACCATTTGGTCTAAACTGTATTATAAGTTCAGAAAAAACAGTTTTATCAGATGGAGATCCTAACTACAAGCCAATTACAAGACAGTTAATCAATTGAATAAGATAAATCTGCTATTATTTTGGTAATTGACCAATAATTAAGGTTATTTTAGGCAAAAATGCCAAAAATCTCATAGTTCCAACATCTTATCAGTCCAGTTTGTAATGTTTAGGTGATTTAGCGGCATCTAGTGGTGAGGATTGTAGATTGCAACCTATTGAAAATCTTCTGATCAGATTCTTGTTCATTGTTCTTTTTTTTTTTTTACTGGAAGCTGAATTATCCACAGACGACCTGTTGATTTAAACCAGTAAACACAAGCTGCTAGCACAGCACCTGCTGAGGTATGCTCACCTTTTTTTCTGATAACTTAAGATCCAGACGTTCAGGAGGTTTTTATCGAGAGACGACATATCTGCAGAGGTCTCCTCCTCTCTAAAACGAAAGGACCCGGTGATAAAAAACTTAAAAAACATGCAGTTCAGCAGTTTAACATCACTAATCAGCGTAGATCCGACACTGTTTGGCGGCTGGCTCTCCACCTGCTAACGTGTTCACCTTTCAGATGAGTTCATGTGTGCTCATCTTATTTCTGATACAGAGGTTCAGGTGTTTTTAACCGTGAGCTGAATTATCCGCAGTGGTCTCTTTCTCTCCAAAACAAGCAGACACACTGATTCTTTTTCCAAATGACTGTTTTTGTTGTTGTTGTTGTTGATGTGCCAATGGACATGTGTGTGACGATATAAGCTGCATGTGCAGCGTTTAAGGGAAAAGACACACTGATGTCTGATATGAAATCCTTCAAACATGCATGTAAACAGAAATATTTGATCTGGGGAATTAATCACAGTGGAGCATGAAGCCTTGTGCCTAACTCTAACTGTCTTGCAAATATCCGAAAAAACAGTTGGTTCCAACTTCTCAAATGTGAGAATTATTTGCTGCTTTTTGCAGTTTCATATCATCGTGATTTGAATATTTTTTGTTTTAGGACTGTGATTTTATAGATTTACAAAGAATAATTGACAGAATAATCAATCCTGAAAACATTTGTTTGTTGTTTAAATGTTGATCCGTGTGTATTACGTATGTATGTATGTATTATGATGCAGCGTTTTCTCCTTCTTGTTCCAGTAAATAGTTTAATTGTATCACAGCTTAAGTTACACGTCCTCCCTCCTGTCTTCTTCTTGTGTGTTGAACCTGTCTGTCTTTGACCATCATGCTTCAGAGGGGGTGCAGGGTCAAACCTGTTAACCTCTCCATTGAAGAACACATCATCGGGGGGACGATGTGCAGGTTACTGCACCTTTAGGCGCACAAACAGACACCCTGATCCCACAGGCAGAACGCAGCTTTCAGCACCGAGCAAACATTTGATCCGACTGCGGCTCAGCACACTAACCCTCATCCCCCCATCGGCCCGCCGTGTTTCAGCCCATTGCTCGTTTTTTATCGTGTACAGACTGAAAAGATGCAATAAGGAGGAAAGATTTATCTCCTCACAGATGACACATACGCAACCACAACAAAAGACACGTCCATGCTGGTGATTTAAAACCCGAGACATTAGCTGTGATGAGATTCATGGGACCAGAAAGTGAAGCCTTTCAGCCGCTGTGTCGGGATTTGGGGACTGCTTGTTTGTTGTTGGAGAGCAGCCTGTGGTGTTAACCCATGACCCCGCTGCCCTCTGACCCGTGGGACGACAGCTCCATCCACGCGTCCGGGAGAAGGCTGTCACAGCGGAAACATCCAGAGCACGGGCAGAGCTGACGGCGAGAGCAGGGACAATTAGGGGCTGGTGAGGCTAACGCAAGATCAAAAACACCGCGCCAGTTAAGAGTGTCAGGCTACTGGATACATGATCTGTCTGCGGGAAAAGTGTGAATAGATGCCACAGGCCGAGGAGGAGAGTCAGGATTAAGAGCTCAGCTTCGTTAAAGGCTTTTCTGAGCGAGTGAGTTTTTTGGGGGTTTTAAACATGAGAGAGAGGCAATGAGTAACTTAACAAGACATGGCCCAAAAATAGCCAAAAAAAATAAAACATTTACAAGAAAATCATCTGAAAACGAGACATGGCCCAAAAAAAAAGGTTACGAGAAAATCACTAGAAAATACGCACAAAACAGGGAGAGTGAAAACGAAAACAAACACTAAAATGGCCTATAAGGTGCTGAATATGTACCATTTTTCTGTAAAATATAAAATTTTGGAATATTGTTCCATGTTTTTAAAAAATAATTTTAGGTAATTTTGTCACATTTTGCTGTTTTTCTTTCCAATTTATGGGACATTTATGGGACACGCAGTCACCCATAGCCTTTTTTCCCCATTCACCCAATTCAGTCAGGTTTCAAAGGATCAAATAATTTGTGATTTCAGACTAAATAGATCAAATTGAATTGAAGGTATAATCTGTACGGCCCTCTGGGGCGTGCTTTGTTTCTGACCTGCAGTGAACTCGGACTCGACTAATCCGTTAAGCACTCAGAGTTTGAGTTTGAGTATGAAAGGTGCTGTATAAATAAAGTTGCCTTGTCTTGATAAATATGCCAACCACAATATTTTTATTAAAGGAAAACCTTATTTTTACAGTAAAAAATTAATTGTCTTCATCATCTTGGTAGCAGTTTAGTGGGCTGCGGTTTAAGTGTTTTCAGTTTGCACTGAAGAGGCAGCTGCTCTCATCCTTTTCAGATTCTTGTAAACTGAACGTCTTCGGGTTTTGGACTGTCGGTCAGACAAAACAAGACATTTGAAGACATCCTCTTGGACACTGGGAACTGGGATGAACATGTTTCACTGATGTTTTCTAGACAAAGTGATTCATCTGGGAAAATAATCGTCAGTTGCAGCCTCACATGCTCTCAGAGTTCAAAGTAACACCTGCAGATTGAGTGTTATGATGGATTGAATTACACAGAGTCGTGTCTTAAAGCACGCACACTCATTTTGATAACAGCGCAGCTATTAAAAAGTTGTCTTAGAAATAATCTTTTAGGGTTGCAATTAACAATTTTCATTTTGACTTAATGTGTTGAATATTTTTAAGATTGTTTATGAGATGTTTGGTGTGTCGGTGGCTGAGTGGATAAAGCAGGCACCCCGTGTGTCCTTACTGCAGCAGCCTCAGGTTCAACTCCCACTCAAGGCCCTTTGCTGCATGTCGTCCCTGCTTTCTGTCCCCCTTTCATGCTGTTGATCTGTCCTGTCTAATAAAAGGCTAAAATGCCAATAAAATAACCTTTAAAAAAAAGTTTAAAAATGGGAACAATGCCCATCAGATTACCCATAGACCAATAAAGCTTCTTTATATGGCTTGTTTGTGTAATTTATGGTTCTAAGCACAAAGATATTCAGTTTACAGTGATGTAAAACAAAGAAAAGCAGCAAAGCGTCGGCCTGAAGTGGCGATTAGAGGAACTGCAGTTTTTGTCACGACGGTGTTGGTTTCATTTTTCAGCCTCGGATGCAGCCGCTGTGTTTACAGTGACGCAGAGTAGAGAAACACTGACAAGCTTCACATTTGAGCAGCTGGAAACCGGCAAATGTTTGGCATTTGTGTTTGATAAACGCATAAAACTATCACTTGGTGAGATTAATTGATGATATATCTGTAAATTGAGAAATTAATTGTATCTCATCAAGGATCAAATCCCAAAAAACAGTCTTTATTCTAATACTTTAGACTGTAGAAAAAAATGTAAGAAATCATGCACAATTCATGTAAATTTGTTCTTTTGATGCAGCAGTGCTGTCATAGACAAACAGTGTTTTGGATGGAATATTTTACATAGTTTAAGCTTAAGTTAAAGGTCAAGACTGCAGGTGATTATTTTGCTTTTATAGTGCCAGAGAGTTACCTTTTCCCTGAACTTGTTTTGGGGAAACAGTGCAGGTCAACGTCCAGCGGTCTTTTTGAGGCAGAGCATATAGGACGTGTATGGAAAGAATGTTTAAGCCAAAGCTGGTTCAGGGGAGCGTTGGGTCGAGGTTCCTGCTTTCACCTTTCTGTTTATTTTATCTGGAGCTCTGCATCCACCAGATTTTGAAAGCTCGCTGAATTTATTGCTGTTTTTGCTGATAACCACCTTCCAGTGAGGTCATGAGGTCCACATTTGTCATTTTCCAGGTGACACGTTCCTCATCTACCTTTATGATGTGACCCAACGTCTCGTGTCCACAGCCTGAAGAACTGCTGAGGGAGGTTTTTTTATTCCCGTCTGTGAGACCTTCGGGCCGTCGGGGGAGAATGTCGAGGTGGGTGACCACAAACATCCGTGTGCCAGCACAGCGCCACACATGTATCATACAGGGTCACATTATCTTCAAAGCCTGTCGCCTCCAACATGTGATACGATTCAGACCTAAAAAAAAAAACAAAAAAAACCCCGTCAGACATCTTGCATTCCTTAGCCCATTCCACAAAGTACAATAACTTCCTTGAATTCTTCGACCCTCGACGGCGGAGCCAGGGCACATCCTGTTGTCCTCGCAGCACTTCCTGCTCATGCGGCTTAATCAGTCTTCCTCGTTGCCATGGCTACTGGAAAACACTGTGCTCATGCTTAATAGGCACGCTAGCAGGTAATGCCGGGATGATTGTGGAGCTGAGAGTAAATCAGTTTGTAATTGGCTCGTAATCCGTGCAATTTTATAACCTCCATCTACAGTTATTGCATGGTGCATTTGTGCATGGTAATTTCAGTTTTATTGAATATGAGACAGAGCAAAAATTATGGTTCTGATTGTTTTTAGAGCCCCTTAAAATCTGTTTTCCTGAATTGAATCCCTTCTGCAAGTTTTACCATTGTTAAAATCATCTTATTGTTCCACACTTGTCTTACAATGTCACATATATATTCTGCATCAGCTTGTTCCTTCTCATCACTGAAGCAAATGATGTTGGAAGCTGTGTCGAAATGCAACAGACTGTTGATTCGTACTTGATCAGGGCTGCCCAGTTCACGTGCAGCGATCGCTCTGAATTGTTGTTTTCTGTGATGCACAAGAAATTTTAGCAAATCGCACATCTGATTTTCAGTGGTTCTGAGATATTGAGCTTGATGCTGGTTTCATATTTTGTGCATCTAAAAAATGCAGTGTGTGTGTGAGAGTGAGAGACAGCAATATAATAAAGGGGGAAACACTGGTACTGCATTCCTTTCTTTCTTTGGATCCACATTAGCACCAGCATAAGCATTGGCTATTGTTCTCGGGGTCCACACATACGTTCATGCACACTTTATCTCTTTGCAAAGATGTGGCAACATTACTCTCAGATCTCCTGTTGCCTATTCAGCCTAACATACTCAATTTTTATTAGTTTTTTAAGATTATATTCTCCCTTTATTCTGCTTGTGTCTCCTTTTGTTGATTTTAAATGATCTTTCTGACATTCAAGTGAGTTGCTGACAAATGGAGGCCGAGTAATGCGCTGAAATTAGTATCAACATTTGTGCAACAAGCCAATTATATTAATGAACTACATTACATCTTCATGTTAATCGAAAATGTTGTCCGGTCAACATCAGAGGAGACAGGGTTGTTTGTGCCGATGCAGAGAAACAGAAAATGTTTTGTTGCATGCCACAGGTCTCTGGTGTGTGCTCATGTTGTTTGGGAAATGAGTTTTGTAAGCTGACTTTCAATATTCAGTATAATTGTCAGTAGTCTTTTACACATAATGTGTTGTGCTTGTGAATATCTAATACAATATGCTTGTGTATCTGTTTACCGCCGCATAGTGTTTGGTTGTGATATGAACAATACGAGTAGAAGTGTGCATCATCTTAGAACATCTTTGCTGTGAAGAAGAAAATAAATAGTACCTAACACATAACACACAGACCTGAGCAGCCTTAATCAGGGCTGATTCTCACCATTGTCAAGTCTGTCGGAGCTGTGTATTGTGTATTTACTTTCTGGATGAGAGCTTGGTTTGTTTCATAACCACTTTCTCGCTGCCAGCACAGCGTTCATTTGTCAGCTTCCAGCTCGACAGTCCTGGCCAAACTTTCATCCTGCTTTGTCAGAAAAAGAAAGAAAGCAAATAGCGGCTCTCCTGGGCATAGACTCACCCCTGAGGGATGCATTCAGTTCTACTTCCTGCACTGCTTCATCTTTGCAAGAGTCCACAAGCCAGAGGAAATCAGACTGGCAATGGTCCCATTTAAACGGGCATTTGGCAGTTCAAAGGAGTTTTTGATATCACTTTCTATGAAGAGCACATCTATAATGCATTATGACGGCATTCATGGGGAATCATAATGCATCCATAATGATTTATGACTACACTCATAAAGCTTACTTATGCACTATATCAACAGTCATAAACCATTATAGATGTGACTTATAATGATTAATAAGGGGTAAGTTTCTTATGGATGCTCTTGACTTGTTACAAGTGTTAACTGATGGGAGCTTATAATGCACTATAAATACCTTTACTCACCTATACACATATCAGCAATGAACTGAAGTAAGGACTCACAATGTGCTATAACAGTTCATGCAGTATTGTAAGTTATTATTGATACATTTTTAACAATTTGTAAAAATTTTGGCTGAATCATAATGTTTTATTCTTGGTGTTAATTAAAGTGTTATCATTTTCATGCATTTATAAGAATCTATGCCCCATCATAAATTATTGATACCTACCGTACAGAAAACTGCTTTGCATATACATTTAAAAGTATGTGTTGAAAGACTGGGGAACTTTCAGGGTCACTTTTTGCAAGAGTATTAGCATCAAAATGGAAACATGTGGACAGAAATGTTGCAGCCCTTAAATTCTGTAGTGAGTATGCTATATTTGATGATTCCTTAGTACAGTTGGGTGAATATAGGTATTTATAATGTATTATAAGCCCCATCAGTCAAACTTTAGTTTATAAATAGTAAAGAGCGTACATAAGAAACTTGCAACTTATAAATCATTATAAATCACATCTATAATGTTTTTTGACTGCTGATATAGTGCATCAGTAACCATTATGTGTGTTTGTAAGTGTAGTCATAAAGCACTATGAATGCATTATATTTCACTATGAATGCCTTCATCATGCATTATAGATGTGGTCTGCATAGACAGTGTTATTTTTTTCCGATTTATCTGGATATCATGTATAAAATATACTAGATTTTTTATCCAATTAAAATGAACTAAATGAGCTTGTTTTAAAGCTGTAACTCCACATAAACCCCACCTGCAAACATCCCGTCCCTCAACACCGTCTTTGAAAGCAGAGGAGCGATGTTACAAGCCCTCATACCCTGATGGGATGAGGATGAGCGGCCGTCTGAAATGGACAGTGATAGCAGACGGAGGTGGCGGTCCATGACATCATGAGTCGGGAATGTGATACCGCCTTGCCTCGAACCAACCCATATGCCAGCAGTCTAAACGCCACACCTACGTCTGCTGCCTGTAAACATGGTGGCTGACACTGACTCTCGGTGCATTAGTGCAGGAATGTTCAGAATCTGTTTTATCAGCTTGACAGCTGAGATCGGACCTGCTGCGATTCAGGAAAGAAAACTTCCTTTTTACAGTACGTCTGAATTTTCTGCCCCCCCCATTTAACCCAGTTAATTGTTTGATTATGTCACAAAACTGCTGACATTTCAAACATATTTTAACATTTACTGGACAAAGCTTTTAAGGGTGATGATGAGGGTATTCGTGACTATACACTTTTCCTCGTGATTCATCCCGTATCTCGTCATGCTGAGGAGTTTTTACGCCCTTGGATGAGCTGTATCAGATGACACACCGGATGCATGCGTCTGGACCAGGCCGTAGTTATGCCTGGATATTCTTGAGATCAGGTTGTTATCTGAAATGCCCCTATGCAACCTATCGCAAACATTCAAAAACAACATATGAATGCTGCAACAGGAATTTATTGACGTTACATATTCGACCCAGTATTGTGTTTTTAGGGTCTCTGGCATCAAATAGTTGAGTAAACTTTGCCCTTTCTCAAAGTACGTCATCGTCATGTTTCAGTATTCTCCCCTCATTTCAAATGAAGTTATGGAGGTAGACAATCATCGGAGGTGATCTCTTATCTTAGATGGTGCTGAAATCTCTTTGACATTAATGATCAGATTGACTGCGAACAAAAACTGTAAAAAACTGCTGGTTTGTACAAAGTCGTGCTAGTTTTTCAAAATCTGCTCTTATTCTTGTTAAAAATAAGTGCCAAGCATACACATGTTTAGGTCTCATTGACTGTTCAGCATTTAAAGGAGTATTTGTGTGAGGTTTAGGGGGATTTAGTGGCATCTAGTGGTGAGGATTGCAGATTGCAGCTAGCCGAAGCTTCTCCCGGTTAGGTTTCCTTTTTTACTGGGAGGCAAATTATGTCTTCTGCAAAAGAAACAGACAAGGTGGTTGACACTGGTAAAAACATGAAATAAAGCACTTTCTAGAGTTTGAGTCTGATTTGTTTGAAAATTGCTGAGAAAGTGGGGCTAGAAAAAAAAAGGGTCCTTGAAAAGTCATGGAAAATTTTTTGAAATTTTGTCCATGAAAATGTGTGGGGGACCCTGATTATGGTTATCATAAAATAGGCCTTAAACTTCATTCAGAGTGGCATTGAAAGTCTTTAAAATTAAATTAAATCTTTAGGAAACCTGTTCTGTTACCTCTGAAGTCACGAACCGAATGTTATTTTAGCAAACTATGTATTTGCCGTGCGAGGATGGAAAGCTCAACAGGCGTAGCAACAGTAACCAAAGGGGCGGCAAATTTTATGGAAACACAAATGACACAATGATTGATGAATAGTCTTAATAAGGATAAGGTGTACATGGGGCAGCGATGATTTGATGTGATGCAGCCGTGACACATCACCTCTGCAGGCCCGCTATTTGCAGATTCAGTGTTTAAGTGAGGGCAGACATAATAATATGGTTCTTATTCTACAACAGCTAAAAGTCACTTTGGTAAAAGTTACTTTTATTCTCACTATACAAAGCCAGTGAGACTAGCTGCAAGTACTTTTTAAGTGTAGCACAATTCCTACAACCACTTATTAAGTTTTACACATTGTGGAAAACATTTCTGGCATCTGTTGTAGTCAGAAGTATTATTATCTTTACATACCTTCAGTTTCAGCAATTAGACATGAGTCAAGCTGCCGTAAAATTGGATAGGATTATGTCAAAGGAACACAAAGGACTGAACACCAGATTGACATGTTGAAACAAATGAAGTGTACGAATGGTTTAGATGTTACACTGATGTATATTTTTTTAATGTGCTCCACTCTGAGGTGAACTGAGCGCCGTTTATTGGCTCCAACACGATCGGCGAAATCCTCTTTAAGCCTCTTCCCCCTCAGCTCTGCACGCTCATCAAACTTCACGCAAATATGTTATGATCTTCTAACTGCTTTCCCCGACAGGGCAGCATGTAAGGAATGCTGCTTAATGTCACCGGCTGTCAGTCCGACTTAACGCGAGCCGCTCTGTAACACTGCGAAGATGTTAAATCCTGTGATGTCATGGCGTTAGAGTCGGAGAAAGAAAAACTGTCGGCACGCAATGTTATTAATAGAGCGATGTGCGTGTGCATGTGTGCAGTGTGTGTGAGAGGAGCAGACATGTATGGAACAGATTTGTCTAATCAGAGCTCCCAGAGGTGTTTTATGAGAGGTGCAGATGTGTGTAGAGATCAGTGCAGATTAAGAAGCAAAAGTAAGAACTCACAGAGGAACGTCTCTTGTTGCTCTAACTGGGTATTTAATTTTTAAATTCAGCCCTTGAGTTTGTTTCATGGTTTAACGTACAAAAATGGACAGTTTGCTTCGAAATGATCCTTGTTTGAACACAATTTGTACCAATTTTAAAATGTAACTGACCACCAAAATCCTTCATTTTGTGAAACACCGAAATGTAAAGATAACAAAAAGGCCTTCTTTCTTCATCCGAGTCCTTGTAACCCGTGATTTTCTCCTTGGTCGTACTTTTTCACTTAACATATGTCATAAACATCTTGTTTCTGTCAGCACTTGTCTTGAATTAGTTAATAAAACCACTCTCCCTTTCTCTTCTAGAGGGCCTCATGGATGTTTACTGTAAAGCAAACTGACATGATGATGTGGTAAATGAATGTGGTGATTCTTGATTTTTATCAGTCGAACCTTTGTGGGAAAATTTCTTACGTTTAAAGCATTTAAACTAAATGTAGATGTTAACATTATAACTGTGACGATGCACCACAATTATTTCATGAACTAACCATGCACCTCAGCCGAACTTGCAGATTTAAGACTGAGCTGAACTTCGTAAGATTAAAATGTTAAGGACTGGGACTGAACTTGTCCTGAAACCTCAGTGACTCAACATTCGGAGGGAGTGTTTTGTTGTGAAAACCTTTTCGCCCATAGAAACATATTTTCTAGCAACTCGATTCCAGATGAGGTATACAGTAGCACTCAGATCAAAGTCGGTATAACCGCAAACCTCATACATCGCACAACCTGTCTGCCAGTCATAATTACCTGCCGTGCTTCCCCGTCCTAATTGCAGAGTCCACGATGAGGAGGAACGGTTCCAGTCGAACCTGAATAACAAGCGAACAGCAAAACAGCCGAGTGAGAGCGAGGAAGCAGGAAAGTGGTGGGAAATGCTCATTGTTTTTAAGTGTTAGAAAGAACTTGGTGTTTCTCTGAGTCACAAAGCTATTGGGACTCCTGTTCCCAACTTTGTTTTTTACCTGAATTCTTCGAAGGCCCTCGATTTGAAGCCTCTGAGGTGTTTTTAGAGGAGTGGTGAGAATGTGGCTTTGGCTGGTTTGCCAAACTCCTCAGGGCATCCATAGTTCAGAGAGATTCTCAGCAACTTAATGGCTGACTGGCTTTGTTCAGGATTAAAAAGATGCTTCTGTGTAATCTCGTGGAGGAGTTTAAATTGCAGCTGTCAGTCACACACAGGTGTCCTTTTTATTCTGCATCGAAATAACTTTAATATCCAGGCAATATGCTCAAATTAAAATGGATTAAATTTGCATTGTTGTTGAGTGCCGTTGTTCAGGACAAAAAGATTCTGAGAATACACAGCAAAAATAATCCCTCTCAGTCATCACTCATGACGCATCAGAAGTATTTATCTGCAGAGACTCTGTCCCCACCCTGTATTTGCTCATTTTCAATGCTGTACCTGACTTTTTTTCATTTCAAAGCTTCAGAGTTTGAACATGGTTCAGCGGGTTGTTCAGGGTGTCATCAACTTTCACGTGAAATTGAAAACAAGCCAAGTAACTACGTTAACGACAATTTGGAGATGCGCAACAAAACCTTTTGGCCCTTTTAAAATTGTTTAAGTCTTTCCTTTGCATGTTTAAAAAAAATCCACATTCATATGATAAAATTGTGAGAACGATCCTTGTGTACATGAATCCACAAAAACAACCGAAAATGCTGTAGTATGAATGTCAGACCAGTAGTTGGCAGTGTAACTTTGTAGTGGCTCACCATAGAAGAACACTACACGCATGCGCAAAGTGCGGCTGTGACTTTACTGTTCTCACAGGATGTGCGCATTGCCGGTTTATACAGTGACAGAAGGGGTGGCGTTTTCAAAAGATTACACGCTGGAACCTGGTTTCAAAAGTCTGGGTTTTCAGGCTCCCAAAACTCTGTGAGCTGTGAGCTGTGGCTTTACCACTTCTGCAGAAGGCAGAGGATAACGTTATCTCAGACTGAACGGGAAAAGCCTGTCTTCCTCCAAGCAGCTGCCTCCGTCTCACTCAGCCTCACCCTGGGTCTGTGTCTGCAGCTTCCTATAACAGAGATCAGAGAAGCGTAAAAGTGAGGAGCACTCACTCTGTATCTAAATATGGGGATCAAAATGTCCTCAGAAGTGCACTGCACACTGACCGACAATATGCAAAAAAGACTTCTTGACTCACTATGAAAAAGTATGTAGGAGCTCTGTAATGTATATTTAATTTTTGGATGAGAGCACAGCTTGTTTCATAACCACATTCTTGCCCTCAAAATTGATATAATATCAATACATTTTCTTGCTCTAGCCAGGCTAACTGTTTCCTCCTGCTTCTAGTCTTTATGCTCAGCTAACCTGACCGCATGCTTTAGTTGATGCTCGGGCACAAGAGTGATGGCAGTCCTCTTATCTTGCTCTTAAGCACTCATAAGCATATTTCCAAAAAACATCTTGATAAAAACTCTTTCTCAGCAACTCAAAGGCATTGGTAAACATAATGGTAATGCTTTGGTTTAATTAAAAAAAAACAGATTTTAGCAGGAGACAGGATGTATTTACTTTAACAGTATGTAACTAAACACAGTCTTTTCCTATTTACCTGCACAGTTTATGGTGCTGATTACCGGGTTGTTTCAGAGACGTCTCAGAGATTTTGTTTTTGTCTAATGTATGAAATTACTGGATTTTCTTGGAAGACGGCAAATAACTTCTGCTGCATTAGATAGTGTAGACTGAGACAGTGGATCTATGGAAAGCGTAATAAAGGCATGTGATTTACCAACTCAAGAAAGTGGATTAAGCACCCACCGGACAATACAGCGATGCAAAGACTGGAAAAAAAATTATGACAGTGAACATAATCCAGGTAGCAATTACATTTCCTTAAATATGTATTTTGCAAAACCATTCAGTAGCATATAATTGTAATTTCTAGGAGAGAGGGGTGTTTATTTCATATCTACATAATTCTAGCATTTGGACCACAAATCTCAATTTCAGCTGTAATGATATGTTAACTGACGTTTTCATGACAATTTCCAGATCTACCTGCTCTGTCCTCCTTTTTCTGTCGTGTTATTTTACTGCAGCATTTGGAGACTTTTATGCAAAAGCCGTTATCTATATTTAAAATGATTAATCTTAAGCGTGGGATGATTACGAGGCCTTGAAATGCAAGTCGGTGCAAACAGCAGGCTTGTTTATGACACATATCCGTCAGAGGAACAGATTCATTTTGCCTCTCTTGTAATCACAGAGTGTGGTGTCTATGCAACGCTGCAGTTTGTCAGCGGGAGCACGCCCAGAGCGTACCGACTTGTTTTATGTGGTAAACAAGATATTAAATAAATTCAGTGCCTGACCTCCATCTCCCACAAAAAACTGGGTCTTTTATTATATTTATTATGTAACACAGTGGAAGGCCCTTTCCTCAGGGCTCTCTGCTCGCTGATGATAAAAGACGATAAGAGTGTTTGTTTTTGAAATAATGGTTAGTATTTTCACAATATTTATACTCAGAGAGACAAACAGGCAAGACATTTGACATTAATTGGAAGTTGTCCTGGATTCACGTCCAAAAAACAGCAGCCAGATCAGCATGGCGCATTTCATTCGTTCACCTTTACATGCATAACGACTTCCTGTTGGTTTCGTGGGCTGTGAGGGCGTCGAGGTAAGACGAGGATTTCAAGCGAACAACATTCCAGAAGTGTCTTTACATTTTCCATTACATCAGAGCTGTCTGAGGGACATAAAGGACAGAAAATCGCCGTCATTTAGTGAGACAAAAGCGTCTCTTTGTCATCATCAGCCCTGTCATTGTCTCGGAAAGAATGAGGACTCCGTGATGCACACGGGACGGTCGCACAGGCCGCCGTTTTGATGTGTCATGTGCCGAACATTTTGGCTTTGTCCTCACAGATTCCAGGCAGTATATTGTCCTGAATAGCTGAATATTATCGACATTATTCATTACGGGAACCTTTTATGAGGCAGCTCGAACAGCCTCAGGTCCTCATTCAGCGCGGCTCTTATCTGCAGCGCTGCAGGAGCCACTCTGTGGTTCCTGTTATTGAGATCCCGCGGTGTGCAGGCAGATACTTGCACCCACTTTTGGCTGCAGCCAGAGCTCTCGACTTTTCCACTGCCTGACAATTCAGATTGTATAAACCTTGATGGCAGAAAATACGGATTGTTTGTTATTACAATGCCAGTCTACAGTGGCTCGAGCGTGCGTTGTTTTGACTCAGAGAACAATCAACTGTTGCAATAAAAGAGCCTCCCTCCCTCCCCCGCACGGCTCACCTCCTCCCCTCTAACCCCTTTTCCCTCGCCTGTTTATTTACAACAAAGATTCCTCTAAAATATGTCAGCAGCCTTTTCTTTACTTTTACTGGAACAGGGGAAACACCTCCACCTTCATGATTCTTTGGAATAAAACCAAGAAGGAGTTTCCTTTTGTGCTGACAGCTGTCAACACTACGTCTCAATTAATTAGATAATGATTTAAAGGCGCGTTGTGCAAGATTGGAATGAGGGCATCATAAAACCGAATACAAGTGTTTTGAAAATGTCCTTGAAGTTTCTCTTATGAGAACCATGCGGATAAAACTCTCAACACGTCGTTAGTTGGATTTGTATTCTAGTCGATTGTCCACATTTAGTTCCCACTTTTTAAGCCTCCACCAAAAGAAACCTCCCGTAATTGACCGTTGACTTCGCCCCACCCCATGTGTTGCTGCTGCTACACCTGTCAAACTTTGTATTCTGCCACAGCAAATATGCCGTTTACAATGACAACTGTGGCAGATGTTCAACCCCGAATTCAATTGACGTGTAAAAGGAAAATAAATACAGAATGCAATAATTTGTAGGACTGTAACCGACTCAGAATTGTGTCAAACAAATCAGATTTGGCTGTTCAATAGCAATATTCAACAATTTTTTCCACATAAAGTTTTAAGGCTTGATTGGGCTCTGTGGCATGTTCAGTGTGACAGCACCATTTCTATATTATAACAAACAAACTAACTAAACTCACCCTCTCTTGGTTACTCTTGCTTGTAATATAGTTAGTAAACCCACTGTTCCAACAATCACCAGCGCCTTTTTTGGCAAAATAAAACTTTAATTCAATAAATTGGATGTAAAAACATGCCGTTATTCCCCACGGTTTCTCTGCCTGCTCGCCGCCTGCCTTTTTACAGTCCTGTAACTTCTCCCTCCACTACTAGGTGTTGTGGTGTCTTTTAGCTCAGCGGTCTATTCACCAGCAGAGACCGAAGACTGAGCTCTGGCGGTGCATGCTGTGCTCTACAGACAATGAGTTTAATACTGTGATGCCACCCAAGCCTAGTACTAGAATGGCCTGCCTACAGTCTCGACTCCCTTTAAAAATGTGTTGCTCAGCTGAAGTCGTATATCTAGTAAGAATGGGAAAAAAATTTCACTTTTTAAACATCAACAATTAGTGTCCTCACTTTCCAAATGCTAACTGGGTGTTGTTAAAACATCTCCAGGATCTAGTTATTTTAACATTTCTACATTTCTAAAAGTTTTTAATAAACAAAAATGGCAGAACTTGAATGCCAGCTGCATAATTGCTGGGTAGCACGGCATAAAGAGATTGATAACATCACCACACAATGTACTGTACTGAAAATTAGCTGTGTCGTTGTGGTTGGTACCACTTGATCTTTGGAAAGTCTGGAGAGAACAACAGGAAGCTGAGCCATGTGTTTATGGAACAGGTAGCTTAGATGGTTTTGTAGCTTTTTGTGACACAAAAGTTGTGAATTGAATCACTCCTCAGAGAAAAGTTCTGAAATGGAAAACTACTTACTGATGGGCACTTTGAAAGCTTTTTCCTCTCCAGACTTTCCATCCTTTTCTTATGAAACTGAAGACTGTGTGTGTGTGTGTGTGTGTGTGTGTGTGTGTGTGTGTGTGAACTTAGGTTGTAGGTGGACGGTGGGTGGTGGAAAGGTGGGAGTCTCTTCTTTCAAAAGGACAGAGAACAAAACAGGAAACCATCCCCTTGTTTTGGCTCGTGGTCGCTACAAGTGTTTGGAATTTCACAGAGGTGAATTCACATGTTATGTTCATGTCTGTGCTCAGGTCAGAGCTTGCACACACAAACACAAACACATCCACGATCGCACACGGTGGAGGGAATTTCTGGCATACCTCAGTAAGCAGAGACACGAAGACTAAGAGCCCCCTCCTCCTCCTCCTCCTCCTCCTCCTCCTCCTGCAGTGGATGTTATGAAGAGCGATCGCTGAATAGACTAAATACTCGCTGACATGGTTCGGTGACCTTGGTTCGAATCTGGACTGGTTAAAGTGCTGTTGATGCTAACAAAAAGCATCATGACCTCTTTCATTTACTGTAAACTTTACATGCGTCCTGGAGTTTTTATCTGTCGCTTTTTGTTTGAGAACCTGCGGCGAGGATGAATTCTTGGAAATTATCTTATCAATGAAAGAGATTTTCGGGAATTAACTCTGTTGTTGTTTATTGTTGTTTCCAGTCAGAAAAGGATTTCCTATACTTTCTCCAGCATCATATTGTTTTGACATAGTTGGCATCCTTGTGCACTTTGTGTGTTAATCAGGGACTTTCGGCTTTTGAGGTGAGCTGGCATCCTCCACACCCTGACAACAGAGCTACCAAACAAAGTGACACCTATTCTTCTCTGCTCAAGCGAGGGAGACTCCCCTGTAGATGCTTTCCTGTAGCTGTCTGCTGCAATGTCTGAAGAGATGCCTCTCCTGACATTAAAGCTTTTAATGCTTCCTTTTATTGTGTTAAACTATTTGGTGACATCAAGGTCAAAGCTACAGAGAGATATAAGAAGGTCGGCCTGTAATTGATACATCAATTGTTTCAATTCAAGGCAAAGGCCATCGATCAAACCTTTTTTATTTTTCTCTGACATTATGATAACTGCAATGGAAAGTCTCATTGTTATATTAAAAGGAAATGACATGACATTTTATAGTATGATACCTGGCTACTATGACAAACGCTGGACTTAATTAACCTTTCAGTAATCTTACTAAACTGACATGGGCGTCGATCTCTGTGTCATCTCTGCTATATTTGTGCTAAATTTAGCCTCTTATGCCCATTTTGAAAATCTTGAGCATCATTCTTACTGCACAAAGTACCAACTAACATCCAGCTTTCTAATGCAATGAGAATGCGTTCGATCGGCATTCACACCCGGGTCAAATGACTGCAGTAGACACAGGTTTTTATTGCCTCCGGCTCCAGGAACTGTTCACATTAAAGAAGCTAAAACTAGTGAATCTTCTTCTTTTATTGAAATCTGACAACCAATTGATAAATCATAAAAAAGTTGCAGAATCATTTTCTGTTTTTTGACGAATCAGTTAATCAGCAGCCGATTACTGTTGTAGCGCCGTGCTGCTGTAATTGCTACTTTACTTGACCTCTTTTTAAAAATGTTGCTGTTAATGCTCTGTGCTGTGCAGCTTGGACATTCATGCTTTAGAGTAATTTCTTTAAACTGAAGAGTGGTTTTCTAATACTTAATAAAATTAAACCAAATCTAAATCACCTTGGATAAATCCATAATCTCAACAAAACAAAAAACCTCCAAAATCTTGAAAGTATGGAAAGAATCAAAGTTGCAAAAAAGTTGAAGCTTTGTGTTTGTTTTTATTTAGAAGTATCATGAGAAGACAACCGTTTGAAAGAGTAATTTGGTAAAGACAGACTACATTTTGCTTTTGTTCGTGTGAACCCGGCATTTCTCTCATTACACTCAGTGTTTTTTGTTTACGTATAGATGTTGTCACTCAGGTTCAATAGCATTGACCTTTGACCCTGCAGAAGTACTTCCAGGTGGGGCCTCTCTGGTCTCGGCCCTGACATCGAGCGCAGACCTCCTGCAGCTACACAGATATTTCAACCCTAAACAAACAGTGATCTGACCGCTCAGAAATGTTGCGTGATCTCCATGAAGAACATGCCAGCTCAGTCCTGCAAAGACCGACATACCTAAAAAATCAAAAACCCACATTTCTACTGTTGCAAAAAACTAGCATATGTTACTTTTTGTAATTTTGAGAAATCTGTAGTGATTTTATCACAGTGGTTCATGTGGTAAAATGTAACGCAAAGGTGATATTGATCAGTATCTGTCTGTGCGTCTGATTTTACACAACATTTTTGCTGTTTCATGAACATTAAAGAACTGCCGATTTGGGAGCAGTAGTGAAGGAAGTACTCAGAACTTTTAGTTGAGTAAAATTACAAATGCAACAGTGTAGAAATACTTACTTGAGTAAGTGCAAAATGCACTTGAATTGCCAAAAGTAAAAGTAGACATTAATGCAAAACGACCAATATAAATGATCATATTATTGGATTATGTTTATCACTTTGCAGCTGGTAAAGGTGGAGCTAATTTAAAGTACTTTTTATACTGTTGGGTAGCTTCATTATAGTAAATTTGTTCTCCACTTTAAAAATCACAAAAATGTTTCCCTACCACCCATCAAGTTTATATTTTCAGCACGCTTTCTGTAATGAATTGTATGAATATCTAAATATTTAAATGTCTGAGATCTGTGACCATGTATCTAGTAAATGTTTTTGTGGTATGACGTCTGCATTTCTGAGTCGGTGTGAAAGGGCTATATATAATATCCCTTTTGGGTCAAATTAGCAAAGCAGGCTTTTGAAAGAACTCCCATAAGGAGAGAAATTCCTTTTCTGCTGCCAGAGATTTTTAGTCTTTCCCTTGAATGTTTCAACATGGAGTTCGTTTCACGAGTTACATGAGGACAAGTACGATGATGTGGAAATATTTAAGCACTGTGAACTACTATAAATGATTATGGGCAGTACCACAGTACCTTTCCATTCATTCAACCTCTTAATATCGAGTTTTCTTGTGCAAGTTTTTGGTGGGTTTAAACCCTTGAACTTGGCATTAGAAATGGACACCAGAACCTACATTGATGTCTTTGCTTATTGTGATGTCATTTGCTTCATATCCCTAAAATCTGCACAATCTGAGCTAAAAGGTAATCAAAGTCAGTGACTCAATCAAGTATTGAAATTGTACCATAAAGACTTTTTATTTCACAAAACACACAAAACATATTGATCCAAAAATATTTGTAGGTATTGAAACATGAAAAAACTATTTCTAGAAATTCCATGAATTAATTGAACTATGTAAATGTTCCTCTCGCAGGATTGCGTGGCGAACCACACGTAAGCCTTAACTTTCTGTTGAGAAAGAATGAATGCATTAGCTATTATTGTTTTTATCTAAAATTGATTTAAAAAGGGTCATGCCAACAAAAATCCTCTGTGGCTGTCCTCCTTCTCTTCATCGGGCGCTTTCTGTTTCCCCCTCTGGTCTGACCGTCCGCTCGGCGTATGCTTTTGGGATCCTCTCACGGTCTGCTGCATTCAGTCCAAACTCCACACAACTCCTCCCGATGTTGATAAGTGCTTCTCTATTGTAGAAAAGTCATGCTTCAGCAGAAGGGGCCATGGAGTCAAAAAAAGGAGCCACTGGCTGCTACATCTACATGCGCCTCTGTTGAGTTACAATTACACCGTCAAACATGCATTTTTCACGCATTGACTCCGCAGGCAGAAGAAGAAACGAGTCAGTGTTGTTAATAAAGTATTTTTATACACAATGGGCACAGGCAGGTGAAAAAGACAACGGGCTTCTCTACCTATGGTAATTCCCAATGTCCATGTGCAGTTTCAGATTAATTAGGCAACCCATCGAGGAGAAAAATGGATGCAGACAGACAGACGGACAGTTTGCTTCATTTTATAGTAGGATGTCAGTGGCATAAAAAGTCGCATTATATTCTGATACTGGTCACATGGCTGTTCAGACTGAGATTGTATTTCAGAAAAATGAGATCTGTATCTGATATAGAAACACATATGAAAGTGGCCCAAATCTAATTTGAAAAGATCAGATTCCATTTGATCTGTGCTGTGCACACTGTCAATGAATGATCACATTTGGGTCAAAAAGGGCAGAAAAAACCATCTAATTCATGACTCTTGGGCCTGCAATGTCAACATAGTGTTGGAGGACTCCCTGCAGAGTCTTCACATGAAAAAGCTGCAGTCAGCCGGTTCAGGTTCAAGCTCAGGACCCTTTTGCTGTGACGTAACGGTACACCGCCTGGCAGCTCATTTGTCTCCGACATTACAAAGCCGCTCATCAAAGCGACTTCTGCATGATAATTCGGTTGATTTAATCTCTTTCCATCACAAACTGCTCGTGGCTGCAACATGTTGACAGTGTGTCAGCAGGCCTCTTCACATGCAACGCTCGCCCCTGGCTCCGAACATCATCAGCTAACGATCAGCTGTCAGGCCATCGTTCAGCCAAATCTGCTCCATGTGTCAGAGGAATGTGTGCAGGACAAAGGCTGTGGCTTGTTGCATTAGTAAAGCTGGAAAGAAATTATCATTCCTTCCTCCAGTACCTCAGGAATGCTGGTGTGTGAACCGAGGGGTCACCATGAAGCACACAGAACATGAATGTGAAGAATTTCTTTTTCCAAAATCCTTAGCAGGTGCCTGGAGGCATACTTACTGTACATGTAATCTTCCCTGAGGGGACTGTGGCGCCCCGATATCACGCAAGTCTCTGTGCGATTTCTTAGTCACATCACTCGTCGGCGTTACCTGCGTGCTAAACCCCAGTTAGTGATCAGGACGACTTGTACAAGTCTATCTCATGTTCAGCTCTGCAGATGCCACCTGGGAAGAAGAAATTATGGAAAACAGCTCATTTATAACGCCCACCTGCTATGTGGAAAATGTTCCAGAGGAGCTTTTGGGACTGAAGCTGAAGCATGAAATGTTCACAATGCATGAAGTGACACTTAAAAAGAGTTACACAAGCGAATCCGTCCAAGTTTTTCAGCTGATTTAACTCAACCTGAACGCAGCAGTTCACGGAAAGTTTGCAGAACTTGCAGGGAGGTCTGTGACACGCCAGTGAACAAACAAACTCGGACACATTAAGATGATGCTGAGAGAGGCGGCGGCGCTGAGGAAGAGGATGCTGTTCACAGTGTGGTGGTGAATGAATGAGGCCAGGTGCCACCTGCACGGGACAGACCCCACAAGTTTCCCACTCGTTTCTGTCCTCACATTCAGCCTGTTTGTGTCACTGAGTTCCAGTCAGTTGGCCGGCAATTACCGCCACTGTTCCTGTTGTTAAACGGCATCTCTCCTCTTCCTCTTCCTCCTGTTTCTCTTGTTCTGCCAACTTTGTTTTTTGGCTCAGTTGTGGGAGGTAGATTTATTGAAGGTAGACTGAAGCCCTGCTTTTAAACTTGTGATCAGGACTTAGTCCTGATCATTAAAGGGGTTTTTCACCAATTGCCAGCCAGATTTGTATCAAAATAATGTGGACAGTTTGTGTAGATTAACTGTGGTTAACTTCCCCCCATCTAAGCTGTGACTAGATATGCCTAAATTTTCTTTTTACAACCAAAGACCTGACTACATTCTCTGACGGTCAGCAACTTTTATTTGAACAAAATGTACAAAGTTGGACAGTCCAGGCACCTTAAGTCAAGTCTCAAGCCCTGTATTGTAATGTAAGTCCAACTTGGAAATATGAGGGCTTTGTTATGATTATGTGTTTGGTCATGTGTTTTTGTGAGTGTGGGTATCTGTCTGTTTGCAGCTAGTCTTGTAAACTACTGGACCAATCAGCCAAATATCTTGTGTTCACAGTTATGACTGTTTGCTCAAGGACATATCATGGTTGCAGTGATTCATAATTGTTGAAAAAACAGTTTTATTGACTCTTTTATACCATCATAGGCTTTAGAACTCCCGACCCCCGATACTGCAGCAAAAGCAAAGAGCAACAGGCGTTTGCTGCGGTTAAAGTCAAGAAGCCTTACCATCTGTTGCTGGCCACATTTTGGCCTTTGTTTTGACTTAAAAACTAACATCCAAGTGTAGAAGTGTGTGGAAGAAATCTCTCATTTTGAACTGCAGATTATTTCCTTAAGTGATATGATACGATCCACTAAAGTTAGGCATGAGAAGAGATGTAAAGAAATCCCTGTCTTGGTAATCCTGGTCCCCATCATGACCCTAAGGGGACAATTCAGCAGACGCAGCTGCTGATAATTCATTATAAACTTTGTTTGGTTTTATCACAGTTCAACTTCAAAAAGTTGTTGGTTTTCATATAACTTTACACATTACGTTGGGCACTGCTTAATGGTGAACATTATTTTCATCATAATTTCTGCTACAGGTGTTAAAAAATCACACACCTGTTATTAAATAGATCAGTGTGGGGATGACATTTTTCTGTAGGCCAATGTGAAAGTTAGAGTCACCCTTGTTACCTCCTCAAAAAGGGATTTTCCAGTTGGCATTTTGGATTATTGCAGAAAATGATACATACACATTTTGTTTAGTGAGATGATCTTCACAAATATCACTTTTATGATTTTTGAAGCTTAAATGCAATCCACAGAAGTATAAATCTAACGTTAGACTATAAACGAACTCCTCCACAGTCGCATGATTTAGCGTTGCCACCACGAGGCTGTAAAAATGTGTTTGTCATGATGATGCTCTAAAGTCTCAATAAGCCAGTTTTCAGCAGCTGCCTTATTTAAGACACCTAAAAGCTTCACAATTCACAAATTGCGTGTTTACTGACATCTTATAGGGTGCAGAAAAAAACGTGGAAGTCTCTTCAGCTTGTGTTAACCACAGAACTAACCAAAAACATCAACACTGGGGAAGCTAAAATGCTCATTCATTTCCAATTTTTCAGACTCATACCTGCATCACTCTATGTGCTTTATAAATAAGCTTCTTATTATTTAAATTACACTAAAGTTGTCGTGTAGGAGGCCGTCTTTAAACTTGGCAGGGGCTTATTGGCAGTGTCCGTCATCCCTGCTCCCTCTGGGCGTCACTGCTGTCTTTAACGTCTTTCACCCTAAACCTCCCCCACACGCCCCTCCACTCATTTACCCCTCATCTCCCTGAACCCGTGGTAGGATTACCCCAGTAAGAAGCTGTCTGTCGACGCCCGTGGGCCGCGGTGGCGTGGTAATGGAGCAGTTAAGAGTGTTTTGAGTCGTGTATGTGTCGGGCGGCGCGGGCTGCTGCAGGCTCATGGCTCTGGGATTAGCGTGACAGCGGAGAGAAGGGGCTGTTTCCTCATATCTCAGTTGACTGGGTGACCTCATTGTCTGCAGAAGACACACTGCATACCGTTAGCCTCTCTGATCGCCTCAGCAACACCAGAAAATATTTCGTTGAATGGCGGCAGAGCAAGAAACTGTAAAATTTATGGCATTTGTTTGTGCCACCATTGTTTCCGCAGCGTCTTTGATGGCTTCAATCATCCCACCAGGGACCTGAACTCTGTGACCTCTGGCTCCAGCTTTGATCTGTGGCGTTGTTTCCCGGGATCTCTGAGGGACGGGTCAGGAATTAGCAGAGACTTAGGCTCCTTCTACAAACAGGCGGTGTCACCAGCACTTTGCCAAAATATTTCATGCTTAGCCAGGCTTTCCCCGATTCTCGTTACCTAAGTGAGGCGAGGGAGGAGGAGGAGGAGGAGGAAGGGGAGAGTGCTGCCGGTGACACCAGCATCAGGCCAAGATGAAGAATGTGGATAAGGCTGTTTTTAAGGACCTGCCTGCATAGAAATTTAAAATAACAAATGGAGTCCTCTGGAGTTATAAAATCCTTCAGCAGGTGTTAACGGGGATTTACTGATTTCTTTCTGTCGTCCAACAATAACAACGCTCAGACATATTGACGCTGTCGGGAGAAAACATTGCATTTCCGAGCAAAAATATTTTAAAGGCCTGCATGTAGTATTTCTGTTTAGAATTGTTGTTACAACACAGAATTATGAGTAAGCATGGACAGTAATCCTGTTTGTTTTAACAAGCTTTATTCTTAATATTTTCAGGTTCATTGAGTAGCTGTTCTGGAGTTTTCATGTGTCGAAATCATCAGGAGATGCCCAAATCTTAGTATTTCTGAGCGCTCCTCATACATGTTGAGATATACACCGATGAACGAAAACAATAAAACCACTGAGAGATGAAGTGAATGAAATTGATCATCTTGTCATAATGTTCTGCTGGGAAAGTTTGGGTCCTGGAATTTAAGTGGATGTCACCTGACACGGTCCAGCCACCCTAAAAATGATGCAGGCCAAGTACCCCCACGGCAGTGACCCCTCGCCAGCAGGACAATGCACCATTTGACACCCTAAAAACTGCTCAGGAACTGTCAAAGTAACATGACAAAGAGCCCAACATGTCAACCTGGCCTCAAAATTCCCCAAATCCCAATCTGATTGAGTATCTGTGGGACGTCCTGATACTTCAGAGGTACCCCTGACCTGTGGTGGGGGCTCCTTGGCTCTGACCTGTCAAAGGATGAGCACAGGAGCTCTGGTGTCCGTTGGGTCTGGCAGCGAGGCGTTGGTGGTGGATCCTTTTAATCCTGTGGGCTGCAGGTTGGGTAACTAGCACATCCTACCAACCCGTTCTCATTCTGAACTTGTCAAATAGTGCTGCTCCGTCAGTGCTTTCAGCATAAAAGTGTGACGGCAAAAACCACCTTCTGTGTCAACATGCAGCGTGTACCAACGCATTAGATGGTAACGCAGTACCGGTAGCGTTGTCATCATACGTTGGCGGGCAACCGGATGGCAGCGATGCGTCAACATTTTTTTAATAATCCTCCTCTCTTTTTTAAAAAATGTTTTTCAGGTCATTTTATTGTCACCTTTTTCTAATTTGTTGCAATTTGTGTAACATTTCTTGCCCAGTTGTTAATTTTTTCCCCCATTTTTTCAAAAGAAATCAAACCAGTTTAATTAGGTTCCAGATGGTCCAATAGCTTGTGAACGTTGTCTGACCCCAATACAAGAAAACTGATATTTATCCAGGGTCCAAATGTTTAATTTATTAAGCAGTAGTTTGGCACATAACCTATGAACTGCAGCTGTTTCCAGTCTCTGCGCTAATGTAAACTAACCAGCTGCTGATTGAAGCTTAATGTTAAGTAAACAGACATGAGAATGGTATTTATCTTTTCATTTAATTGTAAGCAAGAAAGCAAATATATTTCCCAAAATGCTGAACCATTCATTTAAAGCAGAGAATTTAAAGAATGTATATTGAGGTTTGCTCAGTAAAGAAAAACCTGCCAGGTATCTGATAAACAAAACAACAGTGACGTTAGGAACAGACCTGATTTCACCATCCACAGGTGACCTGGATTAAACAAAGTCCTCATCAGCTTCTATTCACTAAATCAAATGAACTGGAAGAAGTGAGTCAAATCTGTGCCAAGTGTTGGATTAGGTGTTATTTTACAGCACTTGTACATTTACTGTTGCATCATAGTGCGGATCATTGCAACGAGTGCGGCATGAACAGAATGACTGCTGCTCGTGTTGATTTTAAAAGTGTTTTCCGCAGGCGTGTTTGTATATAGACAGAATTCAGGATAAGGGCTTCATCTGATACCATCTGTATCTTCTCGTCTCTCTCGCCTCTGTTTGTCTCTTCCAAGGATAACAATGAATACTGAGGTATTTTAGTATCTCTAGATCAGGTGAGAGCTCGCTCTGGTTTATCGTAAGCAAGCGATAACATCATTGTGGTGAAATGTGTTGAAATAACAACAGGACGCTGGTGTGATCTCACCGCAGCAGGGAGAAAGTAATCAAGGCAATTAGAAAATGAAGCATGTTAGGGTGATAAAATCACACCACGGTATGCTGGCTGTAAATTCACTAATTATTAGCAATATGTAGGTGTAATGCTCCATTAGAGAGAAATGTTGTTTTGAGCCTACTTGATGCCACTTTACCCCATGCCAGCACTTTGCACTCTAACCTTCCTGGGCAAGTTTTTTTCTTCTCTTCATTCATCTCTTTCTTTCAGTCTTTTGTCCCTGACCCTCTCTTCCTCTGGCCTTTCAGGAGAGCATGCTCGTTTCAGGTTCAGTGACCAACAAGCATTTAACACAATGGTTTTTTAAGTCTGAGAAATCGGGTTCAACTATGGTTCCTGTGCAGAGAAATCCAGTTCTTTCCAGTTCATAAATAAAAGAAAATAGAGATGTTGTTTTCTTAACAGGGCTTTATAATGTCATTGTGGTGACATTCCAGTCATTAAAGGATTAGTCTGGTGTTACCCTGCATTATTCTTGCTGTCAACAAGTCCCATGAAGACACCAAAACCTACAGTAACAAAACATTAACTAATGCAATTGTAGACAATGAAAATGCAATTAAAAGTATCTCAAATAAAAAATGAAGAGTCCTTTAAAAAAAGGAGTTTATACTATTTTATTCTTTTTATTATGCAAGCATCTCCTTCTTAAATGTATACTGTAGTAAAATCAAATAAGTATGTTACAGCTGACAGTTTTGGATGCCTTGTGGATGCACAGTACATTAAATGACACATGTATGGTGTAAAAGTTCTCACCTGGTGAGCCCACACAGTATCATATTGGACTGTGCAGGTCCTCTTGGGTCTGCAGGGCGTTTAAGAGTCTTTCAGTCTGTTGTTTTAGTTTTATGGCCCCATTTCACTGTTCTAAATCACTCTGATGGCGCTCATCAGCCTTGCTTCCTTGTTTGTTTTTGTGAACTACTGAATATAGTGGAGCATTTAGCTGCTAAAGAACCAGATTTTTCTTTCCGCAGTTGGTGGAGACCAAAATTAGAGCTAAAAGAAAGAGAATGGCTTTTCTAGGTTGAAAAATTAAGATGATGCCAAAAACTGCAGTTCATTAAATGGCCACTTAAAGCCGGTTTCAAAACAGAGTCAATGCCCATAGATCCCCATGTTAAAATGCCCAACTTTAAAGCAACATGACACAATAAAACAGTTTTTTTTTTCACTCTATAGCTAATTTTCCCATTCATGACAACTGTACAAGGAGTGATTTTTTATATAACTTTCCCATTTACATTTTTTTATGGCTTACAGTTGATCATAATTGAGGGCGTAGCCACTTTAAGTGACAGGTGAGTGTCATCAGCAGCTGGTAGCCGTCTGGCTAGTCACTGAAATTGGCTTCTCAGCAGTGTTTGTTGATGTCATTTGTTATGCAAATATTGGCAAATATTGTTGACGGCAGGCTGAATAAATTAATTAAAACAAAATTTTTCCACACAGTTTTTTTCTGGGAAGTAACCACAAGCTGGACAGTTATAAAGTGGTTTGGTAACTTTAAGGGGTTTCAAGCTCTTCCACTTAACAACCAGTCCTCCCCTTTGGACCAAACTGTCATACCATCATGCATGTTTCCTTTCACTTCCTGCCTCCCCAAAAACAACACAAGTCACTCAGGTGAGGCGAGACTCTGGCAAGCAGCAGCAAATCTCCCAGCAGTCATTTTTGAAAAGTGGCTGTTATGGATTCTGGCACTGAAATAATTCCTATCTACAAAGTGACATTAGATTTATTTATTTTTTTACTCCGTGGTCCCTAAATGCCTTGTTAAGAAAAACAAACAAGCTGCCAAGATAAATCATGCCCTGTTTTTCACTCTCGGTTCTAAAGGCCGTCGTTTCAACATGCTGCTGTCATCCTCGCCGTGCCGCTCCTGAGGCAGATAAAGGGTCAGGAGACTAAGATCGTGCAGAAAGCGATCTGTACTGCGGCCTTACTCACTGCACACAAACACACACCCAGTTTGCATCCTCCTGTCTGTGGCTTTTGGCGAGTGAGCATGAAAGGGAAATTTACATTGATTTGTCCGGATGTCTGCATTGCACCGGCCAGAGCGTTGATATGAGGTGTTTTTACTCGGGAGATAAAAGAGCAACAACACTGACGGCAGCATCAGACAGGATACACTCAGCTAAACAAATATGACCTGCGCCTTGATAAATGTGTCACAATGCTATTATCACTTCCGCTCACTCCGATAGACAACATAACATTTTTCCCTTTTTACAATCTTGGAATGCCGATCTTAAAGGAGCACACCGCTGTTCATGTATGTTCTGTGTCAGCTGTTCTCAAATGTTTTACACCACGTACCACCTCAGAAAACATGAGGCTCTCCAAGTGCATTACACAAATTACATTACACTTGTTAAAATTAGGGATGGATGATCATATTGGCTCGTCATTGTTATTGGCAGATATTGACTTAAACATGAAATATCAGAATTGGTCAGCATGCAGATTTTTGCCGATATCACAAACCAAGATTTTCCTTTTATTAACAAAAAGTTAACATGTACAAAACATAAACCCTAATTTGAAGTCTTTTTCTTATTTTGCTTTTGCATTCACTTAGAACACACCTTTAGGCTGTTTAATAATGCACGAGGAAGACTGGGACTACTGATCTGAGTTACAATTCAGCCTTTAATTGGTGCAAACAAAAATTTAAAAGATACTTTATTGTTTTTTAGTCATGAAACATCTAGTTTCTACTAGGTGCAACCAGTGGTCATCAGTGGTTACATGCATCAGATATGTGGTTCAATAGTGTTTACTTGTAAAAATACTACCTATCTTTGAAGTAATCCTCTTAATACCCCCAAAACCCAAAATATCAGAGCCATATTTGAATTAATCCACTTAAAATACTCTATAAAGTGTACAAATTTTTGTGTGAATGCTTTAACAATTAATTGTAGTGGAGATAAGTGTGCGGTTGCTTTGTCTACTTGGCATCATAATAACGATCATTAAATCATCATCATCATTAGATTTTTCTTCCAATCTCCAGTACAACATGAACCTGCACCTGGGCCAATCTTTATCTTGAAATCCGATCAAAGTGTTAGGCATGGCAGCTTTAGAAAGCAACAGCACAAAGTCGTAATTGATCTTAATTAGCTCTTTTTATTATCCACTGTACTTAAATTGTGGAAAACCTAAAAGCTGCCTTCTGCCAGTCTCAGTTGGTTTCTAACTCTCTCGTTGCCGGTGGTCTGTTGCTGCTGGTGATGACCTGTGTGGTCTGAAAAGTGGATGTCGGGGTCAGGGGAAACCATAAAGTTTTACAGATTTATAAAGCCTAGTTAGAAGCCCATGGTACCCAGGAGAGACACTCAGTTTACTCTTTTCCATACACATGTGCTGGCTTGGTTTGATCGGTGCGTCAGATTGGCATCTCCTTACAACAGGGCTACCTGCTTAAAGGTGTGTCTGTAACTGAGGATGCACTTGTGTTTGTGAACCAAAGCAATGTTTTTCTGTCTGCCCAGTTGGTGTTATTGTGGTCAGTAACTTTCCTGCACTGCTGTACTTTTGTCTGATATTTTTAATTTCCTCTTGGCGCTGCACAAACATTCGTTGGATGCCCATCTCATATCTGCACGGTCGTCTTACTTCAGACAGAAGCAGGGCTTTTGTTTCATTTGCAGACCAAGTGTACTGGAATTCTCAAATTTGATAACATCTCTTGAAATATATCAATCTTAGATGTTATTTTTGATACCATGGAGAAGAAAGATTAATATAAAAAGGCTACAACAAGACAATGATTACTAGTCTTTTCTTGGTAAGTAGCAGAGACTGAGTGTAATTGACATTAACAATAAGAAAGAGCAAGTAAGAACTCCAGTAATGGTGTGTCGATGCTGAATAAATTATTTTTAAAATCGTTCTAAATATTCAGAATCAATATGTATTGATAAATTGATATTTTTGACCACACTGGTTGAAATGAAGCATCTACTTTGTCTGGTTATAGCAGCAGAAGCTGTTTAAACACGTTGTTGAATGATGACATTGATGACAAATGATGACAAGGCCCATCTCAAGTGCCTGTAACCTGCTTCTAGGCGATCAGGCATGCTTTGGCCTGACTCAGGAGTTGGTCTGTCTCAGATGCAACTTGGCACTATTTGGCATGTTTAAACTGGTAACGGAGACACTTGATTTTACTCAGCGTGGCCCCAAAGTGCCACTGGAAAAGCCCTGTGCGTGTCCTAATATGCGAAACCCCGCTGAGTCATTCAGGCCGTAGAGCAGAGCAACACAGTAGAATATACATTTGGCAGCCAGTGTCAGTGATATGACATCTGTGTCCTCATTAAATGATTTGCAGGGCTGAGCAGCGTAGATGACATGTGGCACGTAATTTATAACCAGCTAAACATGTTTAGTAACTTCTATTTATGAGTAGTGTGTGGGCATTGTGCTTCAATCACCTTATGTTGGGTGAGGCTGAATGATCCTCCTCGAAGACTAATTACTGTTCAATTTGTCTTATATGTATACAAAAGTGAGCACTATAGCAACGCAGCAAACTTTGACACAGTGTTGACCGATTCTCAGTCTCACTGAGAGGTGGATGTCAGTGTTGATCACTGGCAGAGCTAAAACTTATCTGCTAGCGTCACTCACCAAAGTACAGTGACTGAAAGGACGACATAGAGCAGTGCTGCGTCTGTGCTGTTATCACTGGATAAACTCTGTCTGACACAGCGCCAAAAAAACAGCTCAGTGTTCGGCCACACTAACTGGACAAAATGACGTTTGTTTCTGTTTTTTTTTTTCTTTTTTAAGATTTGTCATTGAAGTATGAAGATATTGTGACATATACTGACCAGATGGCCTCACAGTTCAACCTGGTCTCATTTCAAACTCATCACATACCAGTGTCAGTCGCCCTCTGCATGACAACCCTACACCGCAACAGTCGCACTGCAGAAAAAAAGGGCAGGAAAGTTTGCATACTTTCAGCGGGGAGACCGTTGTTCGTGTCCTGTTTGTAACTAAAAGGCAACCAATTTATTTTAATAGCAACATAGTACCGTAGTATATGTAGCATACTACATTCATGATGTATATCACATGAGGTCAACTTACTTATTTGAAGCCAAATTATGCTTTTTCTAAACCTAACCTCGTACTTTTGTGCCTAAGCCAACAAAAATTAGCCTAAAAATGTAGTTGTAACCACATGTGAAGTTTATTTTTAGAGATTGTATGCATCTAACGGGTGAAAATAGGGTGTGAAAATAGGGTTTTATTTTGAAAAGACACAATGCATGTGACGTGTGTAAATTGTCATGCTGTCCCTGACAGATTCACGTGAAAGGCCACTGCTTTGGTATTTAATGAGTGAGAATGTGTTGTAAGATTTGGTAACCTGGAGGAAGATTCAAAATTATTTTGATGACCTCTGACCTTTTTGCTTTGTACCAAAATAAGGTCCTCCTCCTGTTTAAAACACTTGCGTCCATGACGTGGCATCTTGATATAATTGCTGAATTCCCATTAAAGGTTGGTTGTGAATATTCTGACCCTAACCCTACAGAGGAATGTTTTTTCTGCCTTTCAGGTCAAATTTTCGCCTGTATGCAAAAAGGATCAAAATCAAAAAACAAGATTTCACTTAAGTTTCTCCAGGGATGGTCTCTTCTCCATTTTAGATATTCTGATAGCTTTATTATGACATTTACATCCAGTTCAAATTATCATCTTTGTGTATTGCACTTAGAGAAAGTGACACTTTAGCAGCTGAGGTTAAAACAAATAGTAAATGATGGTGAGACAGCACAATGGGAAAAATTCAAAAAGTATTAAATCTTCAAAAAACATTCAATGGGCAGTTGATGGCACACATTTTTGGGTCACTTTCTGTTTTTACAAAATAGAAAAGTACATTGATTTCTTACATTCTGCAGCTTAAACAACCTGCTGAAACAGCATGCCATTAAAACAAGTACCATTATTTACTGTATCTGGTAGTATTAAATTGGGACAAAGGTTAGAGGTAACACTGTGACCTGATGGGGTCGCTATTGTAGCTGTAGACTTATGGTCTTTCACTTTTCTTATTTAGACTTTTAACTGTGCTTGGTTTGTAATTGATATTGAAGTGGACTATCTCCATGTACTGTGAGTACTGCACTCTAAGAAACACGCTGAATATTATGGAACATGCTGCTCAGTGTTTACAAGCTGACAAGAAGCGAGTTTATTTTGAATCGCCATCAGAGCGAGTCGTGTTATGGTACAGTGTGGGGTGTTAGACGATTACTACAAAGCAGTGTGGCTTTTTAAACATTTAGATTTTATTACAGCGCCCAAACAAGAGTGAAATTTTTATTCCAGACCAAAACATAAACATCCAGGAGTGATAAGCAGCTCCACTTTCCTATAATCTAGTCACTTTCATGTCACAGAGTCACAGATGTGGCATTTGAGGTCACACCTGCTCACTATTACTGTACCACCTGTGAATGTGCAGGTGGTACAGTTAGAGTTTCTGTATGTTGCAGCTGGCAGATACAGTCCCACCTGCAAGATACTGCGCAGTTTGTCTAGTTTAGAGAAGTCATCTCTGTCCATTATAACCAAGATGTGGCCTCTTACTCTCTTCTCGCTGTCCTCATGTGTCTGTTCCCCGTGGGTGGGCACTATATCATTCCACAGCTGGTAAAGGTTGGTCAAACTTTTCAAAGCAGTAGAGGTGATATGTTGACCCAGTTGTTTTCCTGTCACTCCCTCTCTGCCCCCGAGGCTGTTTCCCCACAGGGAAGGTCATCGCGGCCTGAATGGCGTACCCAAATAGCCCCATAAAGACTCAGTGGGTGCAGGACCTTCTGAGGGGATCAAGGAGTGCATCTGGGGTCCCACAGACGAGGCAGGGCTCAACATGAAAGGCTGGCAGGGGGCGCCCCAACTGTCATCAGGACACATGAAGTCAAGCCAAATGTGACTGTAGAGAAAAGATTTGCCGTTGTCCTTCGGCTGTTTGTTCAACTATCGCAGGTAACATATTTTCAGTATTGATTTATCTGTCCCAATATAATGTCTGACATCTGACCTTACTCAATCTAAAAGCTTAAAATTTCTTGTGCTGTCTGCTTGTCTTCAAATTTAGGGCATATTGGAAAGTAATTAAACTAAACTAACATGTTTTTATTGAGTTTTATGCCAAAAGCTAAAAAGGCTAGAAACAAGACACTTTTATGTGATCTGCTCCTCTCACTTGGAAAAGCTTCCAAAAAGATTTGAAACTAAGAAAACTGGTCCCTCTGCCTGATTTTAAAGCTCTCACAAGAACAAGGGTGAATGAATCGTTCGGTACCTGCACGGTGCATAGGTGTTTTTTAATATTTCCACAGGCTACTTAATATCTTTTATTTTTTTAATGTGGTTATCATTGTAATTTTCTCTTGCACTGCTTGAAAAGAGAGTGTTGATCTCAATGGGACTTACCTGGTTAAATATTGGTCAAATAAAATGTAATATAAATAAATAAATAAAGGTTTAGGCAACAAAAGAACCTTGTTAGCTTTAGAAAGAAAACATGTCACAATCCTCAGTAGCTTACAATACTATACTTAGAAGCACACTATGTTATTAAAATAACTGGATTGATTTTTTGTTTCACATGGGACACAAACAGCAGGCTCACGGGTGAAAGTCCGGAGTTTGTTTGACCCATTCACCTTCACTCCCACCCGCCCTATGTAAACTTCCCCCTTTCAAAAAATGCCAATGCCCACTGCATCTCATACATCCTTGGTGCCTTGGTATCTGCCATGGGCCACTGACCAAGCATCAGTGTTTGAAGAGTTGGGTGTGAGACCTTGTTTCCAGGAGCAAAGACTTTCTGGAGTGTCCGCTGATTGCCTGGCAACCTGAAAGCAATGACAAGAATTACAGGAATTAACATATTTTCCAATATGCTAACTGTTCCCTTACAAGTTACAGACAAAATGTCCCAGTTTCATGGTTAGCACGTTATGTAATATTCCTCCCTACATTTTCTGTAAAATACGTCAGTTTAGCAGAAGGTTTACTCTGGGTTGTGATAATCTTCCATGTTATTTGGGTTAGAGGTATCTCCGAATGTGTCGGCTGTCAGCTGGCTCACCCGCTGTTGACAGAGTCTGAGTTTTGTTTAGGATCGGCCGCCTCAACATGCTGCAGGTGCTCACTTTATTGTTTAGCTTCGGGGAGATAGCACCACAGCAGTGAGGGAGAGGGTACATTATTCGACAACGGGGCAAAGCGACATAATCAGAGCTGAACTGAAGTAGCTCCATTGTAGAGGAGAGTCTGGGATGGTGGAGTGATATCAGAGTGTGTAAACACTTTCCTTTGTTTCCTTTTGTATCTATGTGAGTTTCTCTGGAAGTCGGTGGCTGTTGCTTGTGATGACAAGTCGCGGTGTCGGTTTTGTTGTTTGGCTCCTTTCACTCTGAGACACTTGGCACCAGGCCTATGAAACTATACTCAAAGAAGTACAAACTTCACAGGAAATGTGTTTAATGTGTTGTAGAGAGAAGGCTGCATTTTGGAAACGTGGGCTGCTGCAGACAGACAGTCACATAATTAAATTAGCTGACTGTAACTGTGATGTTTATACAAGTTTAGGCTGGGAGAAGGTGCAGGGTTTTACACAACAGCACAAAATGAATACCTAGACTAGTGTTTATGTTTTGTCCAGTGGTTTAGCTCAAATCCCAGTGCAACAAAATGCAGTTTAGCAACTGCAAAGTGCATACAGTTAAACTATGACTAGGAAAAAATGTACGAATGAATAAAAACTAGTAGTGCATGCAGTGTAGAATGAATTAATGCAATTATGTAGCATATAAACATGAAATGGAAGCTATTGCATCCTGTTAAAAGCATCAAAGTGAAAAAGTAAAGGTAGGGAGATTAAACAAAATAGATTTAATTATAATCAAGAGAGTGCAAACAAAGTTGGCATGACTGTAGCAGCATGAGTTAGTAACATGATAACAGCTGCAAAAGGTGAAGTGAAAGTTGTTTTCAGTTCTGGTTGATTTGACAACACCCTTGTTTTCGGGTAGTAACATGACGTGTGGTTCAGTAAAACATGTCTGTTTACAGTGCAGCCAAACAAACTCAAACTGATTTGATGAAGAGGTGAGTTACATTACACCCCATAATAGTATTTAAAGCCATTCAAAGATACAAAAAATCGTCCATCCCATTCTCCTGAATACGATATCTCAAGAACGCCTTTAGGGAATTTTCTCAAATTTGGCATAAACGTCCACTTAGACTCAATGATGTGATCAACGTGGTCAAAGGTCAACATTGCTGTGGCCTTGTCAGTTTCATTCTTGTGAACACAATATTTTAAGAAGGCCTCAAAGGAATTTCTTCAAATTTGGCACAAACATCTGGTTGGACTCCGTGATGTACTAATTGTAATTTGTTGGTCACTGTGACCTTACAAAACATGTTTTGGCCATAAGTCAAGAATTCAAATGTCACAAATATCTAACAAGATAAAATTATTAAGTGATGATATTTATATCCAAAAGGTCAAATGTCAACTTCACTACAACATCATAATATTCTGCAAAATCACTTTTCTTGTCATTACTCAACGTCATATCTCAAAAACAGAAGGGGAGACATTTGGTCAGATACTGAATCGTGACACTGATAGTGGGTGTCAACTATTAAACTGCGCTGATTGTGTAAATCTTCTGTGCTGCTGGACTGAAGATGTGTGTGAATCATTGGTGTAACAGACTTTGTAGCTTCTTTGCGGGAACATCTATATTTGAATCATTGTCAGCTGTCAATGTGAGCCTGAACAGACATGAATGTTAACTGTAACTGCAACTTAACTGGCGAACCGTGATGTTGTTTTTCTATTTTTTTCTTAAATTTTGTCAAATTGTTTGTAGGAGATAGGCACTTATGTTTCTGTCTTTGCTGTAATTGATTTTCTGACACACTGCACTATACATACATCTCTCTGTAATCGACCATCTCTCACGTGATGGGGCCACAGCAGCTGTGAGGCCACGGGCCCTTGGTGCAGCTGCACCGTCTGCACCGGTGCTGTGAGTGTGGGGTTCAGTGTTGAGTGGGGACATGTGGGGCCTCGGTGCAGACTGACAGACGCTTTAGGAAATGGGACAAAGTCTTCCAGAAAATATGTCTGGAATTTGTAACAGAAACAAGAAGAGAAAAAAAGAGACAAACTTTCATAACTAAACCAAATGAAGGTTATGGTAACAGTGCGGTAATCTCTTAGATTATCAGTGATGTAAGTGTTTAACCCTTCGGCCTTGTAGATAATTTTCAAGGATGTTGGCCAAGCTGTGGATATCAATAAATCAGTATGCGCAGTAACTTAGTTTAGTAATTTACCTAAGGTAATTGGGGTCAGAGTTATGTCATGTCTTCTTTCTAATGTATTTCCTTCTCTGGTTTGTGCTACTTTGCATCCTCATGTAGGAGAATAATGTGAGCTGGGGTGAATTATGGAGTAATATTTAAAGGCAACATTTATTTGAAAGTAATCAGCATAAACTACATGTCCTTTTTTATGTTTTTTTTTTTGTTTCTTGTATGGATTAACAGACTACATATAAGGTGTTAATTAATGAGCCTTAGAGTTCCTAGTAGGAAGATTTTGTTACTACAAGGAATGCTGAGCTGCACCTGGTGGGAGGCAGATAGCTGGATAGCTGCATTGATGTTCGTAATCATATCGCTGGCTGCCCACTGGTCTCTTGGTTAGTTAGCTTTGGCCACTTAGCCCAGTTGGGTTGGAGCTTGCTAGCAGAGTGGCTCATTTGGCAACTGACACAAGTAATGTCATCCTGACCTAACAGCGTTGCTGTGCTAACATTATGCCCACCTCTGGTCTCCCCCAGATCGCCCCAGTGAGTAAACTTAAGGAATACTTTTCAAATAAAACACACAAAGTACAGCACATCATGAAGAAGAGCCAGTGTAACCCTTGAAATAAGTTGAGTGTGAGCCCTGGCTCTTTGCACAGCCCTGTTGGCCTGCACTGCTCTGTACTTCAAAGCATCTGCATGTTTACATACCAGGTTGCATCCACGTTGTATCAGTGCACACATGTCAACAGTCCTCTCACTCCTGTGAGCTCCCGCATTTATGGACCACATTCTGCAGCTTGTCCCGTATTGTTGTAACTCCCTTATTTTCTGCCCCAGGATGGGATTAAATCTCTGAAATTCCACAGAATTACATCAATCCAGTTTAACACATCAAAGAAATATGATACACGTTGAAAAGTGCAGCTCATTTGTTCTGTTAATTCTTCGTCAAACATTACAGCAAACCTGTGATGGTATAAAAAAGTGACTACCTGTTGTAACAAAGGCTTGGAGAAACTTCTGACTCTTTCAAACAATATAACTTATGAGCCAAAATGTCATCATTTTATGTTACCCGATTGGCCTAGTCACTACTTTAAAAATGACTGCATGACGATTATTTTCCATTTTTATTGATTTTGATAAGACTGCATCAACAAAAATGCAGCTGAATGTACGAGGCTATAAAAATATCTCCAGAGATATTGGTAATCCGAGCGCAGAGTTGAATCATAGTGGGCAGCAGCGTGTGTTATTGTTTTGGCTGAGACTGCTGTCGGATCAGATCCAGCCCCCCCCCTTTTTTTTTATTCTTGTTGACAAGAGAGGGGAATGCAAAATTCCAGCCTCCAACATGAACAATCATCTTGGCACGCTGGTACACAAGGAAAAGCTGAGCTAAAGAGGACGATGATGGAGCTTATAAAAAGATTTGACACAATGAGTCGAACCCAGAAGTTTATCACTTGGCAGCCGTCCTGTCAAAACAACAACCCGGACTCTTGGTGCTGCTGTCCCAGCCCAGGTTGGCTGCTGCTGGCAGCTGGATGGCAGAGAGGCTTTAAGCACGCACTTGAGTCATCCACCTCTTAATGGTCTGGGTTAGGAGTCTTTAGGGTCAGTGTGCTTATTAGCTTATCATTAAGACTAGAAACAGGTGGAAACAGCTGGCTGTGCTCTGTCTAATGTGCTTAAAACTAGAGGCCACGTTTAGATGGGATCACTTCAGCAGTGATATAACGATCAGGAACTTTTGTTGCCTTCAAATGGAAATCATGAGTTGGTGGTTATGAGATGGGAAGTTGTGCACACGTGATGCTTGGTATTCACTGCTGTTAGGCCATGGCAACATGGATGCTACTGTTGGTGTCTGTAAGCCACAGAGGCTAATGACAGGAAATGTAAAGGCACACATCTCAAGCTGTTGAGAATATAAACGTTTTCCTCAGACATATGAAATTAAGTGAAATTACAATATATAAACTTAATATCCTGCAAAAAATGAACTTACAAAAAATGTCAGTGTTTGATGTGTGTTTTTATTGTTGCACAATTTAAAATACATAAAAAGACATAAATTAAAATAATAGTATATTTTGCAGGGAGAAGCAAAAAACTGAATGGGCTTAATTGAAGCCTCCCTAAAAACAAGGTTAAACTTTCACAGTTTTATAACAAACACAAACATTAACACACACAGAATAAAAGGACAGCAAAAAAGTGATGGCAAATTAATAACAGAATGTATTTGACAACAACATAAAAAAATTAAAGTAATAAATGTGAGTGTGTAATGTTTGTAAAAATGTAACTATGCATGCGTATGTGCATGTATGTCATGTAAATAACCCCAGTTATGTAACTCATTTCTGCTGCATTTGAAAGGCTCGGTTACAGTTTAACAGTTATGCACTGGGTTAAACTCATTGAAACATTTAAAAACAAGGATTGTTGTCTTTTTTCCCAACATGTTGGAAACCGAAGCTGTTTACAGCTGTACACAGTAATCTATAGTATCGTGTGCTTTGTCAGAATGTGTTATGAAACAGTTTGTGTACCAATGGATAAGCTGCTGCAGATAAAAATCGCTTGAATAGTTCAAACATTAAACACACAAAAAAAGTTGTTTCAAACCCACTTATTCTATAGACTAATGTACGGTTTTGATATTTTACACGCATGAACAAATGAAAACTGAGATAATGGCCTTGATCTCTGATGAAAAGTCTCTTTTTGAAGTGATTCATACACACCATCAATGTCTATCAGCGTTCACCTAAAGTATCCTTCAGAGGGGATTTTCATCACATGTTGAGAGAAAAATAAGAAGAAAAAAGAGAGTGACAGAATAAGAGTTTCATCCCCACCTGCCTAGCAATGTAAACAAACACAGTTACAAAGGAGAGCTAAACAAACAGGAATACTCTTTATAGCGTGTTACCATGCGTGCCGCTGTAAGTGAGTGTCCCCGTTTCTTTATGTATTTTTCTTTGAAATTATCTTTGGAAAACCAAAGCAGATTGATATCCGTCTGTTGGCTCAGTGGAGTGTTTTCTCAGATAGTGTAATGTTTATTCTTGGTCCAGTATATCAACACTTACTGTTGACAACTATAGCAGTGAGAAAAATATGGGTCAAAAACCTCAAGCTGAAAGGGGCGTTCCTATCAGTGGTGCGTTGGTATTGGACTAATATAACCTTGCAGTAGTTTTATTTTGTGTAAAATCAAGCTTCAGATAAAGAAGACCTATTCTGTGTTCAAACCAACAACAGAGCAACAGTTTGACCAGCTAGATTTTTGCCGAGTTGTTGTTGAAGTTTTGCTCAAGCAATCATTACTGTAGTTTGTGTGTGTTGCCTTCTTGCCACAAAGAACGTTGACTGAAAGTCATCTTAAGTTTTAATTTGTTCAAAAATATCAGTGCTTTTCATCGATATCTGAGCCCCATTTTGACATCACAATTTAGGGCCCTATTCCATTCCTGTGTCCATCGCAAAGCATAGAAAGTAAGCATAGCGTCAGCTATCAAAGCCGAATAATATGGTACCACAGCTGGGAACAAAAACGTAATTGGTTGAGGACTGACCATGTCATTAGAGCGCTGAGAACTAGCATGTTTCGCCCGTCAACAGCAACTATTGTTGCACGTTAGTTTGTGGCTTCCAACTTGCTTTTCTTTTTTGGAAAGATTTTTTTTTTTTGGCATGTACCTTCTTTTCCACTTCACTTGTTGATGTCTCTTGGATGGTATGTAATATTTCATACCTTCCTGGAATTTCACCAGGGAATATGATATATGACAATGCAATAAATAAACAATAGAAGCCCACAAAGTGTTTAGAAAAGTAATGTTCTCACACCCGTCGTCCTTAAATAGAGAAATACAACTGTACACCTTTTGTTTTCAACTTTCTCTCGGTCACAGAAGACTTAATCCCCTGGTATACTGTAAAAGTGTGACACCGCCCAAGCCTAGTCTCTATCCTCTGTGTTAATTCATCTTCGCTGTTGTTTTTTTACTGCCTGTGTCAAAATTGAAACTGCCTGTTCCTGTAGGGTATTTGTTGGGTCCTGCAGGACCTGTAGGTTCCCAATTTCAATGCAGTCCTCTTGACGGGACCCAGGAAAGTTGTTGAGATGTTTCAAGACAAAGTGGTCCCCTGACTGACTGACTGACTGACATTGTCATCCCTAGAGCAACGCTGCTAGCACCACTAAAAATAACTGAAACTATTAGTCTTTGAAGTTAATAATGGTGGTTTAAGGCTTTAACTGGGCTTAAACATTCTACAAGCACACCCACAGGCTTTTTCTCATCAGATGCTGATGAATTTTGGACAGGCTGAATTACTCCATCTGGAATGCTGTAAGACAAACACCTGTTAGCCACCTCGACAAAAATGCAAATAATTACTTCAAGTGCCAAATAAATTCATATTTCGTCATGCATTTATTATCTGCATGCATCAAGTGTATATATTTGTTATGTAACGTGTATATATCTGGAATCTGTGAAATACGTGTTTTTCATCATTCCCGACTCCCTGACTGGGTTAATTTTGGACTAAACTGGGATCTGTTCCTAAAACTGGGTTTATAATTCTTCACATTCTGAACATTCCCTCCAAATGTGCACATGAGCAATGGGTGACAGGCCCCCCCAACTCTCTTTGATTTCAAACTACACTTAAATAAAGTGAGGGAAGAGCAGCAGCAGCATGTAACTGCAGACACGACTCATCCTGACTTTCATGTCTGCCAGCAAAGCATTTTTTGAATATCTCAGGGATATAACCTGTAATGCTTTTCAGTATCTGTTGTGCGCCTGGCAGGCAGGGAGGGAGTAGCTGGGTTGGGTTTTGACTGAGAGCAGGATTACAGGCAGACAAAGTGCTGAGAGATACCTGCAGATTCCCGTAATCAGCTCTCTGAGAAGTGTGTCATCCGCTCTCGCCCAGATGTGATGACAAATCAAATTCAACCACAGAAGAGACTCACTCAAGTCGCCCATCTTGATTTTCTCTTGCAAAGTTAGACACTAAAAGACGGAGTGTAGTGGTGTAACTAAGCAAATTTACTCTGGTGCTGTACTTAAGTACAGCACCAGAATAAAGGGAAATATTTATATTTATTTTCATAATAATTAAAATATTTTTTAATATTTTTAAAGGGAAATGTTTTACTTTTTACTGCACTAAAATTAACTGAACACTTTGTTACTTTACATATTAAGATTTCTGCATGAAAATGGGAGAAAAGAGTTTATGAAATATGTTCTTTTGTTATTAATTAAGTTACCAAACAGTTTATACTATAATCAGTTGATTAACAAAAAAATAATTGGCAACTATTTTGATAAACATTTGATGAGAGTCCAGGCCTAAAGACACCTGCAGTGCAATTTGGCTTCACAGTCATAGCGCCACCTAGTGGTAACAGGTTACTTTTTTTTCCACTTTAATGTTTTACCTGTAGCAGGTTCAACCGAGCAACCTCAAATTCTCTTATAAATACTGCAAAGACTGTCGTGATACTCAGAAAAAAAACTTGAGTTTTCATCAAATGCTTTTGCCATAGTTAACGCACTATTCGCCATAAAAACAGGAAGCACTTTTTGAGGGCAAGGCATGCACCAATACTCACCAAACATGGCACAGACATCAAAAGTCCTAAACTGTGATATCTGATGTGATTTTTTTGCACTGATGTGCAAAAATGATTCTTCAGCGCTCCCTAGAAAATTTCAACGAAGCAGCCCCTGCGAGCCGTTAACCTAGAGCAATGAAACTTGAGAAACGTGTGTATAAGCTCAAGAGCTACAAAAAAACCTCTTGGAGCCATGCCCTAAACCCAACAGGAAGTCTGCCATTTTCATTTAAATTTTCATATTTTTTTGTAAATTTTAGCCTCCATTTCAAAACAGTCAATCAGATTTCATCATTATTAATGTGTTTCTAATTTTTGGCTCATTTCTTGTGTTGCTCATTGCCCCCTCCTTGTGTCTTTCAAAGAAATCAATCAAATTGGCTCGGGTTTTAAAGGGTTAATATACATTTTTTATATATTTTCTTGAGCTGCTTTCAGACGCCTTTCACAAGCATCTGAACTATTGAATCCAGAGCAAATTAGTTGGATTTCTTTCAAACACATGGGGAAAAAAGGTAAGGAGCATCTTGGTTAGAAATGTTCTACTAATTGCAATTACTAATTGCTAATTTGTGATTTTAAAATCAGCTTTTATTTCCATCACAATTTTTAGTGATTATTTTTCTTTAAAAATGTTTTGGGTATTTTTCTAAGATAACATGCTTCCCAAACCTGCTGACACGCCAACATTTTTAAAACTGGCCAAAATTATACCAGTTATAAAAGCAAAAGACTGTAAAATAAGGAATTATCGTTGAATTTTTAAATTTCCGACGGTCCTTGAACATATCGTGTGGGATGAACACTTCATGCATTTTCTCCGAGTCAACTCAAGGTCTGACTGAACACGCATGTTTGTTGTTTAGTTAAATATCTTAAAGTTTGTATCTTGAAGAAAAAGTATAGGTGTTCTCGCAGTGAAGAGCTTCCTTGACTGTTGTCTTGATTCCAGCGCGGTCGTACCGCTCAAACTGGCCCCGCCCCTCTGTGACGTGACGTGACGACGTAACTAACGGAAGTTTTCAAATCTCGAAGTCGGGAGCTGATTGTGTCTGTTTGTCCGTTTGCATCGCTGCTGCTACTCGGTAAAAACGCCAAAAAATAAAGTCCAAAGTCGATTTAAAATCAAGCGGAGGCAAAAATCATCATCACCGACGTCAGTCCGGATCGTGTCTGGGTAACTTGAAGCGCGATTGGATGTGTTTTATGTAGCGGGTTAGCTAGCTAAAGTTAGCCGTGTGTTAGCTAACATGACCGAAAAAGTTCAAGTCGGACGCGTTGAAGTGCGCTAAAGCAGAGAGGAGAGGACATCGCTGTGGACGGTTTTGGGAATGTTCGGGAGTTTTCGTGTTCAAACATTGGACATTGTGGACATTTCACACGGGCTCCAGTGGACTTGGTGTCATTTTTGCTGGATTGGATTCAAGCTAACAGCCACCGGATGAAAACGTCGTCGGTAAGTTGTTTCATATTAATTATTTGTCTTGGTAAAGGCTTGTTATAGATGCTGGCTATCTGCTGTTTCAAAAATGGCGTTGTTTGTTGGTGTTTGTGTTTCAGACCGCCGTGTCTGCTTGGTTATTGTGTCAACCCTTCAGGGACTGCTCGTGCATGCAATGCGCTTATCATTCTTCATTTTTTGAAAATTTTTGGATATTAAATATAATTTTAAGTTTATGCATTTTGGTTACATTTTGGGAACATTATGCACGTTTGTATAATCTTCGTATTTCCAGCTCTACTCCAAATATTAAGTCTAAAATACACTGTGTAAACGAAGTGGTTAAATTCATACCAATAAGTGCAAAACAAACAAACAATTGAAATCCAGTCAAACTGCAATTTCTGGTCCCACAGCCATTAAAGCATAAAAACATTGCATTGTATTACTTCTGAGTGTCATTCTATATATTCATATTTAAGTGGTCCCTAAGGGTTAATGACGTTGCTTTCACAACTGGTTGTTGTTGATGTGTCGTCCTGTGTTTTGATTGTTTGAGCTTTATGGCTGTATGCTTATAACGTTTGGGCCTCTAACATCTCTGAATCTGAAACTGCATACTTATTTCTTTCTGTGCTTGGTTGCAAGACCTGCTAGACGCAGCTCTTATTTTTAAAATCCTTTATCTTACAGAGGTTTTGAGTAACTTGATAAAACCCAAAACACATGCCATGATTTCAAAATAGCCTTTCAGCAATTGCGCTGCTTAAATATCAGCGGGTACCTGTTTCTTGACAGAACTAAGCTGATATGAGCTGGTTCCTCCTGTTTCAGTCTCTGACAGGGGTGCCCAAACTTTTCAAAATGGGGGCCATATTAGATATTAGGAAAATCCCTGATTGTCAGCTGCTTCTTGCATCATATGGGTTATAAATGAATCAACTTGATTTTTGCCCCAATGTTATGTTGTTCTGTGTTGAGTCGCTTGAGCAGCTTTTTGTTAGGGGGTTTTCAGTTTTTTTTTGCATTGTTTTTGTTATTGCTGTGTGTTTGCTGTGAAAAAAATACTCCATACACACAATATTTCTACATTTATATTTTTTTATATTTTAAAATTTACATGTTAGTTTTATACATTGTATTGTCACGTAAGGCACAGTTTTATATCGTACAGACTTTTTGTAATTTATACACTTTACACACTTCACCTTATTCATATTATAAGTGAAATATTCATATATTTGCGCTAATAGTCTATTACTGTATTTCTTGGCATTTTTTATTTTTACTCCTAACATACACAGCATATTATGCATACTTTATTTGGTAAATGTTTACGTATTGTACCAACTGGATATAACTGAACTGTATTTTTATTTTTACATTTATATTTTTACATGCTTGTGCTTGTTTTATATTTTTTCTTGCTATTGTTCTCTATGCTGGCATCAGAGCGACTGTAACAAACCACAGTTTCCCCCCTGGGGATCAGTAAAGTATTTCTGATTCTGAATATGTAATGGAGGTCGGATTTCTAAAAGCTATCAAAAGTCTGCGCAAAACTTTTACTGTTTGTCTGTGGATTAGCATTAAATGCCAAGGTTTTTCAGTAGAGGGGGGCAGTTAATATAAAACCTTACTGTACATGCTCAAAAGTTGAAAGATAAAAACTATTTCCACTGCCTGTTGACCATCACTTTGATATCACACATTCTACGCAATACCAAAAAAAAAAACTGGAAAAAAAGAAAGAAAGAAATTGCAGTCTAATGTGTGAATGCAGGACTCGTCGATGTTGAAACATGATGTGTCCTATGAACTGAGAAGGAAAAATTGTTGAACAATTGACAGTTACTGAAGTTTCTTTGGAGTTGATGACAAACTTTGTGATATTTTTAGGAATAGGAATGAGGAAAAGTGAATTTTCCTTGTAAATAATACCTCTGTCTGTCCTCTTTGTGTGTGTCTCTCAGGTCAGGAGCGAATCTGCATCGATTTCCAGTACGAGCAGGGGGGAAGGTCCAGTTTGTGATTGACGTGGTGTGCACCATGGACCATTCTCTCCACAACATGCAGAGGGACCTGTGTCCCAAAAACTCTGGCATCTACCCCCCCAGATGGACCTGACAGGAGGTAGGAAACTGCGCCAGTACATCCGCAGTGTCAGCTTCAACGGTATGTATGTTGACGCCATAGGGCCCAGTTGGGCTTACCCTGAATAAGTAACATGCTGTCACCACCCAGGGGGCCAGTGGCCCGCAGGGTTGGATTCAGGGCTGGGCAGGGCTGGGCAGCATGAAGGGGAGGGTGTCCTGGGCGTGCTGACCCCTGGCATCATTGATTCCTCCTGAGGGGCTATATCCTGTGCATCCCGGGGGAGGATGTGGACATGGAATCCAAGTGGTCCATGTTCAATATCTCCATTGTGGAAGCTGCTGCTAAAAGCTGTGGTCCGAAGGTCGCCGGTGCCTGTCTTTGCAAGCAGCCTCGCATACCAAAACAAATGCTTTGTTTTAGGTACTGCGGGTAGACACCAGTGCGGTGCGGAAAGCTGTCGGGCGTCAGACAGCAACCTCCACACCTGCTGGTGGAAACCCAACAGAGAGGTGTTTTCCTAGACTGCGCCGGTTGGCCTGAAGGGCTGCAGCTGAGGCAGTCGCCAAAGCAAAAACTTGGGTGTTCGGGAGGCCATGAAGGAGGAAAGTGTTGCTGGGGAGAGGGACGTCTGGAGTGCTCTGCTCTGCCTGTTGTCCCTGTGACCGGCCTTAAATAAAAGGCAGTAAATGGCACAGGTAACAGAAATTCATTTGTTTTAAAGATGAATTTCTGTTTTTATTCAAGACAGACAATAAAGAATCAGTCTATCAATCTGTCCATCTACCCTCTAGGGGAGAGTCTCTAGACTTTTACTAACTTTTGTTTTATTTTGGTCTGGATCTGGTAAGATAGTGATGACTCAGCAAATAGTGTTGAGAGGACCTCCCACAGAATGGGGACACCGGGTCCCCCCCCCAGAGCCAGACCGGGAGGGGGGTGGAGCTTGTAGGCGAGCGTCTCTAGGCGGGACTTTGGCTATAGGGCCCAGTTGGGCTTACCCTGAATAAGTAACATGCTGTCACCACCCAGGGGGCCAGCGGCCCGCAGGGTTGGATTCAGGGCTGGGCAGCATGAAGGGGAGGGTGTCCTGGGCGTGCTGACCCCTGGCATCATTGATTCCTCCTGAGGGGCTATATCCTGTGCATCCCGGGGGAGGATGTGGACATGGAATCCAAGGTCCATGTTCAATACCTCCATTGTGGAAGCGGCTGCTAAAAGCTGTGGTCCGAAGGTCGCCGGTGCCTGTCTTTGCAAGCAGCCTCGCATACCAAAACAAATGCTTTGTTTTAGGTACTGCGGGTAGACACCAGTGGGGTGCGGGAAGCTGTCGGGCGTCAGACAGCAACCTCCACACCTGCTGGTGGAAACCCAACAGAGAGGTGTTTTCCTAGACTGCGCCGGTTGGCCTGAAGGGCTGCAGCTGAGGCAGTCGCCAAAGCAAAAACTTGGGTGTTCGGGAGGCCATGAAGGAGGAAAGTGTTGCTGGGGAGAGGGGACGTCTGGAGTGCTCTGCTCTGCCTGTTGTCCCCGTGACCCGCCTTGAATAAAAGGCAGTAAATGGCACAGGTAACAGAAATTCATTTGTTTTAAAGATGAATTTCTGTTTTTATTCGAGACAGACAATAAAGAATCAGTCTATCACTCTGTCTCCATCTACCCTCTAGGGGAGAGTCTCTAGACTTTTATTAACTTTTGTTTTATTTGATCTGGATCTGGGGAGATAGTGATGACTCAGCCAATAGTGTTGAGAGGACCTCCCACAGAATGGGGACACCGGGTCCCCCCCCCTCGGAGCCAGACCGGGAGGGGGGTGGTGCTTGTAGGCGAGCGTCTCTGGTAGGGATGTCAACATCTACACATGTAAACGGGTACACGGATAACAAATCATAACTGTTCAGAAAAATCAATAACCATTTACACGTCATTTTTTCCTCTCCTCCTCCTCGTTCATTTCTCACCAATAGCATTTTTAGGGGTGATAATGTTGCCTGAAAGCTTAAGAGATAATAAAATTAACTAACTATACACTTAAATGTTCCCACTAATGCAGTTATCCGCATACATAATAGATGCACAGGTGGCAATGTTACGTTGATATTTTAAAAAAAAACGCAGCCACAGCCAGTGTAGACGCCTCACTTCAAGTTGACTCGGGGCCGCATGGACAACAAGCAACAAGCGATGAACAAGCAGAGCTTAAAAAAATATATTGTACAAAAGTGAGCAATAGTTAAAACAATGATTAACAAAGAAGGTTAAACCTTTTCCAGCTTTCACTTGTACGTTTTCTTTTCTGTCAAAATTAATGATTTTATTTTCAACTCATTTGAGTTTCTGTCATAAGTAGGTCTAAGCCTTAAATGGTGAGATGGATTGCCTACTTTTTAAGTTCTGTTTCGCTGAATAAACATTTTTGTGCGATAACTAACTACTGGAATGGCTTTGATTTAATGAGATTAGGAGGTATTTGAATGGAGACAGAACCATCTAGTGTGTTATATAGCGCAACTGCGATAGAAAAAGATCATAACTCATGTAACCGGGTACACGTCGGTTAGAAGTCCCGTTTACCGGTGAGAAAAAATTGTAAACGTTGTACACCCCTAGTCTCTAGGGCAGGGACTTTGGCCATAGGGCCCAGTTGGGCTTGCCCTGAATAAGTAACATGCTGTCACCACCCAGGGGGCCAGTGGCCCGCAGGGTTGGATTCAGGGCTGGGCAGCATGAAGGGGAGGGTGTCCTGGGCGTGCTGACCCCTGGCATCATTGATTCCTCCTGAGGGGCTATATCCTGTGCATCCCGGGGGAGGATGTGGACATGGAATCCAAGTGGTCCATGTTCAATACCTCCATTGTGGAAGCGGCTGCTAAAAGCTGTGGTCCGAAGGTCGCCGGTGCCTGTCTTTGCAAGTAGCCTCGCATACCAAAACAAATGCTTTGTTTTAGGTACTGCGGGTAGACACCAGTGGGGTGCGGGAAGCTGTCGGGCGTCAGACAGCAACCTCCACACCTGCTGGTGGAAACCCAACAGAGAGGTGTTTTCCTAGACTGCGCCGGTTGGCCTGAAGGGCTGCAGCTGAGGCAGTCGCCAAAGCAAAAACTTGGGTGTTCGGGAGGCCATGAAGGAGGAAAGTGTTGCTGGGGAGAGGGACGTCTGGAGTGCTCTGCTCTGCCTGTTGTCCCCGTGACCGGCCTTGAATAAAAGGCAGTAAATGGCACAGGTAACAGAAATTCATTTGTTTTAAAGATGAATTTCTGTTTTTATTCGAGACAGACAATAAAGAATCAGTCTATCACTCTGTCCATCTACCCTCTAGGGGAGAGTCTCTAGACTTTTACTAACTTTTGTTTTATTTGATCTGGATCTGGGGAGATAGTGATGACTCAGCCAGTTAGTGTTGAGAGGACCTCCCACAGAATGGGGACACCGGGGTCCCCCCCCCAGAGCCAGACCGGGAGGGGGGTGGAGCTTGTAGGCGAGCGTCTCTAGGGCGGGACTTTGGCTATAGGGCCCAGTTGGGCTTACCCTGAATAAGTAACATGCTGTCACCACCCAGGGGGCCAGCGGCCCGCAGGGTTGGATTCTGGGCTGGCCAGCAGCATGAAGGGGAGGGTGTCCTGGGCGTGCTGACCCCTGGCATCATTGATTCCTCCTGAGGGGCTATATCCTGTGCATCCCGGGGGAGGATGTGGACATGGAATCCAAGTGGTCCATGTTCAATACCTCCATTGTGGAAGCGGCTGCTAAAAGCTGTGGTCCGAAGGTCGCCGGTGCCTGTCTTTGCAAGCAGCCTCGCATACCAAAACAAATGCTTTGTTTTAGGTACTGCGGGTAGACACCAGTGGGGTGCGGGAAGCTGTCGGGCGTCAGACAGCAACCTCCACACCTGCTGGTGGAAACCCAACAGAGAGGTGTTTTCCTAGACTGCACCGGTTGGCCTGAAGGGCTGCAGCTGAGGCAGTCGCCAAAGCAAAAACTTGGGTGTTCGGGAGGCCATGAAGGAGGAAAGTGTTGCTGGGGAGAGGGACGTCTGGAGTGCTCTGCTCTGCCTGTTGTCCCCGTGACCGGCCTTGAATAAAAGGCAGTAAATGGCACAGGTAACAGAAATTCATTTGTTTTAAAGATGAATTTCTGTTTTTATTCGAGACAGACAATAAAGAATCAGTCTATCACTCTGTCCATCTACCCTCTAGGGGAGAGTCTCTAGACTTTTATTAACTTTTGTTTTATTTGATCTGGATCTGGGGAGATAGTGATGACTCAGCCAATTAGTGTTGAGAGGACCTCCCACAGAATGGGGACACCGGGTCCCCCCCTCGGAGCCAGACCGGGAGGGGGGTGGTGCTTGTAGGCGAGCGTCTCTGGTAGGGATGTCAACATCTACACATGTAAACGGGTACACGGATAACAAATCATAACTGTTCAGAAAAATCAATAACCATTTACACGTCATTTTTTCCTCTCCTCCTCCTCGTTCATTTCTCACCAATAGCATTTTTAGGGTGATAATGTTGCCTGAAAGCTTAAGATAATAAAATTAACTAACTATACACTTAAATGTTCCCACTAATGCAGTTATCCGCATACATAATAGATGCACAGGTGGCAATGTTACGTTGATATTTTAAAAAAAAACGCAGCCACAGCCAGTGTCGCCTCACTTCAAGTTGACTCGGGGCCACATGGACAACAAGCAACAAGCGATGAACAAGCGGAGCTTAAAAAAAATATATTGTACAAAAGTGAGCAATAGTTAAAACAATGATTAACAAAGAAGGTTAAACCTTTTCCAGCTTTCACTTGTACGTTTTCTTTTCTGTCAAAATTAATGATTTTATTTTCAACTCATTTGAGTTTCTGTCATAAGTAGGTCTAAGCCTTAAATGGTGAGATGGATTGCCTACTTTTTAAGTTCTGTTCGCTGAATAAACATTTTTGTGCGATAACTAACTACTGGAATGGCTTTGATTTAATGAGATTAGGAGGTATTTGAATGGAGACAGAACCATCTAGTGGTTATATAGCGCAACTGCGATAGAAAAAGATCATAACTCGTGTAACCGGGTACACGTCGGTTAGAAGTCCCGTTTACACGTGTAGAAAAAATTGTAAACGTTGACACCCCTAGTCTCTAGGGCGGGACTTTGGCCATAGGGCCCAGTTGGGCTTGCCCTGAATAAGTAACATGCTATCACCACCCAGGGGGCCAGTGGCCCGCAGGGTTGGATTCAGGGCTGGGCAGCATGAAGGGGAGGGTGTCCTGGGCGTGCTGACCCCTGGCATCATTGATTCCTCCTGAGGGGCTATATCCTGTGCATCCCGGGGGAGGATGTGGACATGGAATCCAAGTGGTCCATGTTCAATACCTCCATTGTGGAAGCGGCTGCTAAAAGCTGTGGTCCGAAGGTCGCCGGTGCCTGTCTTTGCAAGCAGCCTCGCATACCAAAACAAATGCTTTGTTTTAGGTACTGCGGGTAGACACCAGTGGGGTGCGGGAAGCTGTCGGGCGTCAGACAGCAACCTCCACACACCTGCTGGTGGAAACCCAACAGAGAGGTGTTTTCCTAGACTGCGCCGGTTGGCCTGAAGGGCTGCAGCTGAGGCAGTCGCCAAAGCAAAAACTTGGGTGTTCGGGAGGCCATGAAGGAGGAAAGTGTTGCTGGGGAGAGGGACGTCTGGAGTGCTCTGCTCTGCCTGTTGTCCCCGTGACCGGCCTTGAATAAAAGGCAGTAAATGGCACAGGTAACAGAAATTCATTTGTTTTAAAGATGAATTTCTGTTTTTATTCGAGACAGACAATAAAGAATCAGTCTATCACTCTGTCCATCTACCCTCTAGGGGAGAGTCTCTAGACTTTTATTAACTTTTGTTTTATTTGATCTGGATCTGGGGAGATAGTGATGACTCAGCCAATTAGTGTTGAGAGGACCTCCCACAGAATGGGGACACCGGGTCCCCCCCGGAGCCAGACCGGGAGGGGGTGGTGCTTGTAGGCTGTAGGCGAGCTCTGGTAGGGATGTCAACATCTACACATGTAAACGGGTACACGGATAACAAATCATAACTGTTCAGAAAAATCAATAACCATTTACACGTCATTTTTTCCTCTCCTCCTCCTCGTTCATTTCTCACCAATAGCATTTTTAGGGGTGATAATGTTGCCTGAAAGCTTAAGAATAATAAAATTAACTAACTATACACTTAAATGTTCCCACTAATGCAGTTATCCGCATACATAATAGATGCACAGGTGGCAATGTTACGTTGATATTTTAAAAAAAAAAAACGCAGCCACAGCCAGTGTCGCCTCACTTCAAGGTTGTTGACTCGGGGCCGCATGGACAACAAGCAACAAGCGATGAACAAGCAGAGCTTAAAAAAATATATTGTACAAAAAGTGAGCAATAGTTTAAAACAATGATTAACAAAGAAGGTTAAACCTTTTCCAGCTTTCACTTGTACGTTTTCTTTTCTGTCAAAATTAATGATTTTATTTTCAACAGTCAATTGAGTTTCTGTCATAAGTAGGTCTAAGCCTTAAATGGTGAGATGGATTGCCTACTTTTTAAGTTCTGTTCGCTGAATAAACATTTTTGTGCGATAACTAACTACTGGAATGGCTTTGATTTAATGAGATTAGGAGGTATTTGAATGGAGACAGAACCATCTAGTGGTTATATAGCGCAACTGCGATAGAAAAAGATCATAACTCATGTAACCGGGTACACGTCGGTTAGAAGTCCCATTTACACGTGTAGAAAAAAGCTTGTAAACGTTGACAACCCCTAGTCTCTAGGGCAGGGACTTTGGCCATAGGGCCCAGTTGGGCTTGCCCTGAATAAGTAACATGCTGTCACACCACCCAGGGGCCAGTGGCCCGCAGGGTTGGATTCAGGGCTGGGCAGCAGCATGAAGGGGGGTGTCCTGGGCGTGCTGACCCCTGGCATCATTGATTCCTCCTGAGGGGCTATATCCTGTGCATCCCGGGGGAGGATGTGGACATGGAATCCAAGTGGTCCATGTTCAATACCTCCATTGTGGAAGCGGCTGCTAAAAGCTGTGGTCCGAAGGTCGCCGGTGCCTGTCTTTGCAAGTAGCCTCGCATACCAAAACAAATGCTTTGTTTTAGGTACTGCGGGTAGACACCAGTGGGGTGCGGGAAGCTGTCGGGCGTCAGACAGCAACCTCCACACCTGCTGGTGGAAACCCAACAGAGAGGTGTTTTCCTAGACTGCGCCGGTTGGCCTGAAGGGCTGCAGCTGAGGCAGTCGCCAAAGCAAAAACTTGGGTGTTCGGGAGGCCATGAAGGAGGAAAGTGTTGCTGGGGAGAGGGACGTCTGGAGTGCTCTGCTCTGCCTGTTGTCCCCGTGACCGGCCTTGAATAAAAGGCAGTAAATGGCACAGGTAACAGAAATTCATTTGTTTTAAAGATGAATTTCTGTTTTTATTCGAGACAGACAATAAAGAATCAGTCTATCACTCTGTCCATCTACCCTCTAGGGGAGAGTCTCTAGACTTTTACTAACTTTTGTTTTATTTGATCTGGATCTGGGGAGATAGTGATGACTCAGCCAGTTAGTGTTGAGAGGACTCCCACAGAATGGGGACACCGGGTCCCCCCCCCCCCAGAGCCAGACCGGGAGGGGGGTGGAGCTTGTAGGCGAGCGTCTCTAGGGCGGGACTTTGGCTATAGGGCCCAGTTGGGCTTACCCTGAATAAGTAACATGCTGTCACCACCACAGGGGGCCAGCGGCCCGCAGGGTTGGATTCAGGGCTGGGCAGCATGAAGGGGAGGGTGTCCTGGGCGTGCTGACCCCTGGCATCATTGATTCCTCCTGAGGGGCTATATCCTGTGCATCCCGGGGGAGGATGTGGACATGGAATCCAAGTGGTCCATGTTCAATACCTCCATTGTGGAAGCGGCTGCTAAAAGCTGTGGTCCGAAGGTCGCCGGTGCCTGTCTTTGCAAGCAGCCCTCGCATACCAAAACAAATGCTTTGTTTTAGGTACTGCGGGTAGACACCAGTGGGGTGCGGGAAGCTGTCGGGCGTCAGACAGCAACCTCCACACCTGCTGGTGGAAACCCAACAGAGAGGTGTTTTCCTAGACTGCACCGGTTGGCCTGAAGGGCTGCAGCTGAGGCAGTCGCCAAAGCAAAAACTTGGGTGTTCGGGAGGCCATGAAGGAGGAAAGTGTTGCTGGGGAGAGGGACGTCTGGAGTGCTCTGCTCTGCCTGTTGTCCCCGTGACCGGCCTTGAATAAAAGGCAGTAAATGGCACAGGTAACAGAAATTCATTTGTTTTAAAGATGAATTTCTGTTTTTATTCGAGACAGACAATAAAGAATCAGTCTATCACTCTGTCCATCTACCCTCTAGGGGAGAGTCTCTAGACTTTTATTAACTTTTGTTTTATTTGATCTGGATCTGGGGAGATAGTGATGACTCAGCCAATTAGTGTTGAGAGGACCTCCCACAGAATGGGGACACCGGGTCCCCCCCCCGGAGCCAGACCGGGAGGGGGGTGGTGCTTGTAGGCGAGCGTCTCTGGTAGGGATGTCAACATCTACACATGTAAACGGGTACACGGATAACAAATCATAACTGTTCAGAAAAATCAATAACCATTTACACGTCATTTTTTCCTCTCCTCCTCCTCGTTCATTTCTCACCAATAGCATTTTTAGGGGTGATAATGTTGCCTGAAAGCTTAAGATAATAAAATTAACTAACTATACACTTAAAAGTTCCCACTAATGCAGTTATCCGCATACATAATAGATGCACAGGTGGCAATGTTACGTTGATATTTTAAAAAAAAACGCAGCAGCCACAGCCAGTGTCGCCTCACTTCAAGTTGACTCGGGGCCACATGGACAACAAGCAACAAGCGATGAACAAGCGGAGCTTAAAAAAATATATTGTACAAAAGTGAGCAATAAGTTAAAACAATGATTAACAAAGAAGGTTAAACCTTTTCCAGCTTTCACTTGTACGTTTTCTTTTCTGTCAAAATTAATGATTTTATTTTCAACTCATTTGAGTTTCTGTCATAAGTAGGTCTAAGCCTTAAATGGTGAGATGGATTGCCTACTTTTTAAGTTCTGTTCGCTGAAATAAACATTTTTGTGCGATAACTAACTACTGGAATGGCTTTGATTTAATGAGATTAGGAGGTATTTGAATGGAGACAGAACCATCTAGTGGTTATATAGCGCAAACTGCGATAGAAAAGATCATAACTCGTGTAACCGGGTACACGTCGGTTAGAAGTCCCGTTTACACGTGTAGAAAAAAATTGTAAACGTTGACACCCCTAGTCTCTAGGGCGGGACTTTGGCCATAGGGCCCAGTTGGGCTTGCCCTGAATAAGTAACATGCTATCACCACCCAGGGGGCCAGTGGCCCGCAGGGTTGGATTCAGGGCTGGGCAGCATGAAGGGGAGGGTGTCCTGGGCGTGCTGACCCCTGGCATCATTGATTCCTCCTGAGGGGCTATATCCTGTGCATCCCGGGGGAGGATTTGGACATGGAATCCAAGTGGTCCATGTTCAATACCTCCATTGTGGAAGCGGCTGCTAAAAGCTGTGGTCCGAAGGTCGCCGGTGCCTGTCTTTGCAAGCAGCCTCGCATACCAACAAATGCTTTGTTTTAGGTACTGCGGGTAGACACCAGTGGGGTGCGGGAAGCTGTCGGGCGTCAGACAGCAACCTCCACACCTGCTGGTGGAAACCCAACAGAGAGGTGTTTTCCTAGACTGCGCCGGTTGGCCTGAACGGCTGCAGCTGAGGCAGTCGCCAAAGCAAAAACTTGGGTGTTCGGGAGGCCATGAAGGAGGAAAGTGTTGCTGGGGAGAGGGACGTCTGGAGTGCTCTGCTCTGCCTGTTGTCCCCGTGACCGGCCTTGAATAAAAGGCAGTAAATGGCACAGGTAACAGAAATTCATTTGTTTTAAAGATGAATTTCTGTTTTTATTCGAGACAGACAATAAAGAATCAGTCTATCACTCTGTCCATCTACCCTCTAGGGGAGAGTCTCTAGACTTTTACTAACTTTTGTTTTATTTGATCTGGATCTGGGAGAGATAGTGATGACTCAGCCAATTAGTGTTGAGAGGACCTCCCACAGAATGGGGACACCGGGTCCCCCCCCCCCAGAGCCAGACCGGGAGGGGGGTGGAGCTTGTAGGCGAGCGTCTCTAGGGCGGGACTTTGGCTATAGGGCCCAGTTGGGCTTACCCTGAATAAGTAACATGCTATCACCACCCAGGGGGCCAGTGGCCCGCAGGGTTGGATTCAGGGCTGGGCAGCATGAAGGGGGGAGGGTGTCCTGGGCGTGCTGACCCCTGGCATCATTGATTCCTCCTGAGGGGCTATATCCTGTGCATCCCGGGGGAGGATGTGGACATGGAATCCAAGTGGTCCATGTTCAATACCTCCATTGTGGAAGCGGATGCTAAAAGCTGTGGTCCGAAGGTCGCCGGTGCCTGTCTTTGCAAGCAGCCTCGCATACCAAAACAAATGCTTTGTTTTAGGTACTGCGGGTAGACACCAGTGGGGTGCGGGAAGCTGTCGGGCGTCAGACAGCAACCTCCACACCTGCTGGTGGAAACCCAACAGAGAGGTGTTTTCCTAGACTGCACCGGTTGGCCTGAAGGGCTGCAGCTGAGGCAGTCGCCAAAGCAAAAACTTGGGTGTTCGGGAGGCCATGAAGGAGGAAAGTGTTGCTGGGGAGAGGGACGTCTGGAGTGCTCTGCTCTGCCTGTTGTCCCCGTGACCGGCCTTGAATAAAAGGCAGTAAATGGCACAGGTAACAGAAATTCATTTGTTTTAAAGATGAATTTCTGTTTTTATTCGAGACAGACAATAAAGAATCAGTCTATCACTCTGTCCATCTACCCTCTGGGGGAGAGTCTCTAGACTTTTGCTAACTTTTGTTTTATTTGATCTGGATCTGGGGAGATAGTGATGACTCAGCCAATTAGTGTTGAGAGGACCTCCCACAGAATGGGGACACCGGGTCCCCCCTCGGAGCCAGACCGGGAGGGGGGTGGAGCTTGTAGGCGAGCGTCTCTAGGGCAGGACTTTGGCCATAGGGCCCAGTTGGGCTTACCCTGAAAAAGTAACATGCTGTCACCACCCAGGGGGCCAGTGGCCCGCAGGGTTGGATTCAGGGCTGGTGAGCATGAAGGGAGGGTGTCCTGGGTGTGCTGACCCCTGGCATCATTGATTCCTCCTGAGGGGCTATATCCTGTGCATCCCGGGGGAGGATGTGGACATGGAATCCAAGTGGTCCATGTTCAATACCTCCATTGTGGAAGCGGCTGCTAAAAGCTGTGGTCCGAAGGTCACCGGTGCCTGTCTTTGCAAGCAGCCTCGCATACCAAAACAAATGCTTTGTTTTAGGTACTGCGGGTAGACACCAGTGGGGTGCGGGAAGCTGTCGGGCGTCAGACAGCAACCTCCACACCTGCTGGTGGAAACCCAACAGAGAGGTGTTTTCCTAGACTGCACCGGTTGGCCTGAAGGGCTGCAGCTGAGGCAGTCGCCAAAGCAAAAACTTGGGTGTTCGGGAGGCCATGAAGGAGGAAAGTGTTGCTGGGGAGAGGGACGTCTGGAGTGCTCTGCTCTGCCTGTTGTCCCCGTGACCAGCCTTGAATAAAAGGCAGTAAATGGCACAGGTAACAGAAATTCATTTGTTTTAAAGATGAATTTCTGTTTTTATTGAAGACACACAATAAAGAATCAGTCTATCACTCTGTCCATCTACCCTCTAGGGGAGAGTCTCTAGACTTTTACTAACTTTTGTTTTATTTGATCTGGATCTGGGGAGATAGTGATGACTCAGCCAATTAGTGTTGAGAGGACCTCCCACAGAATGGGGACACCGGGCCCCCCCCCCCAGAGCCAGACCGGGAAGGGGGGTGGAGCTTTGTAGGCGAGAGTCTCTAGGGCGGGACTTTGGCTATAGGATGTTGAGAGTACTTCCTAGGGACACAACAGTTTTACATACTTACGACATCTATTGCACGTCTGTCCGTCCTGGAAGAGGGATCCCTCATCATCCTCTGCCGCTCTTCCTGAGGTTTCTTCCTTTTTCTTCCCCCGTTAAAGGGGTTCTTTTTGGGAGTTTTTCCTTAGGTGATGTGAGGGTCTAAGGGCAGAGAGATGTCGTATGCTATAAATCCCTCTGAGGCAAACCATGTTTTGTCTTAATGGGCTTTAAAAATAAAATTGACTTGATTGCCCAGTACGGACCGCAAACGCTCTCTATGTAGAGTGGTAGAGAGTGTTCGGCTGCGGTCAAAAAGTTCAAATAATCTACTTTCCACTTTTCCTTCTTCTCCACAGAAAACATCACAAAGTCAAGGAAAGATGTGAGGGAGACTTCATCAGGACGAAAAAGACGACTCCTCCTCTCCTCGGCTCTGTGATGATGTGATGGCTGGTGCTATTGATGATGGTCTGCTGTGATCAAACTACAGTGTTCAGATGATGGACCACAAAAGCACATCCTCACGGTACTGGCTTCTATGCAGAAGGTTGGTTTTTTTTCTCGGGCAGCGAAGCAAAGGCCCTCTTGAAATTGCTAAAATGATTAGCGCTGAGCACCCCCTAAAATTAAAGGAATGATTATGGGCCCGAGCACCTACCCCAGGGCGGAATATTTCTTCAATCTTTCTTTAATAAAAAATAAAATTTTCAAAATGTTTTCCTTAAATATTACTAAAAAAAAACTGTAAAAATAAAAGAAAAAAATGGCTAAATCCTTAAGTCCCTCTCCAGTTCTTAAAACAAGTTTGACATGACTCCCCCCTCCCCTCAATTATTTAAACAGTCCCTAAGTTACAGTTACATATTCAGTTTTTATCCTTGTAGTGGATGTTGAGGACAACTCTTGATAAGAAGATTCAAATGCCTACCCAAAACTTTAACTTCTTTTGGTGATCTTTTGATTCCTTAGATGAACCTCGGGGTCAGCTAATGGACCTAACTGCCTTGTTGAACTTACGACTCTTGAGACATCAGGAGATCTCTACATCATAGAAACGGACAATTTATGTCTTTGTTGCACAACCAAAACGAGACATACCCGCACATCTTCAGACTGTAAGAGAGGACCACATTCACTGATTTTCATATTCAAAGTAAAACGTACTTTGATATGTTGTGTGGAGGTCTCATTGTTACAGAACTGGAACTTTGCTTACATGCTGATTTTGAGGCCAAACTCTGTGTGTGTGTGTGTGACTCTTAGCACAGACTGGCATTTTGATAGTCATCTCCTCTATCTGTACCTTAATTATCCTTCTTTTACACTGTTGTGTGCAGATGCTATATTGTTTTGTAATCATGCAATTTGTGATTTTCTAATTCTAGGTTTTCTTCAAAAGACCTTTATATCAGTGTTTTGACACTGTGGTATTACACTTATTTTCACACATATTTGTTATGTTTATTAAACTTGGTTAATACTGTTTTACTCTGTGAATGATTTGCCAAATAATTACTTGGTTTTCTCTTAAGTGTTTGGTATCGATCAGCATAGGAGAGCATCATGGTTTCAAGTATTAAAGATTTGAAGGCCTGTAGTGAACTTTATCAGCACGATAGGAAAAAATTAGATCTAGAAAATTAAAACAGTAGAAGTGATAGAAGGGAGGAGTGTATTTTTCCCGCTGTGACGGTCAAGCACCACACCCCTTTTTTTCACAGGAATTATAACCCCAGTGAAGTCGAAGGGGCTTTTTGGGCTCTTTTGGCTTTTAGTGGTTTTGCGCTTTTGGACTTTGGGCTTTTGCCTGAGGCCTGCTTGTGCTGCAGCCCTGAGATGCTGTGAGCTGCTGTTTATCCACCTTGAAAGAGAGCTTTGGAAACAGCCCGTGCTCCAGTTGTTCTCAATGACAATTAAGAACCAGAGGACTTTGCATGAGAGAGACTGTGAGACAAGAGAGACTTCGAATGAGAAGAAGCCTGAAGCTGTCATCGTGATCTCATCACAGCCACATGAGGTGTCAGGAGATGATCCAGCTGTTCAGGGAGAGAGATGGACGAATCAAACTCAAGCCGAGTACGCAACGTTTAAACCGGCCGAGGCCAGCCACCGGAACAGCACGAGTGTAACCGAGCTGCCCGTCCAGTGTCCTCACAAAGGCCACACTGTCACTTTCCACAGCGAACCGTTTCCCTGGCATCGAGACTTCTGAGGAAGGTGAAACGATCTTTCCTGTGCTGTTATGGTGTTGATGCTCTTTAATGATAGGGACACATATGAAGTGTTAGACCTCGGTTAGGATCTCCCATTAATACAATTATTGGTTATTCTCTGATCAGGCCTCTTCTTTATCTTTAACCTCAGTGTTTCATGGGATAGGTTGCCTCTCTACTGTTGATCGATGCTTGACATTGACTTCTCTTTAATCTTAACTTTTCATCTGCTTGATCATCCTGCACTATTTCAGTGCACCTGATCGAGTCCAGATCTCACATTGAGTTCCTCACTGGTTTTCATCCCTCATTTTCATTGTTTTCTCATTTCTGTGTTTGTTCATTTAGTCATTTTGTTCACTTTGTGTCTTTGCTGTGTTCACTGTTTCATCATTTATCCCTACTGATTCTTAAACTCATTCATTTGTAGTTTTAGGAGTAGTTTTGCTCTGTAGTGAGTAGTTTAATAAACCTCTCATTTATAAAGACACTTGATCTTGTGATGTGTGTGTGATGTGTGTGTGTGTATAATGATATACACACAGTTTTACAGAACTCTGTAAAAACACTTTAAATTAGACTAGAATAATTTATACGGTAAAATGGGCCATCAACCTTTCTATTTTAATGGGTGGTGCTGCAAGGTTTTTAAACTCTAATTTTTAATGTAAACTTATTGTTCCTGCTAGCTGAGGTGGAGTCTCGCTACTCCTCTTCATTTTAATACCAATTCATCTTTCTGAGTCATAATTTTGCATTATGAGTTATTGTTACATATTTTGGTATTGACTTATTAATTAATTAATTGCTAATTAATTAATAAATCCCCTATTTAAACCACTACATCCTCTTCTAAATTAATTAAAAAAGATAAAATAAAAGTATATACTGTAAGGCGAGTTAAAGAAAAAGCCAAGGAGTGTTTGTGTTTTTTTCAGAGTGTACAGGCTTAAAACAAAACAACATAATGCAAAACTCTGCAATGCAAACTGATATGATCAGTTTGCATTGCAGAGTTTAAACAAATATAGCACTTTTCTTTTTAATTATTTGATTGCAGTTTTCAGCAGGATGATCTACAAAAAGTCTTGGTCACATGACCTGGAAGCTGTCAAAATATTGAAAATAACATTGACCTCATGTCAAAGTAATTTTTTGATGGTCCCTGAGTGAAAACCGTGTGTTGCGGAGGAAAGTCTGCCAACAGCCATTTAAAGCAACGCTGCTGGATCGGGACTAAATGTGTGTCGAATATCTAACCTAAAACTAACTTTACCGTGGTGTCATTTTGTGCTCAGAGTGATATAATTGCGTGTGATATTTAAGTGGTCGTTAAGGGTTAATGACGTTGCTTTCACAGTTGGTTGGTTGTTGTCGTGTGTTTTGATTGTTTGAGCTTTATGGCTGTATGGTTATAATAATTTAATAACATGAAACAGTATACTTACTTGCCCTCTGTCCTTGCTTGCAAGCACTGCTAGTTGCTGCTCTTATTTTTTTAATCCTTTGTCTCACTGAGGTTTTGAGTAATTAGGTACTTTCCCGTGCTTGTTGCTCTGAGTAAGCCTGCAGCAGCGCTGTAAGTGGCAGATCACGTCTCACACACACACACACACACACACACACAAACACACACACACCTGCTAAAGTGACTTAGCTCATCTCCAGGCTTAGCACTAGATGGGGGAAACACTAATTCACTGCTGCGTGCTGTGTTGCTCTTTCTCAGAGAGAAGCGGCCGCATCAGTCGGCGTCCAGAAAGTAGCCCCGACGTGAGCAAAGGTGCGATTGCCCGTTCATTGCTGCTTGCAGCTTTAATTGTTATTGTAGTTTGTGGGAGTGTTTTTTTCCTTTTTTAAAAAAATCTAATTTTGAACTATTTGGGTGTTTTTTATGTTTTCAAAAAAACATTTTTTGACTTTTTGGGGTGCTTTACTTTTAATTAATTTTTATTTTTAAGAATTTTGAATTTTTAGGATGCTTTTTCAATTTTTTAAAAACTTTAAGGTTTGGGGTGTTTATCTATTTTTTCAATTTTTAAAAAAATATTTATTTCTACTGAAGTAAAGGATCTTATACTTCTTCGACCACTGCTAAAAAGGCAAAATATTTCCCCCACCAACCCAACTCCTACCCCTCAAATAAACCACCCTGACAGTTTTTTGTGATGCTCTGTTATCCAGCTGACTCCTGGTGACCTTTTCAGCCAAATCCTAAGTTTGACTCATCCTGCCACAGGAATTAATCCCCTCTGGTCTTGCTGCAAAAGGGTTTCGTGAGATGCTTTGGCACAGCTGGAAGAGTTAGTTGGAAAACAAGGCGTGTGTAGGTAAGAGCTGGGCGTTGGTCAGACGTCAGAAGTCGAGGCCAGTCCGCCCCGCCCAGACGTTCCTCGCACAGAGTCCTATTGTTCGGCTCCTGAGCTCGAGAATTCCTGTCGAGTCGAGGAGATTCCTCGCTGTGCAATGGGGTATTATCTTAGCGCTGGCTCTATTCAATAGACTAATGAGTTGTGCCAAAAGCGAATGTCTCAGGGGAGTTCTCCGCATAGAGCTGCATAGTTTAGAGGGCAAGTGCCATTGTGTTTGGTCCCAGGCTCGTCCGCGTGCTGTTAACCTCTTCACTGTGCAGGTACATGAAGGCATCTCCATTTTAACAAAGCTCCTGCAGAACTGAGAGCTTGATAAAGCCATGCTGCTGATGTAAAGGGCATGAGATGGTTTTGCAGATAAGAGTGAAAGAGCCAAGTCAGAGAAGCAAACACGCAGCAGTCGTTTCGATAAAGGTGATCTGATTAATGTGGCGTCAGTGTGTTAAAGGGGCTTTAGTAATATGGATTTTCAATGGAATAATAATGTCAGTGGTGCAAAGTGACTCAGTACTGTTACTCAAGTGGTATAATTTAGAGATACCTGTACGATGATGTTTCCATTTAATTCCACTTTATAGTCATACCCCACTACATTTCAGAGAGAGATATTTTACATTTTTCTCCCATATGCTTATGCGGCAGCTGTGGTTATTTTTCAGATTCTGATTTTACATGATAAAACATAAGAGGAGCTTATAGAACATGCTTACTGCATACATGCAGGATGCAGCTCTTAGTAGCTCTATTGCAATTAAACTGCAACATTAAAATTAAACTTCTGTAGTAATAATCCAATGTATGGTATTATATAGCAATGGCATAGAGCATTCTGCTGCACAATGAGTACTTTTTCTTTTGATACTTAAAGTACATTTTTCTTAAAATACTTTTATCAGAATTCAGTACTTTGACTTGTAATGAAGCTTTTAACTGTGTGACATTGTCACTTGAGAAACTTAATGCTTCTGGTGAAATATACAGAGGTCTGAACTGGAGTCACATGGCTTGAAGTCAAGTCAGACTCAATTTTTTTACTTTTCATTCAGCCTTCTGACAAAAATACTTGATACCTTTCCCAAGGCCAAAGACTAAAAAGTACATCATTTAAAAACTGTACAATGAATCAATTCATTTCCTCAAGATGACACTTAATTCTCCAGATCCATTTTGTTGCCAAAGATGACTTTGCAGTATGCAAACTGTGTGGGTTGAAAATTACAGATACAGACACAAATTCCAACAAAACTGTTTTGACAAATGGACAGATATTCGAAAAGCATTTGTAATTCTTGTGAATTTCATCGTTAAAATGGCATGTTAAAGCGCGCACAGTGTCTTGGACTCAACCCCACCTCCATAGCACACTTAGACTTGTTTAAGACTCAAAACTCTATGTTAAGAACTTTGGACTTGCCTGTTTGAACTTGGGATTTGACTTGGACTTGAGTGCAAAGACTTTAGACTTACTTGTGACTTGCAAAACAATGTCTTTGTCCCACGTCTGGAAATATATGTACTCGTACTCCTGAGAGAAATACATGTAAAGAAACGCAATGGAGCCACTTTTAAATTGGGAAGCGACATTATTATTATTGCTCAGCTTCACTCGTTATGTAACATGTTGTGGACAAAATGTTTAAGCATTATGCTGGTTTGTTGTTGATTTTATAACATTTCCTTGAAAATCCCAGGAGAGCGCTGATTTGCTTCCATTAACAGGAGGTTTATTTGGCTGCAAAGTGCACACTGTACCTGTACTGTGGGATTAAATCCAGCTGAACACATTTCTTGCGTGTCATCTAAACTCTATTGTCCCCACACTGTCTCCTGCAACAGGCAAGTCTTAAAAATGTTTTTCAAACAAAAAAAAAGTGAGTCTTCCTCGGAAAATATGACATCAGAGTTATTATGATTGGACTGTGCACGCAGGAGGATACAACAGCGTTTCTTTCAATAAGCCTGAGGCGCAGAATCCACCGTGGATTTGTTTGCTAAATGGGCTGGATAGATAAGACTTTTCAACCAATTTGCATTGGATTGTTCTCCGCTGCCAGCTCAGGCCGCTCCGCGATGAGTGATGGGAGCAACTTTTAGGTGCACCAATGTTTGAACTGAACCCAAGAACAACTTAAATGACACTCATCATATTTACAGCTGAGATATACAATAGAGGGAGCAAATCTGACAGATTGATGCAACACAGTCACACTGCTGAAATTTTTCCTTTGCAAAGTGTTTGTGACAGTAGAAATAACTTTAATCATTTTACCTTGAAGAGTTTCAGTTTTATTTTCTAATCTGTGCTGATTGGGTGAGTCTCATTATTCTGGGATTTTGGGAGAAATGGTTTTGCTGTTCATTGTTTGGCGTTGGTCTTTACATTTACACATTATTTGAAGGATTATGTGCATGTGCAGGGGTATTTAAAGACTCAAATGCCCTTAGTTCTTGCAAAGCAGGTATTTTTGTGACGCATGATCTTTTTGACGGCAGCCAAATTATTCGTATGAGTGACTTACTGAAATAAAATGAGGCTGATTTATGAGCTGAGATGATATCAAAGATATGCATGGGATTGTGCCAGGAGGTTTTCAGGAGAAAACACACAAAGGGAGGAGGAGCAGTGGTTAAAGGTGATTAAGGGACAGAAGCTGTAAATAATTGCCTTTATCTGCAATAATCGTCAGAGGTTAGTGGAGAGGCCAGGGCAGGTAGTTAAGAGAACGACATAACAATGACTCAGGCTTTCTTGGATTTTGCTGAGTCACTTGTCAGCAAAATTTTGGAGGAGCTCATGCTGGAAGGTGGTGGATATCTTAAAGTATTTGAAAACAAAGAGGATCAGTACAGAGCAGAAAAACAACACGCTGGATGAGACTTTTAAATCTAAGCTGCTGAGAGAAACCTTAAATCCACTTTCAGCTGATTTAGAAATTGCAGTGTGTATACTCTGGTTTGGCACGGAGATGAAAGAAAGGTTAGCTGGGTTTTATTGCTCTTAGCTGCGTTGTCTAAAACATCAACACGTCCTTGTTCTCACATCTGAATGTGTCTCTCTCTTTATCCCTGTCTCTCACACTTTGTCTCACTTGTTTCTCTTTCACTTTTGCTTTTTGTGTTAAATTCCTCTGACATTGAGCCCAGACTGCTTTCGTTACATCTCTGATTGTAAGTGTAGAAGAGGGACACAGAGGACACGTCTCTCTCAGCAGCCCATTTTACACAAAGATCGCGCCAAAAGGGTCACTACAGAGTCTCTTCTTTATGCCACTTTTGCACTTTTACAAAAAAACCAAACAACTGTGTGATTTAAGATGGCATGCCGGCATTGCAGAAACAAAAGACGCATGATGGTCTTGAAGTTTAACACAACATCGGCTTCATGTGTGACATAAAACATATGCGTTGGCAGCGCTTTCTAAACAATAGTGATGGCAATAACAATCATTTACCATCTATGTTAGATGGTGGCTGATCTCGTCTTGTGCTCGGAGTACATGGAGCTCCCCAGTATGCTTTGTTTTCCAAATTTGCAGACATTTACGGGTGCTGTTGTTCTTCTTTGAGTTGGCCGCTAACTCCTAGCAGCTGCTTTTAACTTTTCTTGCAGTGAGTTGCATGCATAACATGCCATCAAAACTTCACACCTGTCCCGCTGACTGTCCTTCCTTGTCGCCTCAAAGGTGAAACAACTCTGTTCCCACCTATTGCGTGATCAGTAATTTGACTTTCAATTTAAAACAGTATTAAGATTATGTAATTAGCTGACATTGTTACGTCAGCACAACTTATTTTAATAATGTTTAGTACACAGAATACAGTACAGAATCTGTAAGAAAAATGAAGAGGCAGTTGATCAGTTGTCTTTAAATAAGTGTACAAATTTATTTAAGTTTGGCCAAAATTTGGCACCTTGGTGACAAAACATTTCATAGAAATGACAAACTCAAACATGTGACAGACCAATATGGCCATCAATTTACACTGTGTAAAAAGAATAAATAAATAGAACACATACATATTTGGTGAAAAATTAAATAAGGATAAATGCTAATAAACCTGTGATAGCATGAGCTTGAAAAACTCCCAGCAGCTACTGTACTGCATAGCTACAATGACCTGACACACAGGAGACGACCTGTTATGTAAAATGCAGTAAATAGTTTCAGTCGGTGAAAGAGTGTCTTGGGGAAAGTGGTGACACGAGGCACATAATCCCGTCTACGCAGGTATAACAGTCTGTTTTTGCAACTGTATAATGGCATTTTGAAATATAATAAGCAGGACTGCCTTCACCCGTATACGGCAGTGATTTTCGTTTTCTGTAACAGAGGGATTCATGTTAAATCCTTCCACTAAGTTGAAATGCTATTTGGTGTTTTGAGTCCAAAGGGTCTGACCGTGACACCTACAAGATCAATGAGTGTCCTTGATTTTGCAGACCGAGGCCAAGTCCTCTTTTCGGCTTATCTCCTTTCACCTGGACTCCCTGTATCGTCTCTGACCTCGTTCATCTGTCTGATGAAGTGCAACCAAGTCGAGTTGTAAATGCTTTGACACCGCAGCCACGAAGCCAACATGGAGTACGTTTGGCGACCTCATTCGGGGCTCTCCGTTTGTCCTCCACAGGGCTCCCCACTGGCTTTAGAGAAGGGCTTACGAAACCCTCTGTACGACAAGGTGTGGAGGTTATCTGCCGTCTTTAGGAGGCCGTGCTCTCGCCCTCCCATGATCTTGCCCTGTGGCGCTGTCTTGCCCTCCACTTCTTGAGCAGCAGACGGGTTTTCAGGACAGCCCTGATTGCTAAAGGTGACACCCGCTTCTTGTTGCTGTTGCTCATCCTGTACACAAAAACAGAAAACAGTCCGACATCAGAACCATCGATCTCGCAGGTTATATAAATGGTAAACCTACGCGGTAAATTCTGACATTGGTCTTACTTAATATAATCTTGATTTCCTTGAGAAAGTGAAGTAAATATAACTATTACTCAGAATTTATGTTTACTTTATATCGAATGTTTTTAAGGTTTACTTAAAATTGTCCCTTTTTTATTTAATTTTGTGAAGCTGTTGCAACTTAAAAATATCAAGTGAAATGACCTTCATCTTTCTATGGGTCAGCAGTTTAAGTAGACCAAGTTGTTCTGACTGAACTTGATCGTGACAAAGAGGATTTTTCCAGGATTTTCGGAAGATACAGACATGACTGAGTAGTATGTAACCAGCAGAATACAGATATGAAGAATAGAAAACTTGGTTTACTGAAGCTGCTAAAACTTAAAGATACTGATTAACTGAACTATCATTTTTAAGTTGCAGCAACTTTCCCAAATTTCGTAAATATGGCAAAATTTTAAGTAAACTTAACAATTACCTGTAAAGTAAACATAAGTTAAGATTAATAGTTATATTTACTTACATTTTTCAAGGCAATTGTTTTCTTAGATTTCTTGTTATTGGTCAAATCAACTCATCAGATTTTGGCTGTATGGCTGGGTGGATTTTATCTGTCACTCACTCACATTTAAACCCCTAAGTGTCATGCAGAACACACTCTCAAGTGGTTCTGGCAGATTTATGATTATTCTTACAATTAATAATGTGTCAGAAAGTGCAGACAAATGGCGCCGCAAACTTTGAGAGGTTAAACAAGATGGTACATGAGTGCAGCTGTGGCAGAGAGGAGCCTGGCAGGTAAAGTGAGGCAGCTTAATTTGAGGTGAATTCCATACAGTGCAGTGCTAAGAGGTTTTTTTGGGGGGGGGTATAACAGTGCTCACTTATCATGATATAGGAATCCCTTGCTTGAGGGCTAATGTCGAAATTCCTGCCTTTTACATGCTGTTTTATCTCTCAGGCTCACCATGCCAAAAATTATATTCTCTTGCTATACTTTGCCCGACAGAAGACCTCGCTGTTGCGTGTGGTTGTAATTACCACGTCAATTTATTTTGCAAATACACTTGCAGAGTCGTTGAGTGCGAGCGGGTTTCCTTACCTCTTAATCCTGCCCGCGTCGGCTGCCAGCTTGTGTTTGCACTGCGCCTCAGCACAACCATCGCCCTTGGCAGAGCGGATCACCGTGTCTGGCGATGTTTCATAGCTGCGAGCACAGAAAACAACACGTTGAGAAGCTGGATCACATTTCATTTATTCATCCCATGGACTTTCGACACATTCAGGGGGCATTTAAGACGCGAAACTTGTTCTCACATGTGATAAAAAAACAAGCCAAAAATGATAGACTCGGGCGATTCCTCGTATCACTGACATTAAATATGACAAATGTTTGGCTTATTATTGTTATAGCCTGCTCTCGAGGTGTTTGTGAGCTGTGTTGAAATTTAAATTGCATACCTGCGGTGGTTTTCCAGCCTGCAGAAGTTTCTGCATGTGTTGTCGTTTTGGCGGAAGCACTGGCAGCGAGGTCCGCGGCTCGTTGCCATGGAGTCCGCCAGCGCGCGCCTCGTCCTGGGAGCGTTGCCCAGTCCGTATGAGACCACGCGCCTGGGATGGAACAGAGACAGAATTAATTAATCAATCAATCAATCAATCAATCAATCAACCAATCAATCAATCAATCAACTGAAATCAGCGATCAAAACATGAACTATTCAGGCTTAGTGTTGACTGTGTATGGGTTTATTTTGCTTCTTTTTTTTTTTTTTAAAAAAAAAACAACTTTTAAAATAACAGTAAAATGTAATATTTTATATATGAAGTAAGACGAATAAAGGAACACAAGCTATTTCATTTTCAGTCACGCATGCTGCAAGATCACAGAAGTTCCCCAAAATTGCAATTTTTTGTTAGTTATATAGCCTAGTTTTTATTTATTTATTTTATTTTAACGTCTATTTTGTGCTTTCAATGTGTAATTAACCTTTTTATGGAAAATAAAACGTCTCAATCTCTAGCAGGGCTTCTGGCTTAAAGTATTTAATCTCTTAATGTTTTCTTACTCAGGTGTGTTGACCCATATGATGTCCAGGTGGCAGAAGTAGACGCACTCCTTGTCCAGGAAAGTGGCGCAGGAGCAGCGTTTGGTCCGCACATGGCGCGCCTGAGCGTCGGTGGAAGCGGTGGGTGACTCTCCAGTTGGCGCCGATAGCACTGTAATTATATTATTGTTGTCAAAACACTGCAAATCAGCCTTTAACCCCAAAATAATGTATCAGGAGGATGCATAAAGCTAACGATATGTTATCAGCCTATTTGTTGCAAGATTTTGCTCTGCTGCTTTGCAGAAATTAAATTAGGATTTTACAATTACATATTTTCAGGAACTCAAATACTACTCATTTTATGTGCCTTAAAATGTTTCCTGTGTTAATGCATAGGTTAAATAGCTATTAGTTGTTTATCTGTTAGAGAAAAACATGAAAAAAGTTACCTGTGCGCAACATCCAGGAGTGCATCACTGACAACACGGAAATCAAAATGTACATATCCATTTCTCCAGGCTCTTCAAAATCAATATAAAGTTAACCAAAAAAGTTATAATCCTTCAGAGTTTGAAAAAAGCCATCCAGTGTAGAGCTCCCTCGTAAAGTGTTTCGGTGATCGTCCTCAGAGCTTCACGCAGGAGCGCAGAGGCGTCAGTCTGGAGTCTCTGTGTCACTGCGGCCCCACATGTGCAGCCCTTTGACTTTATACAAGTGCTTCACCTCCCCTCCTCCCCCCGGAGAGCCGAGCGGTTTTGTCCTTTGGCTTGTTCCCAGACAATGATGTTTGTTAGTGGTCGGCCGCTGATAAGCAGCCGTGCAGACCAAGCGGAGGACTTTGAGATGCCTGGGTTCCGAGTGGTTGGATGGTTGAGACGCCGGGTGATTGAATGCGACCTGCGTCTTCACTGTGGTTGGACTGTGTGCATGAGCTGCACCTCTCAGACAGCAGGTGGCGGTCAAACGACAGCATTAACTTCTCCTTTTTTGTGGCGAGCATTAGGCATGAAGCACTGCTGAGGGATGATGTAAGATTCATGGAAATGGTTTTTATATAATGTATATTGTATGCCACACAAGATTTTTTGTGTGTGCTCTCAGCAAATCCCACTGAATTTGAAACTTATTTTGCAAGGGAGATAAAACCATTCAAAGATAAAACAATACTTGAAAAGCAGACAACAATGAAGCACAAATAAACCAGGAAAAGAGATAATTTACAAAGGAGTCATTTACTGTAAGATTTACAATAGTCTTGGATTTTTTCCAGGGATACCCAGCCCTTGATTTAAAATCACAAATGAGATCAGGGGGAGGGAAGTAAGAAATAAAATACCACTGACGCCGTTAGTAACGATGACGCTCTTCCGATCTGTATAATAACAACATAACAATAATAATAATAATAATAATAAATAACAATAATAACAATAACAATATCAATAAAATTAGTCATGATAATAATAATAAAAATAATAATGAAATACAATATGAGACAGGAGACAGCACTAAAATCAAGGACCAAATCAGAATACACTAAACAGTGATAGTGTTTAGGTATAGGTTTTTATATTCTTTATGTTAGACCAGTTTAAAAAAAAAAATAAAAAAGAGCAAAAAGCAAAGTCAGTGTGATAATAATTTTGTCCTAGTAGGCTACTGAAGTACCCTGCACACTAACCATTCTCAAATTTAGATATGCTGTGGTGACAAGTTTCATCATAAAGCTTTCTCACTCTTTGTTCTTCAGTGGTGGAAAAAGTACTCAGATCCTTTACTTAACTACACACACAAAAGTGTTGCCATTCAACTGTACTTAAAGTAATTAAAGGTAATTCTTTTTTTAGGAATAACCCACTTCTTTATATCACTGGATTATAGTTACTGATGCATTCATGTGTAATTGTCACTTAAATATCAGAGCTAGTCAATGTGAGGCTAATTGTAATTCATATATGATGTATTTATTGCTTTATATGCCACAGGGTAGCGTGTGAATTCTCCCCCGGGGAATCAGTTAAGTCTTATGATATAGTGACATAATGTTTTATTTGTTGATTATATTTTGTACTGTTAATCTGAGTCTGGAAAGCTACTAGAGTTATTGCATAAATGTAGTAGAGAAAAAAACACAACATTTTCTACTGAATTGTAGTAGAGTTGAAGTATGATGGAAGAAGTAGCAACCGATTGACTACTCAGAGTCCTCAAAATTGTACTTAAACTCAGCACTTGAGTACGTTGGTTACTTTTCACTACTGTAATTCCTTGTATGATTAAAAAACGGTCCAAAGGGGCACTTGGTGACTCAGTGGATAGAGCAGCGCCCCATATATGGAGCTTGTATCCTTGCCACAGCCGTGGGTTCGATTCCGACCTCAGCCCTTTGCTGCATGAGTCCAAAGCAAACTGAAGTAATATCACAAAGTGGTGTCTTTATTATTATTTTTTTTTTAAAGGAGAGTACCATGATTAAATTTCAACATTAAATGTGCATGAAAAAGAAAATGTCTCAATTGCACTAATTAAAAGAGTTCTGTTTAGATATTTCAGCTCATTTCTAAAGCCACAACCTTTTCACATGTTGAAGTTTTAACTTTGAGAGCCCATCCTCTCTCTGCGTACTCTGCTGCAAACAAAGAAGCTGTCTATTAAAAGGATTTTTTTCCCTTTGCATGATCTAAACTGTTAAGTTGGAATGAAAATGCACCTTATTTTCTGTCGCTAAGAATATACAGTTGTATTATAGGGTTAAAACTGAGAATAGACACTACACCCAATCTTATATAACCAGTGCAAACACCTTTATCTGTAGTGCTTTTTGTGCAAGACTCATGCTGCGGATAAAACATTTCCACAGGTAGTTAAGAGGCTTGAGTCACTACTTGAATACAGATGTGTGTCTATCTAAAAATCAATATTTAAATACTACAAGGTAATATGTTGACCCAATTGTGTTATCTTAAATCACCCCTTTGCAGTGAATATAAAGGTCCTATTGGCACTGTACTTTGTGCTTCACAACTGCCTTTTTTAATTTATCAATTTATGTTTGTGGAGAGAAACTGTGCATACATGCTCTGAAGTAGCTGTTAATCCAATGCTTCCCCTCCACCACCTATGTAATAAACTGGAAACTGAGGGGGCTGCTTCATTTCCCTAAATCCCATATTCAGAGACACTTTGCTGTTAGGCTGCTGTGGAAAACTGACCTTGTTTGTGTGTGCCTGTTGGTGGAAAAGTCTTAGGTAAGGTATCCTGACAAGCTGTAGCTTCGAGGCCCCTAATCAGAGGCTGGTGTTAAGAGTTTCCACTGGTCAGGGGAACAGCTTGTGGTAATGACAGGAGGAGATAGAAACGACCCGGTAGAGCAGCATCAGAGGCAGGTTTGCTTCACAATTAGCCAGCTGAACCATGTAGCTGCTGTGATGCCGAGCAACATCAGCGATTTGCTCTGATATGTCAGTGTTCTTTGTCATTTCATCAGGCTGCGTTTTGTTTTCTCGGCACTCGCAGATAATGACCTCTAGGGGTCTCTGTTTGCCTTTCTATAGCTTCCACCGATAGGTTTCAGTCAGCCCTGCAGGAGGAGGTGGGGGGGTGATGGGGTCTGTACTGTACTGTACTGTGGATGGATGAGTCACCCTCTGAATGGCGTGGAACAAAGAGGATATCACTGTAAAGCCTCTTGAGATGAGAGAGAAGTTTCCCTCATTGAAACCAGATTATTGTATCTGTTTGTGGTACTCTGATACCATGACTCTTGTTGTAGGTGTAACCCTAATATAATAATTTGATGACAACTGTGATTAAAAATGTCATAGTATAGAATGTCAAGCTAAACGGTGGAAAAAAAGTCATAATATAGTATGTCAACCGAAATGGTGAAAAAAAACATGAGAATATAGTACGTTGACAGAAGCAATGATAAAAATGTCACAGTATAGTATGTTCACCAAATGGTCAAGAAAACGTCACGGCGTAGCATGTCTTCCTAAATTATGTAAAAATGTCATAGTGTAATAGTTGTATAGTAACATAGTATGTTGACCGAAATGTTTAAAAATAGTCATAGTATGGTATGTCGACCACAATGGTGATTAAAACGTCATAATAAAGTATGTCGTCCGAAATGGTGAAATAAATGTCATAGTATAGTATGTTGACCAAAAATGATCAAAAAGGGTTATAGTATAGTATGTTGACCGAAATCATAAGAATGTCATTGTATAGTTTGGCGACTAAAATGGTGAAAAAAATGTAATAGTATAGTATGTTGACTGAAATGGTGTAAAAAAAAAAAAGTCATAATATAGTATTTCTACCGAAATGATGAAAAAATGTCATAGAATATAATGTCGACTGAAATGGTGAAAAAAACATCATAGTATACACTGTCACTCAAAATCGTTTGAAGTTGTCATAGTATAGTATTTCGACCGAAATATTTAAAAAAAATATCATAATATGGTATGCCCACCGAAACGATGATAAAAACATCATAGTATAGCATGTCGACTGAAATGGTGAAAAAAAAAAACTCATAGTGTAGAATGTCGACTGAAACAGTACAAAAAAACATCATAGTATAGTATGTCTTTTGAAGTTATGACAAAATGTCACATTATAGTTTATCATCTGAAATGGTGAAATACACGCCATGTTATAATATGTTGGGTCCTTTTTTCAGCATACAATATTATGGCGTTGTTTGAAGTTGCTGCGAAATTCTATGCTATGGCGTGTCTCGGCAAGCTATTTCATGCACTATAAAGCTGTTGTTGGGACGTCATTTTTTGACATTTTTGCTTTTTCGGTCATTTTTTTTCTCATGCAATATTTTGGCGTCTTGGGACGTTGTTGCGAAATTCTATGACATGGTGTTTCTAGGCAAGCGATTTTATACACTTTTAAGCTGTTTTAAGCTGTTTTTGGGATATGTCATGTTTTGCTTTTGGGTCATGTTTTCAACATACAATATTTGGGTGTTTTGGGACGTTTTTGCTAAATTCTATGCCATGGCGTGCCTCGGCAAGCTATTTCATACACTTTTCAGCTGTTTTAAGCTGTTTTTGGGATGTGTCATTTTTTTATTTATATTTTTGCCTTACTATAGCCTTGCTTTTTGCTCTTTGGGTCATTTTTTCAACATGCAATATTTTGGTTTTAGGACGTTTTTGCTAAATTCTTGCCATGGCGTGTCTCGGCAAACTATTTTAAACACTTTTCAGCTGTTTTAAGCTGTTTTTGGGATGTGTCATTTTTGGACATTTTTGCCTTACTATAGCCTTGCTTTTTTGTGTTTTTGGGTCATTTTTTCAACATGCAATATTTTGGTGTTTTGGGACGTTTTTGCTAAATTCTATGCCATGGCGTGTCTCGGCAATGTATTTTTATACACTTTTCAGCTGTTTCAAGCTGTTTTTGGGACATGTCATTTTTGGACATTTTTGCCTTACTATAGCCTTGCTTTTTGCTTTTTGGGTCATTTTTTCAACATGCAATATTTTGGTGTTTTGGGATGTTTTTGCTAAATTCTATGCCATGGCGTGTCTCGGCAAGCTATTTTTATACACTTTTCAGCTGTTTTCAAGCTGTTTTTGGGACATGTCATTTTTTGACATTTTTGCCTTACTATAGCCTTGCTTTTTGGTTTTTGGGTCATTTTTTCAACATGCAATATTTTGGTGTTTTTTGGATGATGTTTTTTGCTAAATTCTATGCCATGGCGTGTCTCGGCAAGCTATTTTATACACTTTTCAGCTGTTTCAAGCTGTTTTTGGGACATGTCATTTTTTGGACATTTTTGCCTTACTATAGCCTTGCTTTTTCTTTTTGGGTCATTTTTTCAACATGCAATATTTTGGTGTTTTTGGGATGTTTTTGCTAAATTCTATGCCAGGGCGTGTCTCGGCAAGCTATTTTATACACTTTTCAGCTGTTTCAAGCTGTTTTTTTTGGGATATGTCATTTTTTGACATTTTTGCCTTACTATAGCCTTGCTTTTTTGCTTTTTGGGTCATTTTTTCAACATGCAATATTTTTGGTGTGTTTTTGGATGTTTTTTTGCTTAAATTTCTATGCCATGGCGTGTCTCGGCAAGCTATTTAAAACACGTTTTAGCTGTTTTCAAGCTGTTTTTGGGATATGTCATTTTTTGACATTTTTGCCTTACTATAGCCTTGCTTTTTGGGTCATTTTTTCAACATGCAATATTTTGGCGTTTTTGGACGTTTTTGCAAAATTCTATGCCATGGCGTGTCTCGGCAAGCTATTTTATACTTTTCAGCTGTTTTCAAGCTGTTTTTGGGACATGTCATTTTTGACATTTTTTGCCTTACTATAGCCTTGCTTTTTCTTTTTGGGTCATTTTTTCAACATGCAATTTTTGGTGTTTTTGGATGTTTTTGCAAAATTCTATGCCATGGCGTGTCTCGGCAAGCTATTTTATACACTGTTTTTCAGCTGTTTCAAGCTGTTTTTGGGACATGTCATTTTTGGACATTTTTGCCATACTATAGCCTTGCTTTTTCTTTTTGGGTCATTTTTTCAACATGCAATATTTTTTTGTTTTGGGATGTTTTTTGCAAAATTCTATGCCATGGCGTGTCTCGGCAAGCTATTTTAAAACACTTTTCAGCTGTTTTAAGCTGTTTTTGGGACATGTCATTTTTGGACATTTTTGCCTTACTATAGCCTTGCTTTTTCTTTTTGGGTCATTTTTTCAACATGCAATATTTTGTTGTTTTTGGGATGTTTTTGCTAAATTCTATGCCATGGCGTGTCTCGGCAAGCTATTTTTACACTTTTCAGCTGTTTTTCAGCTTTTTTGGGACATGTCATTTTTGGACATTTTTGCCTTACTATAGCCTTGCTTTTTACTGTTTGGGTCATTTTTTCAACATGCAATATTTTGGCGTTTTTGGATGTTTTTGCTTTAACCTATGCCATGGCGTGTCTCAGCAAGCTATTTAAAACACTTTTTAGCTGTTTTAAGCTGTTTTTGGGACATGTCATTTTTGGACATTTTTGCCTTACTATAGCCTTGCTTTTTCTTTTTGTGTCATTATTTCAACATGCAATATTTTGTTGTTTTGGGATGTTTTTGCTAAATTCTATGCCATGGCGTGTCTCAGTAAGCTATTTTAAATACTTTTCAGCTGTTTCAAGCTGTTTTTGGGACAAGTGAGTTTTGGATATTTTTCCTTACTATAGCCTTGCATTTTGGGTCATTTTTTTCACAATGCCACATTTTGGTGTTTTTGGATGTTTTAGTAACATTGAATTTTCAGCTTTTCTTCAATTTTTGGGTTATTTTCTTCGACATGCCATATCATGGTGTTTTTTGCATTTTTTCCTGATATTCTATGCCATGGCGTGTATTGGCTATTTCGACATTTTTCACCATACTATAGTATGGCATTTTAAGTCGTTTTGTTGACATTTCATAATATCACATGTCGAATAAACAGCTGAAATATACATAGTATTGCATTTGGAGACACATCATTGTATATGATTACAAAGAATTAGTCAAAAATATCATAATGTAGCATGTTGAAAAAACGACCTAAAACGTCATAGTATAGTATGTCAAAAAATGTCAAAACGTGTCATGTCCAAGAAATAGCTGAAAATTACATAGTACCACAAATGTAGAGACAGGTCATAGTATAGCATGTCAAAAAATTGACCAAAAACAACATTAAATAGTATGTCGAAAAATGTCCAAATAGGGCATGTTGAAAATAACTGCTGAAAACCACATAGTATAGCATGCCGAGACATGTCATTGTATAGCATTTCAAAATTATCGCACACAGATCGAATCTTTACTAAAATTCCAATTTTTCGACCAGGGATATGCCAAACTTAACTCTGTTAATACCATGTCTACAGAGTATTTGCGGCAGATATGGAACAACGATTTTAACCTCACAATGGATGAAACAACATGGGCTGAAGTATGGAACTTTGCAAAGGAAAAAGAACCACAGAAACTGAGAAAAAGTTCAAGATCCTGCATATCGATTACATATTACTCCACAGCTGAGACAAAAGATTAATTCAAGTTTTCCAAATGTAATGTTCTAATGTTCCAAAATGTAAAGTGGAGGTGGGAAGCTATAGGCATTACTGGGGTGAAATTGCCAGTACATTAAATTTGATTCTTTGATTCTTTGTGTTGAAAGTTAAAAAGCATAATAAAAATAATGAAAAAAAAAGCAGCGTTTAAAGGGCCCTCACACCCCCACATCTGTAGGGGCACTGGTAAACTGCAGCTAAAGCGCTTGTTCATTTCTGTACAAGTCTGATAATGCATGCTGAGAGTTTGGACCCTGGAGTGAGATATTTCATATGATGTAGTACTTCCAGCGCCCACTAGTAGGCTCTGGAAAGCATATATAGCCCACGTCATCTAAGTGTACATCATTTGTAGACCAAACCCTGAAAACTTTGTGTAAATTAATTAATTAATTAACATTAAAACAAAAAACTATTTGGAATGTTGAGTTTGAACCTTATCAAGAGCAGCTAAGTGTTACAGATCGCTTCCCAGAGAAGAGTCTGAAGTGCAACTTAAAACACAGGTGAAATATCTGAAGGTGTAGTTCAGTTGGTTCGAGGGTTCGCCTGCAGACAATGAGGTCATTAGTTCGAACCTCACCCAGGACAAGTGAATTTTACAAGACTGCTGTCAAAATGATCGTTAAAGAGAACATCAAAGTCATGAAAAATCATGAAAAAAACATCTTAGCATAGTATGTCTGAAATGATGAAAAACCGCTGTAGTATAGTATGGATGATTTATGACCTTTTTCATGAGTTGGACAGAATACTTAAGTACGACTTCTTAATTATTTTGGGCGACATACTATAAAAGGGCTGGGCCAATGCGCAGATGTAATCGACACTATTGATTACATAAATACTGCGATTTATGTAATGTGTATCGCCACGTCGCAAGGAGGAAGGCCTTAGGCCCATTTCACACAACGTACGTCAGGAGCGCAAGACATCAGCCTCGCCGAGCAGCAGCATGTTTCATGCGTGTGGTGTTCACACACACAGCTGCTGCGTCACGGCCCGCAGATGTCAGTACTGTATTTCCAGATTTATAAGCATAACTTCCTCTCATTTATGAAGTTATACAAGTTCCTGCATTGCTAACAACAGGGCCCTGTGAATGGGATTCTGTCCACAGAGACACTGTCTGAGGACTTTTATTTTGAAAGGGAATCAGGAAAGTTGGAGTAAAACAGCCGTCTTTGTATTTCCTCATCTCTGTGACAGAGAGGGACTTTTAAACTGCAGTAAAAAGTGGCACAGAGTCAATATAATCATCAAAACACCACCTTCACTGTCTTTTCTTGTGGACAAACGTGTAAAAAAACGGCGAGCCAGCGTTTCCGTAGATGTGCTGCAGCTGAGACACACCTGACAAGCGCTGCTCAGGTGAGCAGTGTGCATGCTCTCATTAGATAACATGGGTACAGAAACAAAAAACAACACCCTCGACGCTGCTCACGCTCTCCTGACGCGCTCTGTGAAACGGGTCCAGTTAAGGCAGGACTGTTTTGATGCAGAAAAAATGAAGTCGGAAGTCAGAATTATTTCTGTTAGAGAAAAGTTATAGTTTTATTCAAATTGCACTAATTTTACTGTTAGATGTTTTGTTGGACTTCTAGATTTGAGGTTTGTTCCTGTAACAAAGAGTAACTGTTTTGTTGCTCCTCCTAAAAGTAACTCGAATTTTACATTGTTTTATTTATTTTTCTGTTGGATTGCTAAATGTAGATTACACTACATTCCTTTAACTTGAGTGGAACAGGCTCTTGCATTAATTTTATTTTGGAGAGACTTTATATCAGACTTTAAAACACAGATTACCAGTTAAGACTGGGCTATTTTGGGGGGGAATAATGCCCTGCAGTGTATACTCTGTCATGATTAAAGATGATTGAATAAAATATTGAAATATAAATGACAAGTTGCAAAATGTTATCTTCTGTAAATTCATTGTTATATTAATGGAGTAATAAAAAAAAAAATCAATAAATTAATCAAATAAAAAATTGCGACTGATTGAGTAATTGTCAAAGGTCTCATGAAAATGTTTTAATATAAAAAAATTGGCACTACAAAAGAAATTCTACATGTGGTAACATGCGTTGCGATTTTTATGTATTTAATTGATTGTAAGAATACTTATTAATAATAAATATTTCATTATCAACAATGAAAAATAATACTTTTTTATGATTAAGCCTAAGATTTTAAACGCATACTTGTCATATAATTGATGTCCAATGCACTTTTCAAATATGTAGAGCAAATGTTTCTTGTGTTTAACTGTACAAAAATACAGTGACACTAATTTGATGTTCGTAAACAAGTTTTTACTGATACAGTTAAGAATAATGATACAGCAATGTAAAGCTACCATAATGCACATACCTATGGAGTTATGAATCATAATGGGCACTAGATGGATTATAATAAATAGTTGAACACAACATCTGTACACAGAAACATTGCCCCATATTCCATAGAAATGTACATTTACCAGTACAACATTTATAATTCCATAAATTTACGAATGACAAATCCTCCAGAATAAAATTGATATCCTCCATTTTTATGCCTCTCTTTACTTCTATTTTTTGAAATTAACACTAGCAACTACTGAATTTATAAGGAATTATGTACAGGTTCCTAAACAAGAAACTCCATAAAGGCACAATTGTCTATACAACATGTACAAAAAAAAAAATTCTGGAGCTGACAAAAAAAAAGTAAAAATAAAATGATTGGTCATTATTATAATTATCATATGATTGCACATACAATATGAATGTCAGCATCTGTGCTTTGAAAGGTGATTTGCAACGAAACAAACCCCTGAAAAGTGTTTTCAGTCTTACAAAGTGACAAGAATTACAAAAACAAGAAGAGCTTTCTACGAGGGTTTTTCAGGTGGCAATGACCAGTCTGTCTTCATCATCACTAGATACCTCATTATAGTCATCAAGTACCTTCTGCCAGCTGGTCAGCGGTGGTGGTTGTGGGGGTGCAGGATCACACGCGCCCTCCACCAGTGACTCCTTCGCACCGTCTGCCCGGCTCTCAGGAGCTGGTGATTGATGCTGCTGTGGGGATTTATCCCTTTCTTGCCTCTCAGTCTGTGCGAGCTCTGGTCTGCTGCTACCTGCGGGGCTTGCCCTGCTCCCTGCGGTCACTTCGGGACAGCTGCTGACCTTAAAAGGGGCGGGCGGGGAAGAAGACAGCATACCGCTCCGTGAACACGGAAGCGCATGTTCACTTTGAGACGGCTGTGCTCCCGGAGCTTCAGGGCTGCCCTGCCTCTCTGAGAACCCAGGAAGCGGACTGAGGCTGGAGAGAGGGCTGAGGGAAGGAATGATGGCAGGCAGGGCGATGTTAACTATCTGCAGACCGGGGACGTGTGTCTGGGGGCCGGTGCTGCTTTGGGAGGTGGGGTTGGCAGCTAAAACCTGCAGCCCGAGGGTGGCATTGAGGGTGAGCCCTTGCTGAGGCAGCAGCTGGGTGGATGCCAGGCCCGTGTTGGCCAGCCCCATGAGGTTAAGCGTCTCAAGCCCGACTGGCTGTATAGTTTGAGCCTGCAGGCCAGCGACCTGGCCTAAAGGGAAGCAGGGAACAACACTACTGATGGGCTCTTGGACCACAAGCGGCTGGGTCTGCAACCCCTCTGGGTGGGGTGGAGTATTGGGAGCTGGTAAAGGGCTCGTGTTTCTGTGAATGACACTGACTGCTGGGATGGTGAGCTGGACGGGGCCAGCCTGGATCGGTACAAAGGTGGAGTAAGCTGCCAGGCCGGCGGGCACCAGCTGGATCCCCCCAACTGGGACCATGCTGTAAGAGGACCGGGAGGGCTGCTGGGAGTGCAGGGGCAGGTGACTGAACAGGTGGGTCTGGGGCTCTGCTCCCGGTGTTTGGGAAAGACCTTGTGGGGGAAAGTGCATGAGACCTTGAGAGGCGTAAGAGGAAGTCTGAGTGCTGCGGTCCACTGGTATGCCCGATTCGCCGGATACCACTGCAGGAGGTGCAGACAAGGTGTCCTGAGAACAGAAAGCAAAATCTTATTTCTTGAGTTAATAGTGGCACAATCCTAAAAGATTTAGCAGATCAATCCAGAAAGCCTAATCCGAATCAATGAGACTATTCACCTTTTTTTCTGAGCATTCACAGCAGCTTTGTGGAAGTGCCTCGCATGCAGGATTCAAAGTAAGGGTATGGGTAGGACAGAAGGGAGGCGGGCAGGGGGGGGTGGAGAGACACACAATGAGAGTACATGGGTCTCACCTGGCCTAGCTTGGAGCCCTTGCTTGACACTGGGGGACTAGGGGGCACATCAAAGTCGGGGTAGTCGATGGACATCTGCCTGCACGGCGACACTGGGCTCATCATGTGCACTGACTCTGTGTCTGAGGTGTAGGAGTCTGATGTGGCGGGCACGGGCGGAGGAGAGTAAGGGAGAGGCACCGAGCTACAGCAGGACCCAGAGATGGATATCTGCTTGCTCAGGGACACGGGGCTCATCATGGGGACAGAGTCTGACTCTGATGTGTGGGGAGCCGGAGGCTGGGAGAGAGGGAGGGACACTGAGCTGATTGACATCTGGGCTAGGAGGGCGCTAGGAGGGATTTCGGCCTCCTTGGTGGGGATGTGCTGTGGGCTGGCGGAGACAGAGGGGTTGGTGGACAGGCCAGACTCCGCCTGGCTGTCCTCCTCTTCCTCCTCGTTGTCATCATTCTCCTCATCGTCGGGGCCATCAGAGTCGTCGCCATCTGAATCTTGGCGGTCAGCACTGCTCACCTGACTCCGGTCTCCTGTAGAAGAGAAAGTTTTTTTGTATTTTTTCTCAGGATTATGTTTTGGCTTTTGCCTTTAAGATTCAAATTCAGAAAACTTTGTTGTGACAGAAAATTGTCTTAGACGTGACTCAACAAACAGCGCATAAAAAACTCCGACAATAAAGACAGCATTGGTTCCTGAAAACAGAATCAACACCTAATAAATGAAAACCTACCTTTGGACAGCTGAAGCCTGAAATGGGGCGCCAGCTCCAGATCAACCAGGTGAGCTACTACGAAATCCTACTGAACGGTAAAACTAGGCGGTGTTACGTTACTAAAATACCTATTTCTGGCCTAAAATATTTTCAGAAATGTATTTTAATGCCCCGTTTTGTAATAATGGCAACAATTTAAAACGGTAAAACTAAGTAGCGCTGATCAAATATGAACCAAATTCTGTTACTGAGCTGCATGATTCTCTCCTAAAATGTTTTCAGAACTGCAGAGACATCCTAGTTGAATGTTCGTTATTTTGGTGAAATACTTCTTTAACAGAGGTCTATTCTTGGTTTTCTGCTGAACATATGAGTCATCAGAGCTGGTATGAAAATATGTGAGCTGCTCTGTAGTATTGAATCACTTTCATTCATTAAAAATCTATTATCATGTAGGTTTCTTCCGCTCAGTAAGTAAATCCAACACTAAGAAAACCATTCAGTGATGTTTTGTGCTGCAGTGCTTCACACTGCTAGACCACCATACGCCCCTGAGCTCCATCACAGGCAGAGGAGGAAAAACAAATATGCTCTTAAGAGACTGGGACCATAGAAAGCTTTCAGGCAGCTCCTCTCTCTCTCTTTTTTTCTAAAATTAGACGCAGCAATTTCCTCTTTCTAAACGCTGTGCATGCCGCCCACATGCGCTTTGAGTTAACAGAGGAAGAAGCTGCATTTAGAATTTCTAATTAGACCATGGCGAAGCTATTGATCGACATAGCAACGCAGCACAAGCGGGGACAATCTATGTTTTATATCTCATGCCACAAACAGGAAAACGAAGGGCATTCCTGTTGTTTGAAATCAAAGCAAATGGTGTAAATAGGACCTTGTCTGTATTAAGTCTATTTGTAACTGTAAATAAGCCCAGAGAACAGTTCCCTTTGTATGATAAGCTTCTGAGTACACTAAAATCCTTTTGTTTCCCCCCCTAGGTTACAGCTGCACAGTGAAGCCCCTTTACCTGAATCCTCTGCATCCTGATCCTCAATGAGACCCTCAGGAACCCCCATCTCCATGCACTTCTTACTGTGGGCCTTGGATTTCATGTGCTTGGTCAGATTTCCTGCAAGAAGAGAGGCAGCGAGGTCTTACGGGTGGGTAGAGCTCGAACAATAGCACAGAAGGAGTTTACGTAAGAGAATGCGGTCTTTGGGCAAGCTGTATGTAAAGGGTGAGTAACTGATAAAGACATTTTTAAATGAACGTGGGTTGCTCTGACACCGAGTACTGTTCTGCAGTGTGGCGTGGGTAGGCAAGTTCGATGAAGATGGGTGAATCATACTGTCTTGGTTTAATAAGAGATGGTGAAAGAACATCTTTAATTTCATAAAAGAAGTTCAACTCTGGCAGTTAAAGACTATTAAAATATGTTGTCTCAAAGGTACATTTCCACAAAAAGAAACTGTTCAGATATAAGATTAAAAGAAATTAAGTTTCTTTTTCAGGAATAAATCCTGTTTATCGCTCCTGGTAAGGAAGCACTTGATTTTTACCTTTATTGGAAAACAGTGATCTTCTCTTTATGAATACACCTGACCATTATGTTGTTATGTACCACTATGCTTTACTATTTATTACTGACTGTGGAAACCTCATACACCACTGTTCACTGCACGCTGCTGCTAAACGGCAGTCTCTGTTTGTCCGTAGACTCTCACATTGGTTGGTTCCCTCTGCTTACATGAGTAAAAACCAAAATCAATATGGCCTGTGCATTCACAATATTCTCTTGATGTTGGTTCCCAAAGGTTTGCACACAACTTGACAAAAAAGCTTTAATGTATTTGACTGTTTTGTGCTGCATTTTAACTGGAGGTTGTGCTTGCTTTTTGTAATGTGTGACGGTTGTATTTGTTCTGCTTCGATTAATTGTTGTAACGATGTGTTGTGCTGCCCTCTTGGCCTGATTGCTCTTGATAAAGAGATTTCTTTTACCTGGTAAAATAAAGGATATACATAATGCATGCATAATATTTCCGTACTTATATTATTAAATATACAGATATATTTTTAATTGATAGAAGGATCTCTTTCATATTATACACAACTAAAGAAGCGGTGGCTTTAGATTTATCGCTCTGAACACTAATGAAGTAAATAAAAAGACAACGTGATAATGTGATAATCTCTGACCTTTTGTCTTGAAGGAGAAGTTGCAGTGGACACAGTGGTAAGGCCGGACGTCCGAGTGGGTGCGGATGTGTTTGCGTAGCATGCTTGGCTTCTTGCAGCGGATCCCACATTCCTCACAGATGTATTTACCGCGTCCACGCCCACGTACATAAACATACTCTTCATTGGATTTGTATCTGTGGGGTCACAACAGCACCATTAGAGACGCATAAGACGGTCAGACAAAGATATTAAACCAAGCAGTCAAGATTTCTTATTGTAATATAGAATAAAGTGTTTTCAAATCGTACCCGCCATCGAATATTTTGACTCGTCTTGGCTCTGTTTTGGCTGCCACGTCTTTGTCCGACTCGCTGCTGGCCTGAGTTTCTGGTAGCACCTTACTTCTAGTTTCAACTGATATTGACTTCTGGGTTATTGGCACCTGCAGAGAGAAGAAGTGATTGATGTATTTATTGATCTGCTGTAAGGAAAAAGGCAGCAATATCAGAAAAATATCAGATTTTGTTTCAGTTCTCACCCTGGGCATGACGTCTTTCAGCTTGCCCGAGTAAGACAAGATGTCAGACTTCCCGCTGGTCCTTATGGCAGAGGTGTAGTGTATCTTCTTGGAGCTCTGCTTGGAGTCAAACAGGGACATGACCACCTTGGTCGGTAACCCAAGAGGGTTATGGTTGTTGGGGCTGACTGTCCAGATGCCGTATGCTGAAGTCTTCAGGTCAGTCTGTGGGACATGAAGAGGTTTCCTCTTCATCAGGAAACACCATGTGAAGGTGGTGGCAGTCTTCAGGCTGGGGAAAGACAGGCGATGACTGTCCTTGGTGTTAACCACAGACACAGATGTGGTCAGTTTCACCTGACCGCCGTGAAAACTGGAGGGTCGAACGGGAGATTTGGCGGGAGTCCATCTCTGCTCCTCAGCTTTCTCTTGGAGCTTCAGATTGCTGTTAGCTGGCATGGAGGTGCCCTGGCTGCCAGGTGTAGTACTCAGTGCAGGGCCAGCCTCCTCGTGTATTACAGTGCTTGTGTCTTTACTCAGCCCAGAACTATCAGGTGACATTGGCTTAACATCATCAGTCGCCTGAGAGTCCTTCTCGCCATTGTTTTTAACCTGCGGCAGAGGCGGGGCCTCAGTTTCGATGGGACTGTCCGCCGGTTCAGTTGTGCAAACCTGCCTAACAAGGGTTAGCTTTCTCTGTCGGGTAACCTCTGACATCTTAGAGTTAAGATAATTGACTGACCTGCCGTCAGTTAGACAGGCCACACCATGCTCATCCTTTGCCCGTTTTTGGTGCTTTTCCATGTAGATGTCCAGACTGTTGGCAGGTGACAGCATGCGTTTACTGGAGGCGGTGGGTTCCTGCTGCGGGCAGAGAGTCACTGACGCCAGTTTCTGAGTGCAGTGTAACGACCCGAGAGAAGGTGCTCGTTCTCCAGTGTGGTTATGGGTGCTGACTGTTGGAGATGGAGTCCTGTCCTTCTTTGGAGCTGGTACAGTATGAGTGTCACTCTCCACACTGTGAGTGGATGAGAAGCTGTTCTTGTTGGACACACAGGGAGCAGGGTGCATCTGCTCATGAGTTATGAGGATCTGTGGCAGCGGTGTGGCACCTGCTTGGGTCTGATCAAACGCGTCCCTTTGCTGCTCACCTGACAAAACAACCGCCCGTGTCTTAATCTCAGAGGCTTGTTGATTGGTTTGACCAATGTATACATTTTGGAGTACATCTGATGATTTCGAAACACTCAAAATTGGATTGGCAATGGGTATGGTTAAAACTGGCAAGGCTATCTGAGTTCCCTGTGTGCTGGAGAATGAAAACGTTTGGCTTGCTCTTAGAGCAGGACACTGCAGTTGGTATTTGGGCACAAAACATTTCTTTTCTTCAGAGTCGACTGATTTGTTTTGGACGTTCTCGCGACACACTAAGATCTGGCTCAGCGGTTGTTGAATCTTTTGGCATATTTGAACCCTTGATGTTTGGTGCCAAGGGTGTGGAAGGCCTTGGATTTGAGGCTGCTGAGTTGGGCTCCCCAAATTAATGCTTTGCACCATTTGCTCGTTCTTTTGCAAGGGTGCTTCTCCAGTATGTAGGATAAAAGGCTGAGCCACGGTGCGCCGATTGGCAATGTGAATTTGCTGGGATCTATTCTGAGTTAAGGAGCTAACATTTGTGATGGGAGGTTTATCTAGAGGTAAAACAGCCTTACGGACAGGCTGCTGACTCTCGGGGCCAATCTTTAAAGACATTTGGCGGACTAATGGACCCCGCCTTCTTTCAATAAGTGGCACCTGGGCAACTTGGGCGGCTTGTCCAGTCTTTGGCTGGCCAACAGGAGACAGAGATCTGCAGGGAGATACGTTGCCACAGTCAAAGGACTTGCTACGGTAGTCACATGAAATCTCCACAGAGGGTTGAGTACAGGTGATCTGTTCAGATGCAGCACGTCTCATCATTCCAGGCACACCGAGGGTGTTGAAGGCCGTTGGCAAACCTTGAGGCTCCGGGATTTTGCTGACGCACTCCCCTCTTGAAGGACTCTCTGACCTAGATGGCTCATCTCTGTCGAAAGACGCTGAGATGCTGGAACAACGAGAGAGACTACTGTCCCTGCTGAGGCTTCGTGAGAGGCTGGACTCAAAACTGGATTCGCCCGAGGAGTGGTCCATTTGAGCAAGACGGATTCTTTTCTTTTTTGGTGGAAGTTTCTCTGCCGGTAACTTGGACAAACTCTCACTTCTCTGAGGCCAGCTGAACTGATCTGCTGGTTTATCTGGTTGCTCGGTTGTCTGTGTTTCATGTTCTCTGTCGGGCTCCTCCGTGACCAGAATCTCAGGAACTTGGATGTTATTTTGACGAACTAGTCGAGACTGATGAACAGGAGTTGAGTTTTCACCGACTGCTGCTCCTGCACCATCAGTGCATTGTTCCTTCCGTTGTTTTCCAAAGTCAGCACTCTTGGGTTTGGACATTTTTTCATGGAAGCTGTCTGCTGAGACATTTGCTATTGCATCTGTTTTGAGCTTGTTGAGGGGATCTTTCTCCAAAATATCAACAGGAGAGGCCCTGTCAAGAGATTCTGTGTCAAACGAATTGGGTCTGCTGAGAGAATTGGTGTGTCTAATAACTGAAGTACCACTGCCTTGCCTTTGCAAGTCCCCTTTAGGAGAGGCGCTGATCTGAGTCTCTCGAATTGGTGACAATCTGGAGTCTGAAGTGTTAATACCTCTTGCTACGAGCTGAATCTGAGGTAGCTTTGTCTGGTTGTTTTTGGGCTGAATGTCTACTATTACAGCATGCTGAGTAAAAGTCCGATTGGCCAGCGCTGTTGGTAGCTCAAAACTAACAGAGCAAGGTGGAATGGTGTCAGTGGGAGACTGATCATCTTCATCTCCGACACTTTTCATTTTCCTTCTCTTTCTAATTGATGTCTGCTGATCAAGTATTCCTGAGCCACTTGTCGATCTGGGGGCTCCGGGCTGCATTATGTTAACGTGAAAAACATCTTGATCAGCTTCCTTGACTGTGATTGGCTTGTTTTTTGGACCATGAAGCTCGGAGCAATAGAACTTCTTGTGAGTTTCAAAATTCTCTAACTTTCTGTACCGATTGCGACACGTTTCACACTCGTACATTGTGCCTTTGTTCTGCTGAGGCTTCCTGTTTCTGTCCTGACTATGCTCGAAAGATCTGCTTCTTTGCATCAGCTCTGTGGAACTGCTCGGACCGTGATAGCCCTCATCCATGGATCGAACTGTAGGGAGGCCATGCCCCTCACTTGTGGTAAAGTCCTCCACTGCTGCTTGTCTGACTAACATACGAGAATGTATTGCTGGATTTGGGGTCGACGGGGCTGACGAAAAGACATCATCATTGAACGAACTAATTTTATCGTCAAATGACTGACAGATTCTGAGAGGATGTGGGAGGGGGGCAACATTAAGGGGAAGAGCAGAGTGTCCTGGTGTAGTAGGCATTGAGTTACTTCTTGTTATTGGCAAACAATCCATTGGCGGGTACTGAGAAGGTACAGAGAGAAGAAATACTGGCTTTGTTTTGTCTGTAGGAGTGAACGGGGACTTGGGGATGTCCGAGCTGGAACTTGACCTTCTTCCCATCGGTTTTAGATCAAACTGAAAAGAGTCTTTAAATATGTACGATTTAGGGGAGTCTATGCTACCTCTCCTCGAGAGAGACGTCCTCCTTGGCTTCACACTGTCCAGCTGCTTATTGTCAACTACTGCCTCGTTGTCAGATATCAACTTTGAGATCCGCTCTTCCAGTGAGAGTGCTTTGGCTTCTAACGGTGGACGCATCTGTCCATCTGCAACTCGGGGCTTTTGCTCAGCTGCTACATGCATTACTGTGGCAACCACAGGAGGGACATTGGGAAGGCTGTTCTTGGCGATGTCAATGTCCACCGGTGGAGTTATCTTAACGAATGGGCTGGGTGGACTCATGGCCTGATCAGCACTCTCGGAGCGAGAGAAGTAGCCGGAATCTGTACTTCCCAAACTGCGAGGACTCAGTAGACACTTGACCTGCTGCTGTTGAGAAAAGTCTGTTGCTTGTTGCCTCTGAAGCTGAGCGTGTCCACCCAAGAGCGGAGACTTGCACTGATGGTCTTCATCTTCGCTGACAGTATCTAGCGAGGGATTTGTACCATCCACCTCCTTTAGAGATGACAGGACTGTGAGACTCGATCTCATGTTGGCAGTCTGGAACTCGCGTTGCCGTTGTGCAGCCGCTTGCTCAGGTGCCGCACATGTGACTCTCGGACTATCTGCCCTCAGAGGGGAGACATTAACTGGGTATACAACAACCTTTGGAAGTGCGGCTGTTACTTTGGGCTCATGCCCCCTCTGTCCTGAGGCTGGTTTCAGTGACTCAAACACAGCTGAAGGGTCCACTTCCCCTTGACTTGCTTGGGTTGTACCTGCACTCTGTAAACTGTTTTCAGACAAAGCTGCCACACTGCTCTGTGATGACTCTGGGTCCAAATCCGCAGTGCTACCATCCTCATCACTGTCCCCGCTCTCCTCCGCCTCTGAATGCGTCCCTGCGGCTTTGTCGGATTCTTGAGAGAGCGACCCACCTCCGGATTCAGAGCGTGCAATAAGACCCAGTTTAATAGCGTGAGCGTGTGATTTCTTGTGCTTGTACAAGTTGCTCTTGGTTTTGAAAGAGAAGCCGCAGGTGACACAGGGGTACGGCCTCTCTCCTGTGTGAGACCTGATGTGTTTGAGCAGCACGCTGGGTTTTGCGCACGCCCGGCTGCAGTATTCACAAACATACTTTCCAGGCTTTTTAGGCTTTTGGTCCTTGGAAACCTGATCAGCACCAAAGTTCATTACAGTGGTCATTTGAACTTGGTTGCTGCCAGGTGTGCCTGGGACCTGAATGGTGCTGGGAACACTTGCGGAGAGGGATTGGCATGTGTGCACGACTGGTGGTTGGCTTTGCGGCAAAGCGTTGGAGCCTGAGGGAACAGGTGCGTGGGTTATAGCGGATGGTCCAGTGTTGAAGCTCATGTGCAAGCTGGTCTTTTCTGTATTTGAAACAACGGGCATAAAATGTGGTGTAGGGAGCGGGGAGGACTGCATGGGCGTACCCTGTGAAGACGTCTGCACGTTTCCTGTTAGTGGTGCTGCAATGCCAATAAAGTTGCCTTGCTTGTCAATATAATAAGTCTGCATATGTGAAGGTTGGTTCTGGAGACCAACATTGACAGCTGGCATTGTTGTTAATTCACCACTAGATTGAGCATTAAAGGTGGAAGCTGGTTTTCCGATGGCTGTGACCTGCAAGTTTTTCCTCTCAGCCAGCGTACTAAAGTCAGGCTCCATGGCCTTGAGTAGAACATCAAGCGGCGCACTGCTGTGGAAAGGATCTCCCTCGTAGCTGGGGTCTCTGCTCTCGTTGTCTTTGGGTGGAGACACTTTAATCAACGAGCCCTCCTCACCATCAGTGGGCTCAAGCGTTGGCAGCCTAGAGGACGTTTCTTCCTGCTTCAGCCTTTCAACGTCGGTGGAAGGTGACCCCTTGTGAGGGGATGCTGCAACCAGTTGGGCATACTGCGGGTCTCTTTTCCCACTGGGCGAAGCTGAAGGATTGTGGGAGGGACTGTTGGCGGAGGAGCAGCAAGAAGAAGGTGCAGTTTCCGTGGCCGATGCTCCGTGGAGCGCAGATTCAGATGTTTTCAACTGCAGGGGCTTCTTCACTGGAGACTTGGGAATTTTCTCCAGCCGATTCTCTGCAACAACCTTTTTCCTCTTCAGGCCTTTTATGTCATCGGCATTTCTCCGGCTGCTTTCAGATATCCCTGTGGGAGAGAGAGACAGAAAAGCACAGTTGGTACAACACCTTCTTTCTCCAAACTTTTCCCACCACTCACACACCATATGGGCAGCTCAAAAATCCCCTTTGAGAAAATAAACTATTTCTTGAGCTCAATTGTTGAAATGTCTTTATTGGTTTATGAAACTAATAGCATTTAACATAAAATAATATAATTCTTTCATGTTGTATTTTAGACATTTAGTCATTTAATAACCAAAGCTATGGCATATGGTCAATTGCCAAACTGTTATCAAAAAATCTGTTTTTCAATTTTTCATAATTTACATCAACAATTTAGCAAGAAAATGTTTTCTCCCCAGTAATGAATAAACACATTATTTTATCAGATATTTGGCACCCATTGATCAGCATCAATTGATATATTATCAAGTGTTATTACTATACTGGTCTTTATTAATCACAACTTCTTTACAATCTTTTTCTGCAGACATTAGATTACATCCTTAAACCAAACAAGCAGAAAAATACTGTTTCGTTAAAACAGTGCATTGTTTTATTATGTAGTACCATTTAAATTGACTGACTTTAATTCCCATAACTGTGAAATCTTGACTGTTTAAAGCTATAGTTTGTAATGTTTTTGACTTCTTATCATATTTGCTGAAACTGTCACCACATTCAAACAGTAGTACTTGAGTGTGTGAAAAAAAACTTCTTTCTTTGCGCCTGTTTTGCCTTTACAAGACATTTTCTAGAATCCATCTCGGCTCACGAAAGACAACCAATCAGGGTTGAGGAGTCTCTAACGCAGGTGTCAATATTGTAAATCGCTGCTGATGAACTGCAGTCAAATAAGGCAGCACTGATCAATATAAATCAAGATTCTGTTACTGCATTTCCTGATCGTCACCTCAGATGTTTTCACAAACATATTTTAGTGTTCTGTTTTCTGTCAGAAACAGTCAAGCTGAAACAGAGCCAGACCAGTTTTTTACAGCACCATTTTACAGCTAAACAGTGCGATAAAACATGTCACGGAAGACATTTAAGACAAGAGAAAGGCAATGCAGTAACAGAATCTTGATTCCTAGTTAATAAGCGCTGCCTAATTTAAAAGTTTGATCACAGTTCGAGAGAATTACAGACATGACTGACAGCTGTGAAGAGACTTCTCAGCTCTGATTGGCTGTTTCCTGTGAGCTGCAGTAGATTCAAGGGAACGCCATCAGAAGATGTAGGAAGAATTCGCAGCACGCCGTCGTACACCTACAGTGCGCTGCATAGGTGGAGTCTGCATTTTGACAGTTATTATAGCTGAGAGGTACGCCGGGTCTGTCATCAAATTTCTATCGCTAAAGTATTGTCCAGACATAAACCAGTTTACAATAAGGTATAAAAACATAATTTTTACAAGGTGCAGGGATGAGGAGTTACATGGGTTATAGATTATTCATTTGGTTATTTAATATTTATTTTTTTCTTCTGTATCTTTCTCTTTTTTCTGTAAATAATAATGAAAAATCACAGATATTTAATTTTGAGTATGTAGGTGTATGTATATATTTAATTATAGTATAGGTTAAAATAAATAAGGAAGTTAGTTAATTAAAATTTAATGACTTATGGAGAAGGGGTGGGATTAAATAAGTTTTCAAACTCCTTTTTAAATATGTTAAGTCACCATGTGTTCGAACATTTCTTTTGCTTTATGTTTTTCATTGTCTGTAATTATTATACCTTTTTTTGGTATGTCTGTTTTGTATAATAATTTCTCTATTTCCTTTTAACATGTTTGAAATAAATCAATCGAATAAAATCAAATTTCAGCAGCAAGCGGCGACACCACGACCACATGGACCGTAGAAACATAAACACAAACACGTCCAGGGAGGCTGATAAGACGGAGAACTGAATATGTCATTCAGGCTTAAATAAAATCAGACAGTGAATATTACTGTCCATGCAGGTAATTATTTATCAACTAGGAAAGCTGCCATGACTTTTGCCCTGTAGGCTGACGTTGTTGTTTGTTTTGTTGGCTGATAATTACGTGGTTGCTGTCGCTGGCTGACAAATTACACTCCATTTAAACAGCTCTCCCGGCTCTCTCGCTGTTACATGTTAAGTGTTTCACCGGTACACTGAAATGCAGCGGACCCATTATCTGTCTCATTTAATACTGTGTGGATATAGTGACAGTTTCAGCAAATATGACAAAGAACTTTTAGTACTTAAAGTTACCAACTGTAGCTTTAAACACAGTCAAGTTTTCTCAACTGAGAGAAAAAAAAGATGTTGAATTCAATGGTATTACATATATAATGATTCCAAAGTACTGTTGTAATTGAAAAACTTGTTTGTTTGTGTTTGTTTTCTGCAGAAAAATATTATTAATCAACTGTGACTAAAAACTGATAAGCATTTCCTGTGTTTTTTGGCTGTTTATCCATCTCATTTACCTTGTTTTGGATATGTTGACAGTTTCAGCAAATATTATAGAAGGTTATTTTTATAAAATCACCAGTTACAGCTATAATCTAAACTATATGCCGTATAAGCTGTGAATGATGACCATTTCACACTGCTGAACTTCAGACTGAATTAAAGCTAATGATCTTGTTTCGTTTCTTCTTGTTTGAATTGCTTTGTTTTAGAGCCATTGAGTCATTCTTGAAACCAGCAATTTAATGCTGGTGAACACACCGAATAATTGCAGTGCAATACAATTACATAATTGATATATAACATTCATTGCTGTTATATAAGATAAAATGTTTTGCTCTGCAGATATTTAGGTGTTTTAACTTAAAGAGAAAGAGCTTCACAAAGCTTTCACTGAAACTAAACACCTTTGTTTTTTCAACAACTATTTTTTTAATTAGATGGGGACATATTTTATAATTTCGACACGTCACCCTTTTATTTATTTGCTGTGTGATTAACACCACAAAGGCCCACGCTTCATTACATAAGACTGACGACGTACAGAGGCACGGCTGATCAGAGAGTTTAACTGCTTTCAAAACTGCATTCCAGTAATAAAGCAGCGCTGTTTAGAAAAGGGCGCACCCATACCACGGTGTCCCATAATTTGTCGAGCTGGCCCTGCCACAGTGATTCGTGTGTGTGTGTTTAAGGACATGTTGCGTAAGGACAGCAGTGCCCTGTCACAGTTTCCTGGCTTATGTAGGTATTTCCCAAGATGAGGTCAGGGTTCCTCCAAGGTCTCTGGTATAATTAGATTGAGGAACGCCTCGTCTTTACATAAGTTAATCCATTCTCAGCTCAAACATGCAAGCATTTCGAAGCGGCACACAACCAATGTAACACGCTGTGTGATTTTGAATAACTCCGGAGAGGGACAGATTTGTATCGACTGCTGCTGACGGACATGGGAAAAGGATTAGTTCTTCCTGCCCACAACTAGTCTGCAAAAAAGATTCCATGATTCACAACTTTTCCATCATAAAGAAGTTTTTCCACAAACAAACATCTGTCACTGTCTGTCACCAGATGCAACTTTTGTTCTGAGAAAAAGATGTTTGTGCAAATGTCAGATAAAAATAAAAATAATTCAATCACCAAATTCTGCTTTATATCACTTTCCTCCCTTCCCCACTTATTATGTTATCATATAAAACTTGTGATTTTTTAAATTGTAAATAAAAGTTGTGCTGTAACTATCAGGTGTGAAAGAGCTTCTGACAGCATTAACTTCATGTCAAAGGTGGTAGTCTGAGGGATTAACCTCTGACACGGACATCAGTACCTCCTGTACTCTGAGAGGGGGATTGAGATATTCTTATTTGTACTCTTTCTATTTAGCGTCTCCACCCAACCTCAATTACAGTGGATGATTCAATCAAAGCCCGCATGTCCCGCAAATAAGCTGGGTGTTTATTTTTTTTAAAAAGACAATGCTGCAGTGGTGAGTTGAGCTCAGCTTAAACAGAAACCACGAAGCTGCTTCGGCTCAAACAAACTGGCTTTTCTGTTTGGATGAAGTTACATAACAGCCCACTTAACAAAAGAAAATGTTAGTCGTGTATAATGGCATTGTTGTAGTGTTTTTGCAATACAGTGTTCTCTGTGTGCAAACATTACCGTGTCAAATTTGTATAACAAAAAGTAATAAAGATTTCCCTCTGTGCACCAAAACATTTGTCTGCAGTGCAATCATTTCACTCTCTGCAGAGTGTGAAATTTTAAATTTGACATTTTACTGTGAAAACACAAGAGCACATTCAGCCCGAAGATATTAGAAACAATGTTTGTGCCACCACAAACCTAAAACCCTGCTATTGTGAAACATTCACTCAGGAATGTCAAAGCCAATTGCTTTTGTTTAATTGCAAACAGTTTTACTAAAAATAAGTGAATGCTGCTGCAAAAATCCAGATGCTACACAGCAGCTAGTAACAAAATACTGTTTTGTTATTTCACTTACATTTCTTTTATTTTTGAAGTATTTTATAAATAGATTATATTTAAGTTTTTGTTCTTTTTTGTAGTTTAACAAATTCAATCTAAAAAAGGAAAATTTACATAAGCCAAGCATACCATATAATAAATATATTTTGCACCACTAGCAACATTTGTAAATTACTATTTTATTTTTTTTTTGCTTTTACTGAAAAAACTTTTCCAGATTTATTATTAATTTTAAACTGCCAGGTGGTAATCAATAAAAAAAAAAAAACCCTACAAAAACAAACTTCCATTCAAATTAAACAGCAAAACATTTCACCCATTCCTCTATTAAAAACAAAAATAAAGTATTCCCTTTTCATTCACAGTCTTGATAAAACATGTCTTACCTTTCTGTGAGCCTTTGGGGTCTTTGAGCTCTTTCTGTGCCTCTTCGATTTTATCTGAAAGACAAGAACACAAACCCTTTTCAGCACAGATGCACACGGACTCCGGCTGCACAGCGCCGACAGAGCAGAATATAACTAATGATACTGGGGATGCTTCCCACACGGCTGCAGCACGATGAAGGTCTTCAAATGAAAAACAGATATTCTTCCATAGCTGAGAGAGAGTGCACTATTCCATTATGGAAACTACTGTAATTATGAAGGCGGGGGGGCGAGCCTTGTGTGCACACACAATAACACAACCAAGCAAGCACACCCACGCACAGAAACAGCAGCGTGTGTGTGTGTGTGTGTGTGTGTGTGTGTGTGTGTGTGTGTGTGTGACACAGAGGTTAAGTTTGCAAACAAGTCAGTGAGGTGGGTTTATCTCATTACCAGAGAGCGAGCGGGAACCTGCTGATTAATCTGCATATTTAAACAGTATTTACACTCCTCGGGGAAGTTCTTCTATACGTCACAATTATCACCCACAATGCAGCAGGTGAAGAACCTGTTTCTATATGAACCATATGGATGTGTGGGAGGTGGCGCAGTCTTCACCGTGTTACTGTAATCAATATTAATTACATACGTTGGCTCAATGTGGCGTGAATTGGCTATACACAGAGGAATAGAGGCTCCTGCAGGGTCACTACCTCACACTGTGGGAGTACACACGTCCAAGGCTCATTAGTTTAACGGATGTATCATTTAATTTTAAAAAGTGTAGGATTTGTTTTAAGATTGGGGGGAGGGGCACATATGAAAAAGGGGTTTTGGGGGTGCTCTGCAAGAAAATTTTGAGCATCAAAACTTAATTTTCTGCATTCTGGTGAACTGATGCACCAATTTGTGCCTTTTCTGCATCAATTAATGGTGTAAATGTCTTCAAAAAAAAAAAAAAGTCCTCCGCTAGGTTCATGTTTTTATTGACAGGAACAAATGCACATTTTCGAAAAACTGAGGGGGCAGGTCCCCCAAAATCTACACCTATGGGGAAAAAATTATATTAAGGGCATACAGTTAAAAATTTAATAAAAGATGTAACATAAGAATATATAAATATAACGGGGCTGTAACATGACAACGAAGACTTTTCTTTTCTTTGTTAGTAAAGCTGAGAACAGCAGAATGACTGTAGTAAACATTAATTATAAGAGAGAGAAAAAGCAGCTGGTTTGGTGCATCAATTCTGCAGAAAAAATGAAAAAAAATGTAAATATTCAGTATTGATATGCATCTATAAATCAATATTTTTGACACATCTCTTTAGTTTGAACAACAGTTTAAACAGTGAATAACACAAATACATAAATATAAAATAACACTTGTTTAACACTTTTTTTTTTTAAATCACTTTTGCTTTGAGGAAATCTAACAGCTTTTTGTAATTCTTCCCTATTTTTCTCTTCTCTTTTTATTTTGCAAAACATATTTGGCACACCACGACGCAGTTTTGTTTACTGTAAACCGCAGCAATAAGTTTCTTATTTTAATTATGGCTGTGCAAAAGCATAAAAACTTGTGTGAAAATAATAATCCCGATTTCAATAAAGTTGGGATGTTGCGTATAATGTTTATAAAAACAAATATTTGAAATGTGAAAACAAAAAATCTTATCACACATCACTCCAGTGCAGCTATTCAGAATTTAGACCAGACACACAATGATAAGAAAACCATGTCAATATATAAAGCTTAAACAATTAGTGTCCTCAGTTCACAATCCCTGACTGATACTTTCCACTGACATGGAGCTAGTTCAGCTCTGTTTCCTGCACCTAATTTTGAATTATTCAGAGCATTGCGTCCGTAGATAAACTGGTTCTGAACCAGAATTCGGGTTCCCGACTGGAACCAAACAACAGCAGGTTTTCCTTGACCTGAAGTGCGAACCATGATGACATCAGTGTCAGATTCTACAGGTTAGAAAGAGAGGATGGAGAAAGCAAAAATAGTTGATTGGAAAAAAGAGCGTGCAGTGGTCTCATTAACGGATGGTCTGTGCTTGTGTTTGGGCACCGATTTTACAAAAACCAAAACTGAAGGAGAAAAATTACATAAACTGACAAATTACTCAAGTTTAGGGATAATTTTACCCAAATGTTTACCATAAAGTATGAGTCAGACAATCTACTTCAAATGCTAGGAGAGAAAAAAAACTGTTTCATATCATGATCTGCTTGAACTTAATGCAAGAGGCATTCAGTTAATTATTTATATTATATTTATATATTAAATACACTTATATATTAATAATATCATTTTTCCTGTGACTTAGCTTTTTTTTTTTAGACTTTTAAAAGCTTGATATGAGACATTTTAATGACAATAAAGGATTTATTATTTTAGATGAATTAATTTAATGATTTAAGACTTTTTAAGGATCCGCAGGGACTCTGTTTTAGAGGCCTGAACAGAGCGATTCAAGAATCAGAGCTAATTTGTTGGAAAAGGAGTCTGAGTGATGTTAATGAGAGGCTGTGTAAAATGTAAATAAAAACAGGATGCAATGATTTGCTAATCCTTTTCGACATATATTCAGTTGAGCGCAGTACTATTAAACATTTGATGTTCAAACAGGTCAAATGTTTAATAGTACTGCGCTCAACTGAATATATGTCGAAAAGGATTAGCAAATCATTGCATCCTGTTTTTATTTACATTTTACACAGCCTCTCAACACTGCCTGAATCAGGGTTGTAGTTTAAACCGATCAGCCTTTTTGTGTAAATCATTAAAAACAAAAACAATGTGACTTCTCCATGTTTAAGAGTGAGTGTGTGTGCACCACACTCACACTGACCGCAGAGGAAAATGGGCGATTACTGGAGAAGCCCAGCATGTTTCCACCTCCCATGACCATGGAAACTAGCAGGAAAAATAAACCCTCTGTGGCTTCTGTGCCCTGAACATGACATTACAGCGCAAGACGAGTCCTCGAGGACCAATGGGAACAATTTTGTCCTAGATTGCACGAACGTTAATGGAGGGTGAAAGAGGATGTTCTTCTGTGGTTCCCAAAAATCGCAGCGCGGTGCCGGGAATACTCTGAGGAGGGGGTGGACACGAGCGGCCCACAGAAGAGGTCAGTAGATTATGTCATCATATGTGTGTGTGTGTTACTACAGTCACACCCTTCTCCATCTCTCTCTCTCTGTATCCCAGGCACACGCCACAGATTACATAATGCGTCCCCACCCCTCCCTGCGCTGCCGTGGAGCAAAACAAAGGCACCCTGCCAGCAGAAACACAGCAACCGAGGCTCATGAGGATAGAGAGGGTGTTTGTTTATGTCTTTGACAGGAAGGTATGTGTTTGTCTGCTCTATTTGCATATAAATGATCATGTGAACTCCCTCCTATAAAAAGAATCAGGTAGGTTGTGTTTTCCTGGCAGCGACGTCGGCGAGTATCCCGAAGCTTCCCTCACGGTTACCACGGCTCGACCTCACAGCTTCCTCAAGTAAATGTCTGTTATTGCAAAAACCAATTTGAGATAATAAATGCTTATTTTAGTGGTTAGCAGATTTGGAGGTGGATTTTTTTGTGAGCATATGCTTCATTGTTTGCACAGCTTGATGCATATGTCTCGTATTAGACCGCACTGGCAAACCGAGGCGCAAGTGATTACTGCCCAACAAAAATCTTATTAGTGGTTGTGTATAGTAGGAGACGGGAGTGTAAGCTATTATAGATCGGATTGCATTTCTTACATAACAAGCCACAAAGAGGACCCCTCATGCTGAATGACACCCATGAAGTGAAGCTGTGGAGCATGGAAATGAACAGGAAACACCCAAATCAGTGGAAAGGGACAAGGCAGAATATTCCACTCAGAGTGGCCGAGTTATTAAGACAGCAGGCAATGATTACAGGCTCGTTCATATTTCCCTCATTATGGCTGCTGGGGTTGCTGAGGCCGCCTGGGTGATATTACGCTACATATTTCTCTGCGGAGGCTCCGAGATGCCATCTGAAATCTGTGTAATTGCCCTTTAACCACGAGGGGAACAATAAGAGGAATGTACACAAATGTTTTGCATGTTGCCGGTGATGAAAACCAGAGCGCACCGATGAAAACATGACCACAGAATTTGAGGCGAAACACAGTTTGAGGACACTAAACACAAAGAAAGTCCCACTTATAGCTAAACTGTTTACAAGTGCGGTCTCAAACAAAATGAAGGAACACTGTACTTTACATACTGAAGACCATTCACACTGTAATTCTTTCTGTTAAAGCTCCTTTCAACCAAGAAATCACACAAATCAATATTCGAATGTTCAGTTTTTCAATAGCATTACCCAAAAACCCCCAAAAGCACATAAACTAAGAAATAGTAATGCATCACAATTCCTTGAGCATCCATCTGAAATTATTAACCAACACTGTCAGACAAGGACATTTAAACTGAGCTCTAGGCCTAGTTTTGTGACTACAATAGTTTAGAAATTAGCAAAGATGACCCCCATAAAGTCCAGTTCCAGATACGCCAAAGACGATTGTGAAAATATTTCATAATAAAAAGCATTGTGTCAACAACTGCAGGGATTTTCTGGACAGAAACATTGTCAGAGGGCTTTTATTTTGAAACACATATATTGTATTTCTTCATGTCTGTGACAGGTGAGGACATTGAAACTGTTTGAAAAGGTCGTTTAACGGCAATATAAAAGACCATTTTCACGTTTTTTGCTGAAATCTGTGCCTGTCGCTCAGAAAATATTGAGAGTGTTTCTCTGGATGTGCAGGGACTTCCATCGGCTCTATAATGCAATTCTTCTGCCAGAAGGGCTGAGGTGGTTATTGTCACATTATTTTAGGGGCATCAACTCAAAACTGATGTCAATGCATCAGTGAAATCGCATCAATTAATTGCAGATATTTTTCACTGAAACATCAATGCCCCAAATCCATTATTAAGGACAATCCTAAAAATTACCAAAAAAAATCTGCAAAGCACAATGAACCGCTTGCCTGAGGTGTTTAGTTTGCTTCAGTCGACTGTGGGCAAAAAGCACGTGAAGCACCTCTTTAATAATTTAGGAGTCTATGAGTCAATTTTCTGTGCTGATGTAACTTACACATGTGGCTGTAACATGACATCTCACTCAAATCACAAAGGAGATTGATCTGCATCCGACACGTCTTTGTTTACTCCTCTTTGCTCCTCCGTCTACCTGACCTCCTCGCTCCTGATGCAGCGGCAGAACAACAGACTGAATCTGAAATTCAGATGGAGGCTCAGTCTCAAGGTGGCCGACTCGTGATCTTTGATCTGAGCAGCGTGACATCTGAGCGAGGATCGGGCTGGGAGGGGCCCGAGTGGGCGGGTACATGTCAATTAAGCTGGAGTTTGTGGGCGAGGGCGTCAGTGTCTCCTCGCTGGTCGCTGTCATGACAACCACGAATCCTTAATGCAACCCCCACCTCCCCTCCCCTCGCTGCATCTTCCAGCCCACTCCTCTCTCTGCACGGTTGAGGACGAGTGGGAAATGTGATTATTCGCGCCCCAGGGTGCAAAGTGACGTCACCAGCACAGGAAACGTGAATGCTTCTGCCGCCCACCTGATGTGAATTTACAACCCATCAGCTGTGGCCGGGGGGGGTGTCGCTCAGTGGGAGGGGAAGCTCAGCTCAGCTCAGCTCCATGAAGGCGTCTGACAGTGAGGATGCCGCGGCGGCAATAAACACATGCTCACTGGAAAGTGAACCTAATAAACCAAACTTCTGTGAGCAGCCAGACCTCTGTCTGTCTGATGAACAATATTACATTACAGCAAAGTGGCAACATGGAGCACAACTGGCACTAGACCCCCCGCCCCCCCACGAGAGCCCCCTTCTGCCTGTTGGCTGACAAATCTCCACCAGGCTCTGCACGCCCTCCTCCCTTCGCTGCCAGCCTGTAACACGTTCATATTTTGCTCGACAGCCCGCCCTGCTGGGCCTCAACATGCCAAATGGTGGCCATCAACGGCTGCTTTTCACAGAGTCCATATGCACGGCGTCCACATGTTTCAGACGGCCCCGGCGGCTCGGCTCCAGCTTCTCGCCGCTCGCATCACAGATATATGTTTGACGCAAAGAGTGTGTGTGTGTGGGGGGCAACTTTTTTTTGCAAAAACAGCATCTGTGAGGGTTGAGGTGTCATCAGTATGCGTGACACAACACTACTAAACCAGCAACACGCCTCATGCCAGTGGAGCTGTCTGTGTGTGTGTGTGTGTGTGTGTGTGTGTGTGTGTGTGTGTGTGTGTGTGTGTGCACGTGGGCAGACAGGCGTCCACCTGCGATGAAAATCAATTTATAGCACCAGATTTTATGTTTGAGGACAAATGGCGCTGCGAATGTTAAAGGTTGAAGTCATGTACCTGTTAGTGTGGAGCAAGCTCTTGATACAACACACTCTCACACACACACACACACACACACACACACACACACACACACACACACAGAGAGAGTGATAGCAGGGTGACGTCTGGCTGCACTGCCAGCTGGATGTGGACTGCACACAAACAAACGCAGCGTTGGGAGAGGAGGAAGAGATGCCTCAGCAGGCTGCGCGAGGATGACGAGATGGGAGTCGGCAGCTGCCCCCTTCTTCCCCGTCACTGTGCGGGAGGGAGATGGAGATTATGTAACTCGAGCACCTCCACCAGCCTGCTGTACACGCCCGGCTGTGTGCAAACACGCACGCACATCAAACACACCCTCGCAGTGGTTGATGCGTTCTTACAACTAACAAAGGACTTTTTCCAGTAAACAAAAACAGACAAAAAAATGGAGCCGAGGTGATCACTCAATTTATCAGCAATTATTTTGAATTTTTTTTTGTAATTTTTCAAGCAGAAAAAACACTTCACAGCTTTCACATTGTGAAGATTTGCTGATTTTCAGACACAATCAAGGAAAATAAAGGAACAGGCAGTCTGTTACTTTAATCAGGGTTTCTGCAGATCCTTAAAAGGTCCTAACAGGCATTCAATCGATTTAAGCAAAAGTAAGGCCTTAATTGATAATAAAATGTCTTAAATAAATCTTCAAAAGTGCGACAGATGCTACAATACGGGAAGTAGTATTTTATTAGTAATTTTTTCCCCTGATGTTAACTATAATCCAACATATAATATAATAAAAGCACACTAATTTTCATTGACGCCACACAGATCAGGAAAGCAGAACCAACAACACTCAGATTTGTGTTCTGGCCGGGATGCAGAGGACCCACCGTCTGCTAGCTTGTAAAATTGCTCTTAAATTTCATTCTGAGTGGCATTAACAGTCTTAAACTTGCCTTTAGCTGTAGGAACCCTGTAAATGTTGGAAAAACTAAGAACAGCAACATAAGAACTGCAATTATTAGTCAGATAAACAGTTAAAAAAATCAACAAATTTGTTTTAATGTTGATCGTTAGTCCTCAACGATCCTTGTTTTACGACAGTAAATTGAACCTTTTAATTTTGCAGATGAACCCTGAGCTGAGTGTTTACTTCTTTGTTCTTTTGTATAATGCCAGTTTTATATAACGTAAAATATTTCCTTTTCTTTAACGGTGAATCATCAGTATCACTCGCTGAAACAAAACACTATCATGTGACAATAACTATAATTAAACAAGGCCGTCTCAACCTTTAATAGACTCAACAACAGCTGTGCGATGCACGAGTTCTGCAGAATTCCCTGTCACCTTTCAGAGGGAAGTCTGCTGATCTTATCTCAGCTTTTTTCCTCCTGTGGCCTGCGGAGGAGACGCAGCGTTTCTGCAGCCCTCAGCAGCTGACCCGTGCAATAAGTGGTCATGAGGGTTACTGTCAGCATCTGACACATTCTTTATCTTCACGGACACGCCCGGACAAAGAGACGGCCTTCAGGGACACGAAGCGGTCTGAAAGCACAGACCGAGAGAACAGGAAGTGCTCAGACGATGATGCAGAGCAGAGGAATCCCCCCTCGCCGCACCGAGAGTGTCCCATTACTCTGCAGTCCTTCATCATCAGCTGCTTAGAGGGGAGCGCAAAGTGACTCCCCTCCCTCCCCTCCCTCACATTAGTCGGACTGAGAGCCGGAGTCGCTCGCTCTATCACATCTAATCGACACAAAAGGACGAAGACAGAGAGGATGGAAGATGGAGGGCGAGCAGAGGTGCAGATAGAGCTGCATATTGAGCCTTAAGACATCTGAAAAGTGCGTAACATAGAGCTCAAACAAGAACATTTTTATGATTGATTTAATATTTCTCTATTTCTACATATTACATATAAACCAGGTCGTATTTAAGAGCAAATGAAGTAAAAAAAAAAACCCCTGTTTAAGTCAGTCTCTGAGCTGTAACGTACTAGTAGCAACAAAATGCACCACAGCAAAACAGCTAAACACAGTTTGTTTGTAGCTGCTTCACTTGTTAATGAAAAGCTTCCATATATGTAACTCAACAGATGTGGTTAATTTTGGATATTTAGACAGTATAAAGGCCAAAAGTTTGAAAGACGTATGAATGAAGCCTCAAGTCTTTAATCAGGGTGAACTTCAAACATTTTCTGTTTTTTAAATGTGAAGGTTTTATGTTTTTCTCTGTTTCATGTTGCTGCAGCGTTCTGCACGGGTCTGATTTTAAAGACACACTCACGAACCAGAGCCGCAAAGTGCAATACCGCACAAACCTCGCAACCCGTAAATGCACGTGATTGGAGCGATCTCAAGCTCAAGTTCAAGTACTGAGGTCCCAGTGAAAGCAGCAATGAAATAGGACATTAGAATCTAAAAAAAGTAGAAACAACGAATAATACAATGAAATTAAATAATAGAATCTAAAACTAAGCAAGAAATAAAACAATATAGTTTTAACGGTGACACACAAAGTCAACAGTCAGACGGTTAAAATAATAAAACATTAAATTATTCGAACTTTCTTTTTATTTTAATAAATTCATCATCCAACACCCACAGTCTGACATGCATGACCATTTTTCTCACCCACAACCGAATGCCGAAATATAGTTTTTTAGTAATTTAGTAATTTAAAGACATCTCCTCTGACATTTTGGACAAAATGTTACAAAAGAATGAACAATGCCCCTTATAATTTCTTTCATGTCTTTAAACGTCTTTCTTTTGTCTGATCAACAACCCAAAACCACCGAGACAATCAGCTTTCAAAGATATGAAACAGAGAAAAGCAGCAAATCATCAAACATCACATCCAAGAAACTGAAACCAGCATATGTTTGGCATATTTTTATACTTTATACATAAATGGAAGACAAAAGTGATTTATTTACTGTCAATCAAGTATTCAGTTTCAGCTTGTAATCCACAGCACCGATGTCAAAAACAGTCGAGTATTATTATAACAAAAGTTTCTCTGATCATCAAGTATATCCAAGCAGAAATGTGTTCTTCACTGGCTCATCGAGGACTGTTTTTCATTATTAAAAGAGTCCTACAAAGCCTGTTTTTGATGAATGGCTAATATTAATGACGGACATTAACTCTTATGAATATTTAATCGCAAAGACTAATAATTATCAGGGAAGTTTAATGAAGTCTCATTTTTTACATGTATTTACAGACAGAAACGAATGAAAACATTCTTCCTTAGTCTGTTTTCTTTCTCTCCCTTATTTTTTTCCATTATTTTACTTTTAACTTTTAATTAGATTTGGTTTTGTTCAGTTTGCTTTACACATTCTTCATTGATTCACTGTAATACGTTGTCTTGTGCTTCATTATGTTGTTTAGCTATTCAAAAACTTAATAAATCAAAACTTGAATTAAAAATAAGAGCTTTCATTGAACAATGTTTGCTTTTTTCATGATAGAGTTTCTAATCTTAATTCTAAAAATGCCAATTTTAAAACAGAATTTTATTGACAAGTTGTCTTGGAGCTGCTTTTGTTCAAACATTTCAGAAGGGAGAAAAAGAAAAATAATGATTATGTTAAAGTAGAGGACACACAGGTGTTGTAGCCGCACTCAAACATTTGACGATAAAGAGCAACAAGCAGAGCAGAAGTCGAAGAGGAGGGTTTGGTGCATCTGAAAACCTCTCAACACAAAATAAAACACTGAAGTGGAGTCCTGCTCTCTCTGCAGGCTGCAGATCAGCTGCTGACTGCTAAACACCGAGGAGGTTGTTTATGTGCAGCGTGCTGAATGGAAAAACTAACCAGGGCAGGTAGGAGTTTAAAAAAATAAAAAAAATACCGCCTTAACTAGAGCTTCGAGCTGGAGACCTTTTTAATAATGTATGTCAATAAAACCAGGGGGAGATGTTGAACTCAAACAAGTAAATCCACATTTCTGTGTATAATTGTGTCTTTGAGTTCCTATTTTATAATAATAATAACAATAATTAGAGGACATGCTTGGAGGCAATACTTCCTTATCTCGTAATAATTCGTGACAGAGCTGCAAACACGGAGCCAACAAATGAAATATTGATCACACACAAAGACAGTGGTTTGGTATCTGTACAGTAGCGCTGCCCCCGCAGGAAACTGGAGGTGGAAGAAGCAGCAGACTGGAGGCCGCTGATTATTGGGACTGCGTGGGCACCCTTGTGAAAAATTGATATAACGAGAACTCCACTGGGTGGGTAGAAAAGTGTGTGTGTGTGTGTGTGTGTGTGTGTGTGTGTGTGTGTAGGGGGTTTAATGGTGCAGGCGGGGATGAACGTAAATATATAACCTCTTCTATCTTATCAGACCACATACACACATTTAAACCCCCAGCAAAGTAAAAAAAAGAAAAAATAAAATCTGCCTGCACCAAAATAGTCGAGAAAGAGCCAGACTCCAAACACAATACAGAGCAGCGACGCCAAGAAACACTAAATAATGATTTCCTTCCCTCGCAGTCACAAATCATGGAAGGTGTGAAGACTGTAAAGCTTGTTTTTGTTTAGGATGTAGTAAAATAAATCACAAGAAGAATCTGCAATCAGTTTCATTATTGATTCATCTCAAATGTTTGTTTGTTTGTTTTTTACACAAAAATCAAGGTACGAGGTAGATTTGTCAGTCATTTTTTAAATGAAGTTTAAAAAAGGAAATTAAAACCTACCCTTAATTCATCTCTTTAATTTGAATTTATTTATTTTTTGAGGATTTTCATCTTACAACAATCATTAACAAGGACATTTTTACATTAGCAGGCAGAAACATTTATGTAGAGCTGAGTTGACAGGGTGATTAATCAGCGTTTATTTTAATATTTCATCAGTTGCTTCAGTAAAAACACATTCCCAGCTTCCTGCTTTTCTTTGACTCATGTGAACTGAATAAATTATAAGTGTGACATTCACGGTGACTTCACCATGATCCTAACACTGTATCACCCATCAGATGAATTGATCTGGAGAATAATTGTTAATTGCAGCCTTCTACATAAGAGCTGAAGTGACTAGTTTGGATAATTGATCAGATAATAAACACAAAACTCATTTGCAACAATCTGCACACACAGAATTGTTTGAAAATGTTTAATGTTGGGTAACACGCTGCACTTGTCACTGTCACTTTTTAAGCCGTCAACCAATCACAGCAGAGGAGGGGCGGGACACATGCCATAAAGACCAACCGTCACATCATGTACAAATGCTGAACAGCAATAATAATGGAGGAGAAATGAGCACTTGGCCTTACAGGCTGGCGGTCCGTCCTGTCTCCCTTTGTGTTCAGCCTTCCCTTCATCCAGACCAGGTAGGTAAACTACCTTGCCGACATTTTTAGCTCTGTGGATACTCTGTATCATAGCAACAAGAGCAAACAAAGCGTCTCAGCTGAAAAAACTGCTGCGCCCAGTTGGGCGGTTTCAGAAGAGTGCCTTGCAATTTCAATTAAGAAAAAAACCTTAAAGTAACACCAGCATTTGTCAAGCGCATATCGACCAACCAATCGACCAGCCGACCAGAAGGCGTCAGCCCTTTTAATTTTACTATTTCTAGCCTCTAAAAAATGATTCAACCAAAAAAAATCACTTCTATACTTAACTTGTCCAAACTGCAAATTACATCTCCAACTGCTTATGACAGGTCACTCTTTGCTTTACGGGGTCACGATCCAAAAAGGTTTGGAAACAAGAATATATTTTAGGAATTATTTTTAAAAAAATAACAAAACTTTCCCAGTATTCAAAGTCATTATGTCTTCTAAATGCTTCTTTTGCTTGACTAAACAGTGCAAAATCCAAATATATTCAGTTTACAATCCAATCAGCAGAGAAGGGAATCCTCAGCAGTGGTGCAAAAAAGTATTCAGATCCTTTGCTTTAGTAGAAGTACTCATACTCAGCCTGGTCTTACTTTGGAGGATTAAAACAAACAAACAAAAAAATTCCCTTCGTTCAGTGGCCCTGGGCTTCAGATTCGGATGACAATACACACTCAGATGTCTGTATGTGATGCACCTGGCTGTCAACAAGCTCCGATGTAAACACATCAAACGGGATCTTTTCCTAACTCTAACCAGGTAGTTTTGTTGCCAACAGCCCACCCCTTCAAAAGGCTGCCCCTAGCGTCATTACAGCGACGCCCCCGCCTAAGAGTCACAATATGACTAGTTAGGATGAGATCATGTCATCGTCCAAATACTCTAATGTATGAAATATGAAAAGTAAAAGTATTTTATACAGAAAAAACGTCCCAGCTAGTTTTGCGCCATTAAATATTACACACCATTATACCATTACATTAGTAATACAGATTTGGCCAATTAAGTTACGAGGAAGATTTATTAATTATAAATAATAATAAAATAAAATTTTAAAAAAATAAATGTATTTAATAAATGTTTTCATTCACATATATATATGTATTATTATTCTTCTTATTATTATTATTCTTATTATTCTTATTATTATTATTTAATTTTAAAAAAAAAACAATAACTATCAGATAGATGTAGCGGAGCAGAAGTATAAATTAGAGGAAATGGAAATACTAAAGTGCAAACACTTCTGATCCTCACAGGTGGAACTTTGGCCATTTTTTGATGAATGTTTCACCTACTGCTCTATAAAAGTCCTGACTGAACTCTCAACTTTTCACTTCAGATTCCTGTCATGTTTGAGCCTAACAGTTTCAGATAAGACGTGAAAACACTCTTTGAGATTCAGCGGCGAGCCCTCGACTGTACACAAACACCCACTTCTTTCTTTCTTTCTTTGCAGAGGCCAAAAAAAAGTGGAAGTAAAACAAGCTGCACGTCAAACTTCATCCAGTCAGCGTCTTAAGTTCCCCTCCGGGTTTTGAGGTGCTGTGACACAAAACTAACTGAGCTCAGTGAGTGACGGGCGGTCGCCGTGTCAACGGGCCTCGTGGGACAGGAAACACAAACACAAATTTTGCACATACAGAGACGCATACAGTGAGCTCTGTTCGTCAGCAGAAGAAGGAGGGAGGAGGTCACATTCAGCTCAGACTGTGTTTAGTAATCATGCTAATTACAGCTGAACTGATTATTTGTTGAATCTACTTGTTGATTGACAGAAAAAGTATGAAATCATTGTTCAAAGCTCAAATTTCCAATACATATGACAAAAAAGTAGCTGGTTTCTGTTTCTAAACTGCTGCTTTTCTTTGTTTTTTTAAATGACAGTTAACTAAATAACTAAAAATGCAGCTGACTAAAAATGGAAACCACATTTTCAGTTTCAGCAACCAAATCTGACGCCTGGTTTCCAGCCTGGCATCCATCTCATAAAATGAGTGTTGAGCTCAGCCTTAATCAACTGTGAAACTTTTAGCTGCAGCTAATTATAAACACTGTTTCAATACTTGTGTGCACAAATCTAAGCACTCAAAAGACACTGCAGCCACACGGGCTCGGAGACCGGAGAGCTTTAGAGCAGCAGTTCATAATAAAACTCAAACTTCATCACAAATTAAGCCGAGGACTCACACGTCAGCCTGTTTTTCTGGCTTCCCGCAGTTTCTGTCACATCATAACTGAAAGCAGCGCTGCCTCCAGATGAAGGAACTGAACGTAACTTTAAAAATCACGCTCAGGCTTGACTGTCCCTCTGCCCACTTGTTGTTGGTTACCGTGGCGCCACGGGTGAGTGACAGCAGCCTGACTCCTGCTTCCTGTCCTGCATATTTCACTTTGACGAGAGCTGTCTCATTCCAAAGAGTGGAGGTATTCTGCTGTGGACTTTTAGTAGAAGTGAAAAAAAACCCAAAGCAGCACAAATAAACAAACCTTCAGCAGCGCGCGCACACGCACACACACACACACACACACACACACACACACACACACACACATATCTGACCTCAGTGTGACCAGCGACACACTCACAGAGCAAACAGCCACTTTTAACCGTAAATAATGCAGCGCATCTCCGCGACTTTCGCAACAGTCTATAGGACAAAATGTTCGCTTCTTACCCTGCTGATGTTTCATGGAACAAACATCATGAAGCTCCTTTTGTTCGGGAACAAAAGGCAGCCAGAGAAAGAACAACAACTGCACACACGCATACACACACACACTCCAGTGTCAACACAAGCAGTCACAAGTCTGTGCTTCCGCCCTATCAGCTGTGGCTCTGCAGCGGTGCGGGGCGGTTTCCTCCGAATAAAGTGACGAGGAGGGGAATTCCTGTAAGGCCCAGGAAGAGAGCGAGGGGGGAGGAGGGCCTGCCCAAACAGAGCAGGCCGGGTGACGTCACTTAAACCGGCTTTGGCACCCTCCAGGGGATCCTTCTCTCTCGCTCTGTTTGTGTCGGAGGGGGAGGAATTTAATGCGCCCTGCCAAACGCTGGTTGCCCAACAGCTCACTCACCGGGTGAGGAAGACTTCCAACTCTCGTCCTACAGCTTCTCTTTCAGTTCCTTCTCAGCATCGAGGCTGCAACTTAAAAGCCGTACAGTTTCGGTTTGTTTTTAGTGGTTTTAACACGAGTAAGGCTCCTTTCAGACATGTTTTAAAATATTTTGTTCAGCATTTAATTTCTGGTCAAAATCACGCTCAGGTAAAATTACAATGTTGCAAATTTTAAGGCAAATTTTAAGCACGTATATACATTTAATCTGTTTACAAACTGTGCATCCATCACAGTATATTAATTAACAACCTGTTTTCATTACCTGGATACATTTACTGCATTGTGTCGTCTCGTTAAAACTTCATCTTAACTTTCCTTAGTTTTGTCTTGTCCATGTTTCGTAGGACAGTTTGGTTTTTCTGTTGCTGTGTCGCCTTCTGATTATCCTGTTTCTGCTTTTGCTTTGTTTGTCAAAACAATGTGTAAATTCTGTTTTTAAAGGTGCTTCATAACTAAAGTTTTTATTACTAGATTTATTTCATTTCAGTCGCCAGAGGAAAATGCTGGCATTGTACGCTTCTGCAAACCACAAATATATTACAATTGGACATTTTTTAAGTATCATAACAAAGTTTTTAAAGTGACGTAGTTCTGGTGACATTTATATGAAGAGACTTTATCATCGGCCGTTGAAAGGGAAAGTGGATGGCGTGACACCTAGCTGAAACTGCCACTGTTCGAAATAAACAATAAAACCGGGTGTTTTTTAACAAGACATTGCTGCATTTTCAGCTCTGGTTGTGACAACAAACATGAACTTTTCCAAACCAAGTTTTGTGCCTGAACATAACCACACATCAACCACAGGTTGTTGGACATAAAGAAAGTAGTACTATATCTGCCACATAAACTACATTTACTGTGTACACAAGAAGAGTCCATATGAACCGCCTGCTGTGGTATTCACAACCTCATTAGTGGAGATTTTTTAAGAGGTTCAAGTACAAACCTTTGTGTACACAACTTCCAATGTCGAGCTTAGCTTAGTTAAACATGAGCTTAGTTTAAACATGAGCTTATGAGTTCTGTTTGAACCCATCAGCAACATACAAATGCTACATATCCATGGTTTGCAAAAACAACTTTTGGTTGTTTTTTTTGGTTTGGGTCATTAATTTATTTTGTATTTTATTTCAAATTTTAAATCTTGCACCATTTAATGCCATTAAAGTTTTACTTATATGATTTCCTTTTAAATATATGTTTTTATGAGCTTAAAAGGGCAGATTTTGCTCTATATTTAAGACATGATTAAGTCAAGTCAAGTCAAGTCAGTTTTATTTATATAGCCCATTATCACAAAACATGGTTTGCCTCAGAGGGCTTTACAGTGTACGACATCCCTCTGCCCTTAGACCCTCACATCACCCAAGGAAAAACTCCCCAAAAAGAACCCCTGTAACGGGGAAAAAAAAGAGGAAGAAACCTCAGGAAGAGCGGTAGAGGATTATAACATAAACATAGCAAAGGACAAAATTTAAGACATTTACACCATAAATAAGTGCCAAAAATGCAAAAATTAGTGCGTAGAAATTCACCAAAATGCAGAAAACGAAGTGTTTGATGCTCAAAATTCTCTGGCGGAAGACCCCTAAATCACTGTTTCATGTGTCTTTCCAAAACTGAAACGAAAGCTGCGCCCTTTAGCTCAAACATCCAACTAATAATATGCAAAAAACATTTCGCCTGGAGGGGGTTTTTAATCGTAACATGCATTTTCCTTTTTTTTCTTGCTGCTTTACATTTCCATCTTTGTTTGATAAAGTTAATCTGATTTAATGTAAAGCTCATAAAGTTTCATGTTTGAAACAAGTGCTGTTCTTTATCTTTAACTGAAGAAAATCAGTGGAAAAAGGAGACACCCGGCAGCTATGTTGTTTTTTTCTTTTTATAAAAAAAAAAAGAGAGACATTTAAGACTGTGTGTGGGTGCCTGGAAGTGCCCGTGAAAACTGCAGTATTTTTAAAGTCAATATTAAATTGTGCCTCTGTGGTAAACACTGACTGACGGACTGACAGAGAGATGTTGACACTGACAGGCTGAGATAACGCTGCAGGGTCTCAGTCAGAAACAGCCTGCAGGTCACTGTGGGAGGGTTTTTAAAGGGCCGGGTCGATATTTAAAGGAGGGGATTCACCCGCTTAGGGCAGACAAGCTGACAGCCGACAAGCGTTACATAAGGACGACCAGCCAGGCGCTAAATGACAGGAACATCTCCCCCGAGATGCTCGCCTGTTCATTTCACCTCACTGTATTGGGAAAAAAGAGGAAGCTGCCTCTGCTTTATTTTTTGGATTAGTCATTACGGGGAATTCTGAGGGTTTTACAGTTCGGCCGCAAAAGAGGTTCAGAAAATCAGATAAATATTTACCCAGGGCCAGGGACAACAAACAGTGTGACCAAGCAGTTTTTGCAGTGTCATTGCTGGGGTGCCGAAGATAAATACTTCACAGGCGAAAGCTCCAGCATCAACATCATGCTCTGTAATTAGGCCGGCCAAAGCAACAGCAGAAAGTTGGTGTTGGCGGACTGAAAGCAAAAATAAGCACTGAGTCACTGAGTTCTTAAAAATGACCTAAGGAGGGATCACTCTGCAAACACTGCCGCTGTACGTGTGTGTTTGTGTTCAGGACGCAGCCTCATCCCTGTGGGAACATCTGAGCTAATGACAGCTGAGCTGGTGATAATGCAACAGAGCCTGAATGAAGTAATCCTGCTAGTAACCTCTAATACTCTGCCCTCTGCGTGTGTGTGCATTAGGTTAAAGATGTCTGCAAACACACACACACACAATCACACACATCCTCTCAGTCAGTCAGCTTGAAAATACTCATGAATTGAATCTTCTTTGTTGCCAAAAAAACTGTTTCTATCCTCTCTGCATTGAACCAGACGCCTACGCCGACCCCTTCATACTCTGAATACCAAACTGAAACCAATCCAAAACCACGCGGGGAGGAACCATGAATAACAAAGCTCAATCGCAGAGTTAGACGCTGTTCAGAAAGCTCCCGTCGCAACCTTCCTTTCGCTCGGCTTCATCGCAAAACGTTAATGTGTACAGTCGCGATCAGAAACACATTCAGCCGCACACAAAGGCCACATTCAGATGGTCTTTTGCTGTCTGAAATTAGCAGAAAAAAAAAAGACCAACTTTTATCAAAAGTAAAATGTCAAACTGCAGTCTGAAACCAGTGTGGTCACTAAGGACATTTACTCAAGCACACTTTGAGATACTTATTTCAAATCTCTTCTACTTTTAAGTGCTACTCCACTACATGGTGTTTTTATGGCTTTTATTTGATAGGACAGATTGAGAGATGACAGGAAATGGGGATGACATGCAGGAAAGGGCCGCCAGTCGGACACATAGCCTCTGAATTCGGGGCTCGCACTCAACCAACTGAGCAACCCAGCACCTCATTGTAATTCCATTTTTGGCCACTATGAAAACTGGCCTCGAAGCCCAGAAAACTTTTTCAGGGCCTGGCCCATTACCACGTTTGTTCCTGCCCTCTAATACAACCCATAAACCAGTGTCTCATACAAGCACCCCTACTGGTTGGGTTAGGGTTAGGAAAAGACTGACCGTTAGATAGTGAGCAACAAAAAAAATGAAAAATTAGCAAGAAATTTGTAAAGAAAGACAGAAAAAAGGAAGACAAAATGATCCAAAAATTAGCAAAAAATAAGAAAAAAAAAAATTACAAAAAAAGAAAATAAAAAAAACAGGAAATGACCTAGAAAAGCTTCTTTTGAGATATATATTTTTTAAATCTACTATTTTCTTTCAATTTGTGAAACATTTCTTGCAAAGTTGCCTTTGCCTTTTTCCCAGTGTCTTCAAAGAAATCACACCATTTTGCTTTGAGTTCAAATGGTTTAAATACTTGTTGAGGTTTTAAGGGTTAAACTGCATATTAAGTTCTTAAAACTAACGCCGTCTCAAACAGCTACAACAGTAAACGTTGTGTGCACACTATTGCATCAGTGTTGTGCCTAATAATGTCATGTTGTGTAACAATAATGAGTCCCAGGTGTATTGATAATTTCACTTTTGATACTTTAAGCACATTTCACTGATAACACTTCTGTTCTTTTACTTTAACTGCAACGCTTTACTTGTAATGGAGTATTTTCACATTTAAATATTGGTACTTTCACTCAAGGATCTGATAACTTCTTCCACTGCAGCTGAAATTCCAGAGCAGCCTGAGCACGACCGTTTACCATCAGAGACACATTTATAACTCGGAGGCATTGACGCAACCCCGCGTCCAATCAGAGGAATCTAACACAATTCTGGCCAATAAGTTTCATCCGGTTGACAGATGTTGCTCTCGTATCTCCGAATCTAATCACAGCGCCATCCTCACTGCGGGAGAAGAGACTATTACAGCCGCCAAGCCTTCTAGGAAAAAAAGACAACTCTTAATTAGATCTGGAGCTTACGAGGCTGAGAGCAGCGAGAGGCAGCGGGTGTAACAAAAGGCAGTCAGCCTATCCAGGAAATAAGGATCTAAAGGTACACGAGGTCATTGATCATGTTACAAAACAGCAGAGGGATCCTGCTCAGGATCAGCTGCTGGATCTTGGCTGCCTCTCACCTATTCTCTTCCTCCCTCCTCCTTTCTCCGCTGTTTCGATTGCAAAACAACACTCGTCTCTCAACCATCAGCCTGTCCTCCAAACGCTGCCTCCCACCGCTCGCTGCTCGGCCCTCAGGGGAGGAGCTCAGATGTAAATGAACGCTGCTGTGATTTACAGTAAGTGTATTTAAAGTGTTGCACATGGAAACATATGAGACATGTTAACGGCATCCAATGAACATAAGCGAATGTACTTTTCCTGATTGTAAACTGAAAACATATTTCTCCTTCCAGGCTGTACCAAAATAAGAGCCAAAAAGATACATTGATCAGTCAAGCAGCAGCTATTGATTAATCACTGTGTTGTTACAGTGTGCAGTTTTTCACACACGTTCATTTATTTACCGCCAAGTTCTGAGTTTCCGTTTCTGAAGGTGGACCGTCATTAGGAGCGCAATCGAAGTAAATCCTGTTCAGTTATTGATCGCACTACACTGTTGGATTTCAGAGCGTACGCTGGGCACAGACGAAGCACATGAAACGCACAGTGACAGTGAAACTTAACCATTGATTGCACTGGGTCTAAAAGTTTGCTTTCACTCGCCGCTGTAGCAGCTGCTTCTCTCATCCATCGATCTGATCTGATCAGCTGTGTTCAGTTTAACTGATCAATTATCTATCCCAAGACTCAAACTCCACAAACTGCTGCTGAGGAAAAAAAAAACAAAAACTCATGAAAAGCACCACCTCTGCTGTGTTCACTGACCCACAAATATTGTCCAAATATTGAAAGAGAACATAGAATAATAATTTTTAAAAAGGGACGCACAAGCCACACAAAAACTGTTATGCTCTTGTGAGTTTTGCATCTTGTTTATATTATAATTTATTGTTCATTTTGCTTTATTTATCGTATACATACCTTGCTTTGATATCCCTTTGCTGCTGTAATAATGCATATGCCCCCATTGTGGGACTAATAAAGGATTATCTTATCTTAAAACAAAACTTAAAATGTTTATCTCATTGTTTTCTTAATTTGCAGACATTTATAGTTAATGGTCTTCTTCTTTGAGTTAACCGCTAACAGCTGATTTTTAAAACTCCTGCGGTGGGTTAGTGTTTTCTGCTGTATGTTGTTACAACGCAATCTCATCCCATTTGTTATATTTTGCCACTTGGGCAGAAAACCTGGCGTTACTAAAGTCACGCCGCTGCTGCCAGTCTTTTGCATATATTTTGAGGCACAAGTGGTTGGTGTTCGGTTTAGACATCTAAACTTCGTGGTTAAAGTTAGGAAATAAACACCCAGCTCTGAGTGCTAAAAACACATTAACAGATGTTTGTTGGTTGTTCTCTTGGTCCAAAGTCTGGTGTTTGCTGGGCCTTTAAACCTGCCCTCCTGTCCCTCCACCTGAGTAGACATTCATGTTATTCAAACTACATTCGTTGCTCTGAGCGTCTTACAGATGCTAAACGCTGCCCAAGCGGCACATTTTGACGACCTGGGCTGGCTGTTACGGTGTGTTTCCATCATACAGTGTGCTGTAGCAGTGTGTTATTACACAGCTTTGCTGTTCTTGATTCTGATCAATTACGGTTGTTATCCTGTGGATAACAGACTGCTGCTTTAGATGACATTCAGATTAAAGACTGGCGGAAGCAATAAAATCAATCAAAATCAATCAATCTTAAATTCAATAAAATTATTTTTAAATCAATATTTTGTGTTGTGTCATTGATTTTTTTAGTAAGTAGCTATGTACAGGGTTGCCAAACATTTCAACAGACTGACTATAAAACTTTTTCGCAACATTTCAAGTAACTATAATTAAGAAAATAAAATCCTGCACCACTTGCCTGGCATTTTTCAAACATATTCAAACTCTATTAAAATACAATTTTAGTGAGCTGGCATACATGGAAGGAGAGACAGAAACTGAGGAGAAAATGAAGAAACGTATGTGATGGTAAACAAATGTCACACATCGACACATATTAGCGCTACGTTATGTTGACAGCTTCAGAATATAAATTTGTTATGTTACTTAATATGAAAGGTTATCCACAAAAGATTACTATAACAATTTCATTGCACACAACAAAATTCCATGACTTTTTCCAAAACTTTACTTAACTTTCACTAAATCTTTTACTTTTAAAGGCCTGGAAAATGTGGTTGTGAAATTCCATGACTTTTCCAGGTGTCCCTTGACCGTGGGAACCTTGCATGAAATAATCAGGGTAATGTACAGAGAGCAGAGTCATTATTGCAAAATAAACCCCTGTACAGTGACTCAGGACATCATCATGTCGGGGTTCATTTCACAATGACGACTCGCTCACTGTATTATCCCTCACTTGTTCCTGTGTGTCTCTCTCATGCAGTGTGTTGTTGCAGTGTGTTGTTACAGTGTGCTGTTCCTGCAGTGTGTTGTTACAGAGTGCAGTCGGCTCGCCCGGAGAGACCGGTGGCCGGCTCTGCTGACTCCCACAGGGCTTTCCTGCAGCTGCTCTGAGGCTCTCTCTGGTTTCTCTCTCTGCGGACGCCGCCAGACAACCATCTGCTTTTATAGCTCATTTAGCACATACACGCTCTCGTATATACGTGGCCAGCGCTGCATGTAAACACAAGGGGGACATGTCTCGACAGTGGCCACAACAGACAGCCATGTGCATGTCAACCAGTGAAGCGTTATCACCATAGGCTGAAATCATCTGCCTTTAGAGGGATTCACTCTCTGAAAAACTGACCAAAACATTCAATTTTCACAGAAATACACTATTTCTTTTTACAGAAACACGCCTGACTAACAGTATGGTGGTCAGCACAGTCCAGAAACTGCATATGAGCCATTCAATTGTTAACATCTGACACTTACCACCCAGAGAGAAGCTGTGCACTTAGGCCTGCGCAGTATCACGGTATTACAGTATACAAGTGTATTCAGAAATCCCAACGGAGGGATTTTCAATACAGGCAAAAATACCGTCACTTATCTTTCTATTAATCTCATATTGTAGCGGGTGTAATGAGGATGTTTTGTATGGAGTGCACATCTTGCACCACCAGAGGTCAGATTGGTGCAACAGGCAGCTGAGCTTGCTGCTAAAGAAAACGTTACAGGACGTAAACAGCCGGGCCGCAACAGCAGAGAAACTGCAGGGAAAACTTGCGTGTAATATCTTATTCAGTGAATTAACCGTTTATTTTGTACAAACCACAGCTGATGACTGTTGGAACAGCAGATTAACTAAACAACTAGCAGGACTAACCTAGACAGTTTCGGTGAGTTATTTTTGTTTATATCTAGTTTGAATAGAGTGTGTTTTACTTGAGTAGACAAGGCAGTTAAGCTAGACTTGGTTCGGTGAAAGAGAGAAACATGAATTCAAAAGGTTTACGACAGTATTTGTCTGTTTAACAAAGAAAATAAGTGAAAGAATAGTACATTTCTTAACGTCTTGTGTATTTTTTAGACTGTAAATGCCAATAGAGCTCATGGAACGTAGTGAAGTTGTCAGTCAGCCGGCAGCGGCAGCTGCACACAAATACCATAATATACTGTATACTCCGATGAAATGTCAGGAAGGTATTAAGGTACGAAAAATTAGAAACTGCCTGAGCCTATGTGCACTCTTATAATGCTGCAAACTGTTGGTCTAATTACATGTTAGAGCTTCAACTAACAATTATTTGCATTATTCAATTCATCATTTGGTTCATAAACAATTAAAATGGTCACAAATAATTTGTTTTGTCCAATCAACATTTAAAAAAAACCCCAAATCATTCATTCATGAAGTCAATTTTAAAATAAAAACAGGTTTTAACACTGGTCATATTCATCAAGTTGAATTCTGGGAATTACAGGGAGGTAAAAGCAGCTTTTGACCTTTCATATACTTCTAATGGATTCTGCCGCTGCTGCTTCTTTCTCTGTGGTGTTATTGTTGCCACCCACCTCCACGCCATTCACTGCTGTTACTCTGCGCTTTCCTCTGCCATCAGCAGTAGGCAGGAGGTAACGTTACATAACCACACCGAGCACGGGAGACATGGCGTTCCCTCACTGTCCTTTTCTCTTCCTCCTCCTCCTCCTCATCTAAATCCTCAATTTCCCCACCTTGTCTCCCCGTCCTCCCTCCTTTCTGCCTCTTCCCATCAGCATCAACCTTTTACTCCCTCCCTCTACATTTCCCATTTTCTCCCTCCCATCTTTTTCCTGCCTGCGCTGCCCACTCCCCTCTCCTCCGCTTCTATCACATCAGAGTTTAAAAACAGTACAAGGACGTGCTAACCAACAACATGTCTGTCTCTTATAAAACTGCTCTGCTCACATGTTCCCTGATCTATCTGAGCAAAAATATGACTGCAAGTCCTAATTAGTGCTCAGTCATTTTCATTATTGACTAATCGTTTGGACAATAAAACACCCATCACTGAGCCCAAGATAATCTCTCTAAATGACTTGTTTTGTTCGGTCCAAAACCCAGATATTCAGTTTCTTATGATGAAAGACAAACCAAACCAGCAAATTCTCACATTCAAGATGCAGAAACTATTGCATTTTTGGTGCTTACAAATCATGAATGATTTATCAAAATAGTTGTAGCTCTACTAACAATATCCCTTCTTCATGATAATTGTCAAGTTTGCATTCAAATGTAGCACAAACTTGAACTAAACTTCTAGAAAATCTGCTAAAGAAAAATTAGACTTTATGCCTATTTCTTGTGTGAGGGTGGGGATGCAATATTTTATGTGATGACGACTGTATTTGACTGCATTGTATTTGTGGACAAGTAACTCAAAACGGGATTAACTCGTGAAAATTGATTTCTTGAAGAAATGCTGATTATGTCGCAAATGAAAAATGAAATGCATTCAGAAGCACTCAATAAAAGAAAAACAATTATTAAAAAAAGAGAGAGAGAGGAGGAGAATTTGTGCCAGTTGCCATTAACCCCTGTTATGTGAATATTGAGAGTTGGTTTATTGAGGTACGTTGGTGGCACCAATTCTCCAGTCGGAAGAAACCGTAAAAGAATGGATAGAAACGCAATAACGTAATTAAAAAGATGGGATGTACATATATTGTTTATGCTTCCTTCATGTAGTAATCTGAGTACAGTTACAGACTCCTCATTGCTCCACACAGATCTGATTTCTTTGTCTCTCCAGTAGATATTTAAAGGTCCAGTGTGTAGATATTAGTGGCATCTAGTGGTGACGTTGCAGACTGCAACCAACTGAAACGTCTCCCATGAGCTGAGCTTGTAAGAAAACTACAGTACACCTAAAACACAAATGGCCTTATATAGAGCCTTGTATAGATTTGTCCATTCTGGGCTCCTGTAGATTATAGTGCACTCTCAAAGTAGATATAAACAGTTCTTTCTAAGGTAACGAAAATACAATGACTATCAGCTTCAGGTGACTGTGCACTGATGAAAACATCGTTCATATCCGCATAGCAGGTCCTCTTTTACTGAGATCGCCATGATGCACCACCGTGTTTCTACAGTAGCTCAGAACGGACAAACCAAACACGGCTCTAGATGGGGCCATTCGTATTTTAGAATCAGCCATTGTGGTTAGAAGACCCTCCATGACGAGAGCTTTGACAAAAAAATATTTTAAAACATGAAACTACTTTATTCAGTGTTTTTACCAGTTTCAACCACCAGGTCCTAGTTCAAGCTCGTGGCCCGTCTCTGACATGCAGAACAGCGTAGGAGAAACACTGATTTGTAACGTGAAACAGTTTCATTTAGTGTTTTTATTTGTTTGAATTACCAGGTCTGTTTGTTTTGGAGAGGAGGAGACCTCTGGGGATAATTAGGCTCTTGGAAAAAATCTCAAGTTATCAGGCAAAAAAGGTGAGCACACATTAGCAGGTGCTGGGGTCCATCTCCGATGTGCCGAACAGTGCCGAAGAAACACTGATTTGTAACGTTACAGGTCATAATGACCCGGTCCGGTTGTTTTAGAGGAAGAGACCTCTGCAAATAATTCAGCTCCCGGTAAAAACCTCCTGAACACTGAAGGAATTCAAACTGGGAGAAGTTTCAGCTGTTTGCAATCTGAAATCCTCGTCACTATTTGCCACTACAGCTCCCTAAATCTTACGTACTGCCCCTTTAAGTCACATGCTTCGTGTACATAATAATATATCCATTTAGTCTGTTTCCATTTCACTTTCATGTTTATCAACACATTTTTTAATCTAATCCTTTTTTCATTCTGACCTTTCCACTAACTTTTTAAAGTGCACATTTAAAATTTCCATAGAATTAGTTGAATGGAAACTTTCAAAATGCAACAAACAGGAAATCCTGCAACACCGGAAGATTAACGGCGGCCGCTGCTAAGGTGAATGTTTTTAGGAGCACTAATAAGATGACGCATTTATAAAGAAGCCTAATGAAATTACAGCACAAAAGACAAAAGGAAAACAAATTAACAAAAGGACATTTGCAAATCAATCCAATGAGGAGTGCATGCAGCCACGCTGACCTCCCTGTGTTTCTGCTCTGTAATCGTTACATCTACTCTTACGTGAAGCCGTCCAGCAGAGCGGGAGAGGGAGGGCGGCTATGAGAGTCTGATGATCTCACGGTGTGTTGAAGAAGAACTCACAAGTGTCTAAGTTCAGCTCTGCTCTATCTCTGGACCGAGCTGTTGCATAACACCAGCAGCTCATCCACAGGCTTATCCTGTCCTCATGTTGTACGTCAGCTGCTGCAGCCTGGACGCTGCAGACGAACACGCCGCCTCAGACTTATTAGTGCTGGGGGGGTCAGAGAGCCGCCGGAGCCGTGAACCCCATGACTGATGTTGTTAGAAGAAGATGGAAACTGGCAGTGGGAAATATTTTGGCCGGTGTTGGATGTTTTAATCAAGTTTTAATGTTAGAAAATTCTTCAGAAACGTGTGCTCTGTATGACTTTTACCTTCTTTTCTGTTAGATGCAAACTGTTAATTAAGTACAGCTCAAACAATTAAACAACAAGGTGACTATTGCGGACATTTGATCATCGTTTCATGCAGAAACATCAAACATTTCATAAATCCAGCTTATCAAATGTGAGAATTTACTACTTTTTTTTTCTCCTTTTCTATTATAGTAAACTTCTTCTTTTATATTATCACATGTAGATGAGCAAACTGCATATTTTTGGGTTTTGGTAGGACAAAAAAATCGATCTGACATCACCTTGAGCTCCATGACACTTTGTTAGATACTTTATCAATATTTTATGACTTTTAAGACCATAATTAGTGAAAAAAATCAATGATCCCTGTATGAGCCCTAAAATAAGAGAAAAAATGTGATTCCTGAAAAATTTAATTAATATTCCCATCACAGTATGTTCAATTCCTATGAAACACTCAAAACAGCGAGGCAGGAAGGGGAACAGCGCCAAACTTTGGCAAAATTGAGAAGAAATAAAATGATGTAATGACACAGGAGAAAGAGAAAATGAGGAGGAAGATAAAGTCAGACAACAAGACTGAGCCCACGCTGAAACAAAAAGCTGCATCGAGGAATAAAACACAAACTGATGAGCACAAAGAGGAGCTCTGGCAGCACAATACCTGTTGGGACGCAGAAGTGAACCAAAGAAAGTCGACACTTTCTCAGAGAGTAGCTGCCAGCCTGCTCGCTCGCTGATTTTCCCTCCCGGAGTCAGTTGTGCTTACGGGGGAACACCTGACATTCCCGACCCAGACAGACACTTTCCCCACCAATAACCGCTGACATTCCTGCGCCTCCCCGAGAAACAGAAAGAAAATGCCACAGCAGAGCGGAAAGCCGGGCGTCTGGCTGCCGTCTGTCCTCACACACTCACGCACAGCTGTGTCGCTGCGCTTTCACTTCTCACTTCTGCCTGGTTTCTCCACTGTCAGTGTAGCAACCACGCTTCTTCCTCCTCTCTGCCTGCCTTTGTGTTCCTTCTCCCTCCCTCCTCTCCTCTGCTCTCCTCTCCTCCCTCCTTTTTTTTTTTTTTTTTTTAAAGTCCCTACTCTAAATCAGGGAAAGCCCTCCCTGCTGCCTGCAGGAGCGCTGACTTCGTTGAGCTGAGCTGCAGCGCTCTCTCCTGCTATAAAAAAAAGCAAAACAAAGCAGGATGGAGGCTCTAAAAACAGCACTAATTCCTCTGCAACGCACACACACACACACACACACACACACTGTTACCATCAGATTAGCAGCTAACCTACTTGCTGCATGCAACCTCCCACGGCCCGTCACAGTCTATAAATACTCACCTATCTGTTCTGTGCATTGATCCTATCGGTGCAGGGGACAGACACAACTAATGACAGCACTAACAGGAAGAAGGTGTGTGACGTAGAGGGTTAACCTACACTTGAACGCACCATCGCCTCACATCAACACACAGGGAATAAACTGCTGAGTACGGATGATTATTTTAAGGATTTTAACTTTTTTTATCATTTACTTTGCACATCATCTTCTCAATTAATCACTATTTTATGTCTAAGATTGTAATTACATTTTAACTTGCAGGATTTAAAATTTTTTTTAATTTCATTTTGTTGGAAGGAGCCTGCGAACCAATAAATTCATTGCCAGCAGCTGCTTCACTGCAACTGTTGTGCACATTACAATGAAGAACTTGAACTTAATCTTTAGTCTTTAACCCTTTGAAACATGGATTGACTTAATTTTTCTTGTGCTGCATTCAGACACCTTTACAAGTATTTATTTATTTTAGTGTTTTAATTTCTTTTGAAAACATGGGAGAGAAGGCACTGACTTGGCAAGAAATGTCCTGCAAATTGCAAGAATTAGTAGATTTAGAAAATGATTTATTAAAAAAAAAAAAGCACAAAATATCCATAAAAGTAAGTTGATATTCATCATAATTACATATTTAAAATTATCTCACAGAATTATTTGTTTTGTTTTCAATGCTTATGTCTTCATCTTTATTCTTTTTTAATCCTAATTTTTGAGGATTTTTTTATAATAATAATAATAATTTCTTGCTAATTTTTGAGCAATTAAAAAAAAAAACTCAAAAAGTGCAAAAAAAAAGTTTTTTCTTTTGTTTCTGTAATACAATGAGAGAATTATGAATATAGTGTTCTGGACAGTTTTGCCCCATTTTTGATAGTATTTACTAATCCCTTCCTCAGCTAATTTCCAGAGCATTTCCTTGTCACCTTATACTAATTTTCCAATTTTTGGGACATTCCTTGCCAAGTTGCTCATTATGTTTTTTCTCGTGTTTTTGAAACTTACTAAACCATTTTTTTTTTTCAGGTTTCAGAGGTTTAAATGCTAGCGAGAGGCATCTAAATGCATCACAAAAAAAGTTGATATTGATCCAAGTGTTAAAGGGTTTAAAGAGCTGTTTCTAATACTCTGCTCCCTCTCTTCAGACTAAATAGAAGAGTATCTGTCTGTCCTTCGATTTTCTCGACACTGTTCAACAACTTCACACTCGGCGGGTGTGCCGCTGAGGACCCGCTGAAGTGCAGTTTTGAGTGCGAGCTCTTGATATCTACATGACATATTTATTAGTTGCATGTTATGTACACAGTGTGAAGTATATTGAGAGGGAACCCCTATCAACTTACTCTCTGTCGCTCACTAGAATACATGATTAAGAAAGAGAGATTGAAGATGTGACATTGAGGCAAAATCCGAAATTTCAAGCAACAGAAATATAACTTTCAGAATGAAGCTTTTGGCCCAGGAAATAGCCTGCTCCTGCATTTTATTGGTTTTGTGTGTGTTAACAACTAGACTTTCTCTAAAACCACAAATTGGTATTTTCACTTTTCCGTTTGTCAACGAATTAAAGCAAGATAAAGATGTGTGTTAATTAGCGAGGTTGCAGCAGGTGCAGGTGCTGATGAGGCGGAGACAGCGGAGCTAGCAACAGTTTCCACTCTTGTTCCCAAACTAAGCTGTTCAATGTTCTGTTCATACCAGCACTACAGGTGAAGATACATGTACAGTCTTCATCGTACGATAACTGGACGAAACTGATGATAACACACACCATCAGACAACACCTGCACACACACTGCTGAGACTCACTGTTAGTCATTCCATGCACATACAAAAAATGTAAAAAATCGCGGTTATAAAAAATGTCTGGATTTCATTTTACGAGGCACACCTGAACCAGAGACTGAGTCACAAAACGAAGCCCTGCAGGTTCTCACACACACACACACTCACACACACACACACACACACACACACACACAATTTTTGAGCTCTTGAGACGCAGTTTCACATGCAGCTTCCTAATTTTTTATTCTAAATGTGTTTGGAGGTAGCCAGCAGCTTCACTTCATGCTTTGACTATAATCATCCAGAAAGCAAAGTCTAAAAATATCACCAGAGGATTTTTCTTCTCTGCTCGAGGAGGGAAGTCGCAGCTCAGAATTCCCCAGAGTCTCTCCCACCCGTGAGGCATCGAGAGCTCAGAAACCCCCTCCCAATATCTCTCCCCATGGCAACAGCAGCTAAAGGAAGAGATGGCCCGTGTTACGCAAGAGGATGAAGCTTTGCCAGCAGGCAGGCACCCCTTCCTCCTCCTCCTCCTCCTCCCCCCTCCTCCTCCTCCTACCTCTTACACATATTTTCACAGCCTCCCTATTAACCCTCTTTACATTTGTCCCTCTCGCTCTCCTAACCTGACATCATTCCCTCTCTCTTTCACGCTCCCTTTCACACCCTCAGCTCTGGCGCTCTGCCATCCTCCCCTTCCCCATCCTCGAGTGCTGCTTTTGCCCCCTTTTCATTTTCTGCTTTCACCCTCTCCTCCGGTCTTTTTCGGAGGCATTTATCTTTGCCCGAGTCTGCAGAAACACTGCGATGCTGCTGCACGGCTGAATGGCTTCCCATTTTTTCCCTTTTTTTTAAAGAAGCTATTTCTACAGTCAACTGACCCGATGGCTTGAAGGAGGCTCGATGAGACCGCCTGACCCTGCTGAGGGGAGCGCGAGTTTCTCATCGAAAAACCTTCATCACATAATCAGGGATTTTGCAGGGGTCACCAAGTTTAAGACTTTTAAAAACTCATTAAAACCTAATGATGTAATGAAACGAATGCAACCTGGATACAGAAAATGGATGGATGAACGAATTAAAAAATGATTAATTCATTAAAGTTATTTTCATTAAAATTGACACATGAGCTGACGAGCTTCACGGCTGCTGCAGTTAACAGTGCGAGGAGTGTTTGTTAGGGCTCATTTATTCTACCTATATGTATGAAAATAGGCACATTCACTTCAGATGTGATGGCACTAGAGGCCATGTCTTCGTAGCGTCCTATGGTGATGTCTCTTGAAGATTTCTGGTGGCCCTGCTCAGTTTCACCGGGGTCTATAAGCTTTCACATACCTACATAAACACTATGTCACTTTGCACTCAGTAGTATATTGTAATGTTCATTTTGTCTAAATTATTTGTATTAGGTTTTTATCTTGTTTTTAGGAACATGTATGTTTATTGTCCGCGTTGTTGTTTGTTGAGCCACGTCTAAGATTTTCTGTCAATAGAGTTTTCTGAATCTGAACTAGTTATATTTAAACATAATTTTCAGGAGGCAGAGTTCAGGGTTGACCGGACGATGCATCACGTCACCTGACTGCCACCTGTCACTGCTGTCTGCACTTCTGCAACAAGCCGAGGATGATGACCAACAACCTCCTGACCTCCCTCTAAATGTGTGCGTGTGTTTATGTGTGTGTGCCTTTAAAATATTGACCCAACCTCGCTGACCCCGCTGAACCTTCCTGATGACTCACAATCTGTTTGGGGGCTTTCAATCTTTCACCATCGACCCGGAGTCCACGAGGGTCCAGGGCCGCCAACGACGAACCCCCTCACCCCTCCACTCCCCATCCCCCGACACTGACGGACTCCTCAGAGCGTACCGCGCTCACTTCCTCCCAGTCCTCCTCCACATCCTCAACCAAGCAATACCTCACAGACACACTCACACCGCGCAGATGAAACAGCACATTTCCTGCTGATGGCAACACCAACGAGGAAACAACAGAGTTTATGAATGAACAGGCGTCTTGTTAGGAGGCGGGGCCCCTGTTTTGTTTTAAGAGGCCCTGCGGAGGGAAGTAGTTTGCTGACATGTGAAGGGTCCACTGATTCCTGTTAAACGCCCACAGTCTAAAGTTATATCGCTTTCAGCTCTATTATTCAGCATCCTGCTTTCTGCTGACCAAAGTGCGTGTCCCTGGACTGTGAATTAACTGTGAATTTACACGAGAGTTCGTAATGAGCCTCTTCTTCTTTGACCGGATAATTCAAGATTCCATTTAAAAATTTTGACAATTTTAGGCTATATTTTATTCAGGATTCTTGGACTGCTTACGGAAAGAGAACACTAAAATTTAGGAAATTTTGGTTTATTTTATTAATAAAAAAGTGCTTTGTTTATTTTTTCTCAAACAGTGTTGCTCAAAATAATAATTGATTAATCAGTTAAGTCTATTGAGTAATCGTTTACTTATTGAGACATTTATCAGGCAAAGAAAGTCAAACATTAACTGCATCCAGCTTCATAAATGTAAACATCTGTGGCTTTCCTGTCGTATAACATTGGAAACTGGTTATATTTGTATTTTGTATTGTTGGGTGGAAAAACATTTGACGATGTCACTTGAACTCTGGGAAACTATCGATTGTCAGTTAAACATTTGGCACATAAAAAAATATCAGCCCAATCCTAAGCTTTCTAATTAAATGTTTTAAGTAAAAGCAACAAATGTGAGTTAAACACAGACATAGTCATGATGCAGCAAGCTCAGCTTAACATAAAGACTGAAAGCAGGGGGAAACAGACGGCCTCGTGTACAAAGTCAAAAAGGCGCCATTCAACATCTCTGCAGTTCTCTTACTAAAGGCCCAGACGCATCAAACCAAGATCCACCGCTGATGTAAGCCAACTGTTGCATCGCCTCACATCGCCAGAAAATACACAGTGAAGACTCCTGCCAACAGCCAAAAAGCACATATCTTCCTCCACTGTGAAAGGAAATAACTTTCCTTACCAACAGGCGACCAGTTAACACATTAACAGCACAAACTGGTGTAGAAAGAACAAACGATATTTACCATACACCAGTCAACAATAACACAAACCACTTCTGCTGAAGATCTCCATCTTCAGTCTTACTCCCTCTTGATTTTAGCCCTTTGTTTACTTTCCTCACTTCTGTTTTTCTTCTCCTACGCTATGCTGAACTGCCAATCTAGTGCCATCTATTTCCATCACATTAGAGAGAAGCCGGACATTTTTACAGATGATAACAACAACACTCTGCAACTCTCAACAGGTAAGAGGAGAGACATGTGTTTTTGTTTTGCGGTGAGCTGTCCCTTTAAAGTTTCGGTTTGTGAGTCTTATCAGGGGGACCTTCAGGAGCGTCCTCAGCTGCTGTGCCCACCAGATGTTGAGGGCAGGTGGGCAGATGGGTGAGAAGGCAGAGGTTAGCGGTGTGGTTTCCTTAAGGTCAGGCCGTGGGCTGTATTTATCAACAGTGACACTTGCTGTTTCTCTGCTGCGTGGGACGTCTGCCATCATCACTGCAGCGCAGCAGCCAATCAGAGCACAGCTGTGTGGGGGTCACATGCATCAGACGGGGGAATGACTAACCATCAGGCCTCGTGTGAACAGAAACTGTTGCTTTGCTCACAGGCGACAAACTGAAGCGACCCTCGCGTCCACAACACTTGACTGTCAGAGGACGTGTCAGCGTGCTGTCTTCAAAAAATCTCCACAACACTTCTCTGCTTCGCTAGAGATCATCCGTCACCTCTCCTCACTGGTTCCTTAAAGCACTGACTTTTTGTCTTCTGCTTCTTTAACACTTAGTGATCTGTGGAGAAGCTCAGAGAGGAAGTAGTGCTGCGCGTTTAACGGCACAACAATTATCTTAAATAAGTGGGGTCATGATTTCTGAAATA